>NC_070567.1:3272185-3586622 GCF_026914185.1 Puccinia triticina | reverse complement strand
GGCTCAAATTTATATCCAAACATAGCCAGTTTGGATACCAAACTATGTTTGGAGATGATACTTTTGTGCTTGGTCTTGAGCCTTGATGGATGATGTCCTCAAGAAGTTAAGTGCAAGCTGAAATGTATGTTGTTAAATTGCGTAAAATGATTGTACAGCTTTCATGACTAATCTGGAATTAATGGGCCTGTAGGTACAAGCATTGGCAGCGGCGGAGGCGACCAAGTCGTTTTGGAGCCGTTTGATGCTCCACATGAAGAGGTGGTTTGGCTGAAGGAGGATGTTGAGTCTGCGGGAGCGGACCATGAGGTACGCGGACGTGAGGTCAAGCCGGCAATGTTTCATGACGTGTGCGATGACGATGGAGGCGCTGCGACTGACGCCGACGAGGCAATGCACGAGCACCTTTCCCCCGGCGACGCGACAGGCCTCGATGAACGCCATGGCGCGCTTGATGTGCGGCCGGATCAAGTCCATCCTGTCGTCCGCCACGCCCTTCATGTCCAACATCTCCATAGGTCCGCTCGTCCATTCGTACCACAGCGAGTTCACGACACGCGGCGTCGGCTGCGAACGGCGCCCCAAAGCGGCCGTTCTGTTGGTGCTGGTGGTGTGGGGCGAAAAGAATATTCCAAGAAGGCTTCAGGATTTTGCAATGCGGCCACCAGGAATTCCAGTACTGAACAATAAAACAGAGGAATTGGATGGCCTGCAGACTTTACCAATGTCGCCTCACCTGTCTTTTTTGAGGCCCAATGCTAAACCCAAGTTCTCCCCATCACCCTTGAGATCCCTGTTCACATGATTCATCGCCGCGATAGAGACTGAAAACAGTCACCGGCTCGACTCCCAGGAGCCAATGGATCTTACCAAGTGCGAAGGCGCGGTGTGTGGTGGACAATCGCCGAGATGATTGTGTTGGCCAACGTCAAGGCCGAGTGCAAGCATTGGATCGGCGGAAGAACACAATGACTGGCGGAAGGGCGCTGGGGGCCTTGGAAGATGGACAAGGCTGAACGGGATCTTTGGGAACCGGAGAAACAGGGAGGCCAGTCAGGGCGAAGAGAAGATCGACGACGAGTCCCATCAGATGACGCTGGTCGATGCGCGCAAAAACAAAAACAAAAGACTCACCTAGCAGCACCTCGAACATTAGCCCGAAATGAGTTGAACCCGACATTGTGGTTATGGGCAGCCGCCACTGCGTCCTGGGGTCGCTGGAGCGGCTAGGACACCCAATGGGCTCCCCGTCCAGGTGCGGGCAATCAAAGGGCCTATGAGCCGCCATCCAGCCGGCTTGGCTCCGGCAGGCCTGCCGCATGGATGAGGCTGGGCAGTGTTGGTGGTCCTTGACCCGGCTTCCCTGCCCCAGACCTAACCCTGACCTGGTGATATATATTGCATGTATCACCTTGCTCCAAGTCAACACATCTCTTGTCTGCCCGAAAACTTTCCCCCGACTTTCCCCCCATACAAGCCTTTCCCCCCATACGAGCAACTTCTCCAATATCATGAATCCATGAGAGCGGCGCCTAGCTGTACATTCTTCGGAGTGACAAGTTGTGGGGGGTTCCCTACGCTTGTCCTCCTAGGGCGACCCGAGCGTCACGTTGCCGTGTGTAGCTCCAAGTCGCCCAATGTGTGGGTCGACTGCGTGAGGCGGCCCCTCGAGGCTGGGCAAAGCGTGGGGTTCCCATAGCTTTCTGCCCAGCGCGTCTGCGCGCACATTGCGCGTCAGGCGGCGAGTGGCCAGTCCTCCGCGAGACAGCTTTGAGCGCTTAGCCGGAGGCTTCTTTGAGGAGGGCCTAATGTAAGCCCCTACCGGCCCTCCTAAGATGGAGGCCCCCTTCTTCTTTAAGGACATAGGGGCCTAGTCCCCTTCCCCTCTTACTTGAAGGGAGGGTGGGAGGTCGAAAGAAAGGGGAACAGCGATGTGCGATACGCGCTCTGAGACGGGAACGAAGGACTGAGTGAGACTGGTGAGTCGGAAGCCGCTGGACGTACCAGTGGCTTAAGTACTCACCCGTCTGCCCTGGAGCGCCCTTGGGCGTCTCTGCGGTCGGTCCTCTAGTCCGCATGTGGGTTTGTCTGCGGTCCTCGGTCCCGGGCCATATTGCGTAATTCCGCCTCGTCGTACGTGCGTGTATCGTGGTTTGTAGTTCGGCTAGGTGTCCGGTCTCAGGGTTCGTATGGGAGTCCACCTAGCTGTTGAGTGGGGAGGGGGCGCCTAGCATGGACCTTAGCCCCTTCTGCTGCGCGCCAGTAACTCCCAATAAATCCACCCCTGCCCCCTACTTCTAAGGTAAGTCCCCACACCCCCCAGGTAAGTCCAACCTAGTAACAATCCCCTCCTCAGCCTGCTTTTGCCTTGCCAAGTACCTCCTGATCATTTTTTTTGTATCTGATAATTGCAGGGCTGATTGCTTGCTACGTTTAGCCGATCGGGGATTTACACAGGCCCAGATCACGGAAGCGTTTGGGACATTACCCCTGGTAAATAGCTCAGAGGAAAGCAGACAAGCGGTTGCTGATGCTCGGGCTGTACTGTGAGCAGCATCCGGCGATGAAGCGGGCGATCAAGGCGCTCTCACGGACGCTCGAAGAAGGAGAAGAGAGTGGGGCGGCCGAGACAGCGAGCGAGTTGCTGATCCTCTCGAACTCAAATACAATGTTTATTGAGCTCGTCCTCAGACACCACGGCCTCTGGGCCCGCTTCGACGGCGCAGTGATCACCAACCCGGCCCGCTGGGACCCGGAGAACGCTGACCGGCTGCTCCTCCGTCGCCGGGTCGATGCTCAGGAGAGCCAGCACGGCTGTACCCTTGGCTGCAGCGCCAACATGTGCAAAGGTCTTTCCCCCCGTCCTCTTACCCCCCCTCTCTGCAAATCCGCTTCTTATTATTTGTTTCTTTCTCTACGACAGCTGCCAAGTTGATTGCCTACTTGGAACGCCGCGGGCCCTCCAAGCTGTTCGACCGGATCGCATACGTCGGCGACGGGGACAATGACTACTGTCCGATCAGCCGGGTGCTCAAATTGTGAGTCTGCTGATCTCTCAGCCATCTTTGCTGTTGTCTGAAGACTCTTTCCACACACACATACACAGCGGCGATGTGGCGCTCGTCAGGAGTCGTCGAGAGCTGGCCCGTCAGATCGAGGCCAAGACTGCGAAGGGGAACGCTCTCTCCTGTTGGGTCATGCTGTGGGAGGGGGCTTGGGAGGTCGAGCAGATCTTCTTGAACACCCTTCTCAAAGCTCCCTGAACAAGCTCCCTTTAGGTTTCCTCTTTGTGATACTCATCATGGAGGTTTCATTTTTAGCGCTATCAAAGTTATCAGCTCTTGTTCTTGATCTCATCACAACTCGCCCTTTTGTTCATATCCCTATATCTTTCATGTTTCATTTTTTTTGTCTTAATCTGCCATTTCATCTGGTACCTTTGTTGAGATTGATGTTCTGCTAATGAAAATTATAAGAGATACCTCCACACATTTACCCTGTGTGTTATTGCCCGTGAGGTGTTGGCACCCTGGACGTTCTTTGTGAGCCTGAGTCTCTATAGTGACAGCAGGACACAAGAAATGGGGGGGCAATAGTTGGATTTCTTGAGATAAAGAAATTACAACTATAATAGAAAAAGAGAAAGAGAGAGAGAAACCAAGCAGGATAAGAAGGAAGAGAAGTACTAGGTTATTCTAGTAGGAATGCACGTCCACTGGCAATGCCACTCTTCAGAAGAGTGCTGCTAATCTGTGCAAGAAGTGCTACAGCTTCCTCTCAGGAGGGTATCTGGATTAGATAAGTCTTAATCCAGCCACAGTTTTTTAGACTTCTCTCTGGACAGTCAAGGTTCTTAATGGGAAACCTGAGGGACAGCCCTGAACCTAGATTTTGAGGCAAAGGCCTGATGATAAGAAGGGACAGCCCTGTGATCAAGATGGAGGCAAAGGCCTATAGATTTGGAGGGACAGCCCTGTGATCAAGGAGGAAGCAAAGCAAGAAGAAAAGGCAGATCCAGCAAGACACAGAGTTGTACCTCTGAGATAAACAAGGTTCAGTGAAAGAGGTTACTTACTGTCAATATCCTAGGCGCCTGTGACGGTAGGTATACTGGGAGTATAGTAGGCTCTTTGGTGGTGATCCTGGAGTTATCTGGGTGGTGGTTCTGGTGTGCTGAAGTCTGTGGATCCGCCTCAGGCAAGGGGGATCCTGACTACGAAAATTTTCACAGTTTGCTTATGTAATTTACATATGTACATGTGGTTTGGCGCGCCTAGTAGCGCTGACACGTCACAACTGCGCAAGGGCGCTACAACTCAGTAACTCAGGGAAGGAGTATAGTTACAATGAATTGGTAAGTTGTAACTAGGGTTAAAATTGCATGAGGAAACAGAATATGAAGTCAAAACAGGGATATCTCTTAAGATGAAAAAGATATAAAGTAATTTATATGTAACAAAGGTAGAACAGGCAGCTTTTAGGTCAGCTGTGATGACTCTAAGGCTGACATTCTTTGTGGCCTCAATAGAGTCCCCACGTGCGCGCCTGCCTGCTAGCCAACGGCGGACCCTGAGGCATTTCAAGGCATGTCATCCCGGTGGCCCTAGAGGCGGGAGCATGCCGTCAAAGAGCACGTCTACCTCGCATACCTGTAGGCGGCCTGAGGCCATCCCCCAGACCGATGTCCCGACGATCTCAGCATGGACGCCCGCAGGAAATCCAGCCATGGAGCCCTGAGGTCGCTCCCCCTGCGCCTTGGTCGGGTTGGCGCCCCTCTGGGCTGCCCTAGGTGCGTCACCCGAGATGGCCGCAGGGCGTGGCTGGATGGCGTCCTGGCGGCGTGTGGCAGAACGGCGCCATCAGGGCATCCGACGACTGCAGGGCCCTCCTGGCGTCCGGTCGGCCGCCCTGCTGACATCCCACTTGTCCCGCTGTGTAGAAGAGGATGGGTATTGGGCTGCGTGTTTTTTTGGGCTGTTTTTTATTTTTATTTTTTATTTTGATTATTTTGTAGGGGAAACTCTTGATTTTTGTTTTTGTGATTGTCTGTCTTTAATAAACTCAGATGAGTCATATATTAAAGGCATTAAATTTCAACAAAATTGATGTAGCATGATATATTGAGACTGATTGTTTTTTTTTTTTTTTTTTTTGGAAAGTAGATTTCAACACTTCTGCAAGGCTCAAGTGACAATAATTCATGCCTCACCATTCCTCCTCCCCCCTGCCCTCTCCCTGCCTGACTTAACAGACTATTTTTTCTCAGGAATAATTCATATGAGTATGTAAAAATGACCTATTTTATCTGGCAACAAAATGAAGCCTTTACTATGGTCAAAAACTAAGACAGGGAGAAATCAAGAGAAAGAGAAATGATAGAAGGGTTATGATGTTGCAGGAAGGAATACAATTAAAGAGAAATTTCAAAAAAAAAAAAAGATCAATATATGCCTTCCCAAATTCATCCATGTTTGTAGTGAATATGAGTGATGTATTGCTAGACAACGATGTTAAATTTATTCCGGGAGTGCAAGTGTATATCATTGGAAAAATGCAAGGCATGAGCTGTCAGCCACAGAGTACATGTCACAGTACCTTACACGTACCAAGTACCTGCAATTGTTCACATTACATATAGTACATTCCTTTTACACCTTTATTACATATGTATATCATTTGATACAAGCTTAAGAATGTACTCCTGTTATACATACATCATAGATAACCATAGTTAAATACAGTTGCCATAATGTACTGTTGTTATGAGAGTTAAGTTACGTGCAACAGTAAGATTACAATACATTGTAATATTACTGTACACGTGAAATACCCCAAGACAGGTATCACTCATTTATCCCCTGTTACGCCTCAGTCCCCATTTACATAATATATTGGTTATGATATAATTACATAAACAATACATGATGTAATCCAATTCAAAGAGCACTGAATGGAATCATTGATTGGTTATGATCAGCTAGTGTGCACAGCTACTGATCCAGGATCAGTACTGATCATTACACTGCCCTGATCATTTCCAATGTTGATCCTCATGAGGATCTGCTTCCCTTGAGCGCTTCCAGTTCCCCCCTGGTCCTGAAGCGCCTCCAAGCGCCTCATATTCCCTCCTGCTCTTTCCCCTCTATATAAACACGCCCCTCAGGACTGTTTATCCCTCAGAATATTATTATAGCAAGGTTTAACACATACATAGTTAAACAGTGCCTTCATTCTCACCCATCTTTCAATTCAGGAATACTCTCAACTCTTGATTACCCTTACCTTCTATAGGTAAAACCACGAACCCAAGTTGAGTTATTCCTTGGATGCCTATTAACACCCCGTGTTGATCTGGATGCGCCTTAATTGAGCAAGCCTCTCAGTCAAGATTACTGATAGAGTGAAACCTTTTACAGGTCTTACCACGAACCCATTGGCCCATCCTTTGCATCTTACACCATCATCTTGATAGTAACAACCCTCTGAGACACAGTTACACTGCATGAATTATCCCCTCGGACATGCTTGTCCGGCAAGAGCTTGGACGGGCATGTCCGACCAGTTGTCAGACATGGCCGTCCGACGGGTGGTCGAGCCCACCCGTCGGATCCCCCCGTTCGAGCAGAAGTCAGACATTTCTGCTCGACGGGTCCTCGAGCAGCTTGGCCCGACCACCCATCGGACTTGTTTGACCGCTCTGCAGTCGGACAGCGCAGCCCGAGCTTCCCTTGGACTGGCTGGTCGGACCACATCGTCTGAGGAGATTTTGGACATGTCTGTCCGACCGGCTCCCACTGGTCGGACCTGTATGTCCGACGAGTTCCCCAGTCGGACAGACCTGTCCGACAGGTTCACCGGTCGGACTAGCTTGTCCGACGGGTGTGAGTCCGACAAGTTTGACTTGTCGGACATCTCAACTCGACAGGTTCAACTCGTCGGACCAGAGATGTCCGACGAGTTAATCAACCCCGCGTTGCCCAAGCTGGCAGCTACAAGTGGAAGCCCTCTCGGCGAGCTTGGCACGGGTATCCAGCTCGCCGAGAGGGCTTCCTCCCGGATAGCTGCCAGCTCGCCAAGAGGGCTTCCTCACGGATAGCTGCCTGCTCCGAGAGGGCTTCCTCCCGGATAGCTGCCAGTTTGCCGAGAGGAAACTCTCCGGCTAGCTGGAGTGAGCTGGTTACAGCGAGATGATTTCCTCGCGGCGAGCCGGATACCTGTATCCAGCTCGCCGGGATGATTTCCTCGCGTTGAGCTGGTTAAGGGTATCCAGCTCTCCGAGAGGGTTTCCCCCCGGCTAGCTGATTCCTTTGTCCCCTCCATTGATTGGGTGATTTTATCCCGACCATCTTAGTTTGATACTCTTCTGTCTGGTCTTCGCCCGATTGGCAGCCAGTTGCGTCTTCCTTGGAAGGAATCCTTTGCTCTGAACTATTTCCATGTACACCCTCTTCGCCGCTTCTTTTTTCCTCGTCTTGGCTTTTGCTATTTGCGCGGGGATTTCAAACTCTTCAAATCCTAGAAAATCTAGCTACATTCCTGAATCTCTTTTTCTCATTTGTGGACAGTTTTCTATTGTACGTTATTTTCCTTTCTGCACTGCCATCTTTTGTTAATGTGGTTGATCTAATCCCCTCTCAACCATGATTAGTTCGATGTTTGGGCAATGCGGATGCAAGACAAGCTAATTGACTTTTACGACGATGTGAGTCATGCCTAATAACTCTGACCCTTGTTCCTATAGTATGCAGGACCCCTTCCCCAAGAAAAGATGAGGCAAGCTGTTCTAATACATTGGGAGTCTTTGTTTGTTGACGGAATTCAAAGTCATACAAGCTGGACTTGCGTGGCCCAAAATACTTCAAATCTATTCTGAATTCATTAAAAAACATGTGGAGACCTGATGTGTGCTCGTCACCAGAATAATTGGAAACTGTTGTTTACATGCTGTAAACTTGTGGTTTACAACTTGTAAACTTGTGGTTTATATTTTGTAATCAGTGGTTTACACCTTGCAAACATGGGTTTACACCTTGTAAACTGTGGTTTACACCTTGTAAACTGTGGTTTACACCTTGTAAACTGTGGTTTACACCTTGTAAACTGTGGTTTACACCTTGTAAACTGTGGTTTACACCTTGTAAACTGTGGTTTACACCTTGTAAACTGTGGTTTACACCTTGTAAACTGTGGTTTACACCTTGTAAACTGTGGTTTACACCTTGTAAACTGTGGTTTACACCTTGTAAACTGTGGTTTACACCTTGTAAACTGTGGTTTACACCTTGTAAACTGTGGTTTACACCTTGTAAACTGTGGTTTACACCTTGTAAACTGTGGTTTACACCTTGTAAACTGTGGTTTACACCTTGTAAACTGTGGTTTACACCTTGTAAACTGTGGTTTACACCTTGTGAACTATGATTGACACCTTGCAAACTCATAAAATCATAAAATTCTAAGCTGAAAAAATATGTTGCACCCAAGCACTCAAATTAAAACAACATTTCTAGAATGGTAAATATGAAATCATCACTTGAAAGTTTTATGATTTTATGATTTTATGCATTGAAAATTTTATGATTTCAACTTTGAACACCCTAATTATCTAGTAAACCTGTGGTTTACATCTTGTAAACCTGTGGTTTACATCTTGTGGTTTACATCTTATAGACCTGTGGTTTACATCTTATAAAGCTGTGGTTTACATCTTGTAAACCTGTGGCTTACATCTTACAAACCTGTGGTTTATATCTTGTAAACTTGTGGTTTATATCTTGTAAAATGTGGTTTACACCTTGTAAACTGTGGTCTAAACCTTGTAAACTGTGGTTTACACCTTGTAAACTGTGGTCTAAACCTTGTAAACTGTGGTTTAAACTTTGTAAACTGTGGCTTACACCTTGTAAACTGTGGTTTACACCTTGTAAATTTACAAGATTACAAGATGTAAACCACAAGTTTGTGAGATGTCAACCACAAGGTCAGAGTCACAAGATGCAAACCGTGAGCTTACAATATTTAAACCACAGGTTTACAAGATGCAGGTTTACAAGATGTAAACCACAGGTTTACAAGATGTAAACCACAGGTTTACAAGATGTAAACCACAGGTTTACAAGATGTAAACCACAGGTTTACAAGATGTAAACCACGGGTTTACAAGATGTAAACCACAGGTTTACAAGATGTAAACCACAGGTTTACAAGATGTAAACCACAGGTTTACAAGATGTAAGCCACAGGTTTACAAGATGTAAGCCACAGGTTTACAAGATGTAAACCACAGGTTTACAAGATGTAAGCCACAGGTTTACAAGATGTAAGCCACAGGTTTACAAGATGTAAGCCACAGGTTTACAAGATGTAAGCCACAGGTTTACAAGATGTAAGCCACAGGTTTACAAGATGTAAGCCACAGGTTTACAAGATGTAAAACACAGGTTTACAAGATGTAAGCCACAGGTTTACAAGATGTAAGCCACAGGTTTACAAGATGTAAAACACAGGTTTAAAGCATTCAAAAATCCATCTGCATAACAGATGCTTTACATTAGAGATTACCTGTGGTGCGTCCGGGTACATGCCGTGATTTTGTAAAAATGTAGGTACCTGGACTTGTTGCCAACACCTGGGGACAGGTACTGCCAGTACCCGCAGCAAGTGCGCAAGGTACCCTCACTGTATTTGACACAAATTCAGCCTTTTTCTTCAATTCTGGAGCGACTATTTGTTAGTTAAATTTTTTTCATACAAAGCTTTGTTGATTGTATGTACAAGATTTGATTGTAGATAAAAATTTGTAATGAAAATTGAGTTGCATGATCACACTTGATACTTAATGTTTCTCTTTGATATACCCTTTTTTCATTGTGGAGCCCATCCTTCCACTTGCTGAGAATTCCGGGGAGGATCAAGTGGTTTTTTGAGAAGAAAGCGACTGACATCCCCCTGCTGATAGAAGCGGGACTGAGGCGGTGCCTCTTTTTGGATACATAATCCCTTCCAAATGAGAAAGCCTGCTCAACATTGACAGAAGTGGCTAGATTGAAGAACAATCAGATATGCAGCCAAAAATGATGACAATTTACAATGACTTACCTGGGCAACTGAGGACATCAAGGACCATTTGGACGAGCCCACTGTGGGTATTTCCAGTGCGCTTTTGTTGGATCCACCACTTAAGTGCATTGATTGGGGAGCCGTCGTCTAAAATGAGCCCAGGACAGAGCCAGAGTGCGATTGGATCAGTTGAGGATTGACCCAATTGGGCAGGCAATAGAGATGGCAAACGGGTACTCGCTGCCGGGTACCCGGTACCCGTTTGGCCCTACAGGTACCCGCCGGCGGGTGCCGGGTGCGGGTGCGGGTGTCCAGAATTCTGGTGGGAAGGACGGCGGGTACCTGGACGGGTACCTGCCGGTCAGCCGGTCATCGAAGAGGATACACGGCGGGGGTACTTCCTGCCCCGCCCGTTTGTGGAACCGACAAGAGGAGGGTAATCCGTGGAGCCGACGAGGATCGGCTCGGTAACCCCTTGGTAAGCTCGTTGGTTCTACAAAACGCTATTTTTCCACGTGGAACCGATGGGCTTCACACTTTTCCCCGTCGGTTCCACAATGTGCCTTCCTGGCACACGTGGAGACCACGTCAGCTCGTTGCCCACGTCGGTTCCACGGCATTTTTTCTTTTTTTTACTTCCAGCCAAGACCACCTCAGGCTGGTCCTGAGGTTTTGAAAGTCCGACAAAACTCAATTTTGAAGAGAGGAAAAAAAAACTTGAACAAAAAAACTTAAGAAAAAAACCTGTCGCAAACACGATTGCAAACCATCGTTTAGGGGGTTGATATCGTGTAAAAAAGCGGGATACAGGAATGTGAAATGGCTGCGTTGTGTAGCACTCCCTCTCACCCAGGCTCCCTGTGCTTGGTGTGGGTTTGAGTCCCAATCATGACAATTTTTGTCGGGCTCCTCCCGCTATATTTTTCAGCCCCGCCTACGTGGCCACGTGGATTCCACGGGTACACATCTGTAAGCATCCGTGGAATCCTCGGGGCCATCACGAGGTGCCCCCGTGATCCACTTGGTGGAGGTCACGTGAACGTGTGGACTGTGAAGAAGTAAACGGGCAACACTGCAGATGTCCTGTGTCTGGCGGTTAGCTACCGCTGCGTCCGGTCCCGGTTTCCCAAATCGGTTGAATTTCCACACTAACCTGCAGATGTCCCGTGTCTGGCGGTTAGCTACCGCTGCGTCCGGTCCCGGTTTCCCAAATCGGTGAGGAAGAGAAACCGGTACCTCGCGTGGTGGTAGATAAACTATGTACAAGGTGCTGCGGCGTATGACTAACTAACTGCGGCGCATGTATAGCTGACTGGTACAAGCTAAGATCTGAACATATCACAAACGTGTCACCCCTACACTCTGACATGGACCAGCAGCCGCTGGTCCGACCTCGCGCAGGGGCACTACGGGGAATCCACGAGGATTCCTCGAGATATCCTCCTGGAAGGACTCCCCGGGTGTACCTCTTGATGACCGACTGAACCGGTCATCGAAGAGGATAAAAGCCACGATAACCGTTCAGCCGGTCATTGAAGAGCCTACAACCTCTCGATGACCGCTCAGCCGGTCATCGAAGAGTCTACACTCTTGATGACCGGCTGAGCCGGCCATCGAGGAGGATAAAATCTCTCGATGACCGTTCAGCCGGTCATCAAAGAGCCTACAATCTCTCGATGACCGGCTGACCGGTCATCGAAAGGGATACAACCTCTCGATGGCCGGCTGACCGGTCATTGAACAGGATAAAAGCTCTCGATGAACGTTCAGCCGATCATCGAAGAGCCTCCAACCTCTCGATGACCGGTCGGCCGGTCATCGAGGAGGCTACACTCTCGATGACCGGCTGACCGGTCATCGAAGAGGCTACACTCTCAATGACCGGCTGACCGGTCATCGAAAGGGATACAACCTCTTGATGATCGGCTGACCGGTCATCGAAAAGGATAAAGGCTCTTGATGACCGATCAGCCAGCCATCGAGGAGGATAAAATCTCTCAATGACCGGTCAGCCAGTCATTGAAGGCGCTACAACACCTCTCAGCCGGCCACCAAAGGTGATACCCGGGTACCTGTGCCTGGCACCCGGGTACCTCCCCCTCTGCACCCGGGTACCTCCCATGGCGGGTGCCGGGTGCGGGTGCGGGTGTGAGGAATTTGTGAAAAAACAGGGGGGTACCCGCACCCGCCACAGGTACCCGGGTGCCATATGCCATCTCTAGCAGGCAATGTGAGCTGAGCAATATGTCCAGTTTTGCACTGAAATTGTCATTTGTCAGCCAAGCAAGTCAGGAGTGCATTTGATTATCTAAATGATCCAACCTTGCTTTATTTTGTTGATTGACTCAAGGGGAGAGCTTTGAGTGGAGGCTTGTAGAATGTATTGAACATATCTTGTGTCAGCCGAAGGGCTTCATCGATCCAATTCTTTTCCCATCCAGCAATTGTTGAGATGCTTATACCTAGTACACTATGCTTCTACTATAGTTACGCTTTGGTGTTGTATTTAGTCTGTGTGACCTCTGATCCTGGAGCTCTCTCCTTACTGAACACAATCCACATTGTCTCCTAAGTGAACAGCTCCCAGTGTCACAAGACTCTGTCCGTGAACCTCAGTCCTGCGACCCCTGTTTCACTTAACAGCAATCTCACAATACTGGTCTTTGAGGGATGGGTGGAGTACTGTTCACAAGGTAAGCATATTCAGATGGGATTGAGACAGAAGTAATACAAACCCATGGCGATGCAATACAAAGGCAAGCAGTCAGGAAGTTTATAATATTTATTATTAAGCTGAAGGCCAAGTTGGCAAGCGTTTTGGAGTACAAGTGGGTATTTTTTGCTGTCTACGTTGAACAAATTTGAAAATGTTTGGTTATCTCATCTATGAAGACAATGATATGTGTCAGTCAAGCAGATCCAGACACAGAAATTTGGAGTGTTTGTTTGTAGAATATCTGCAATATGGCAACGAGGTTGTGTGCCAAGTGTATATTGACCTCGCCAATGTGATAGCGTCAAGGCATTCCAAATTTGTGGTCCTTCTGCCAGATGAAGCTGCTGCAATTATAATCAGCTTTTGTGATGACTTCATCAGAGATGTGACCCGTTACCCACATCGCTTTCTCACATTGGATTATTCCTTTGAGCTGAGCAAAGGTGGAGTTCCATAGTGTTTGGATGTCTCTTGGAATGCTGTGAGGTGTCGAGCAATCCATTTCTGCACATAGTTTGATGAATTTGCCCTTCAAATTCGGAGATCTGCGTAGCTTCCAAGCTATGTCACGGAACTAGAAAGAAATGAGGTGAGTTTGTGGAACTCGCTCTTGCTTGGAGGTGAATCATTTACCTTATTCAAGCTTTGTTTGCATGATACCAAAGTGTAGAGCTTGTTATCTTCATCCTCATCACTCAAATCCTCAATTTCAGCCATAGATAACCTAGAATCCAACTCATCATTGCGGTTCAATCCTTCCAAATCTTCACTGTCAGAACTTTGGCAGCATCATCTTCCCCCTCGTCTGTTTCAATATTGATCGCCCATTTACCAGGTGTTTTATCTTGGAGATTCTTGAATGGCCACAGGATTGATTGGACAATCAGGTTAAGTATATGTGCAAGACACCTGATCCAATGCGGTTTGCCTTTGAAACAAGACCATCAAAACTTTTTCATAGCGGCCACCATAGATGCATTGGTTGAGGCATTGTCAGCATTTAGTAAACCACAGGTTTACAGCATGTAAACCACAGGTTTACAGCATGTAAACCACAGGTTTACAGCATGTAAACCACAGGTTTACAGCATGTAAACCACAGGTTTACAGCATGTAAACCACAGGTTTACAGCATGTAAACCACAGGTTTACAGCATGTAAACCACAGCCACAGGTTTACACCTTGTAAACCACAGGTTTACAGCATGTAAACCACAAGTTTACAGCATGTGATAAATTCAGGCATAAAGAAATTGATTTCAGTAAAAACAAAAATAAAATAGAAAACAATGATTATGGATTTTTACCTGAAAGAAACGGGAACAAAGTTGAGATGAGAACACAGGAGAACCTAAAACAACATAAAACTAGGACTTTTGGGCTAAGATAATAAATGAAGAGTTGGCTAATCATGGTCAACAGGATAGATGAGAAAGAAAGATAAAAAGATAAACCTGAGAATTGGGCCGCCTAGACTAATGACCTTGACAAGGAACCGCGCTATGAGTTGGTGTTTGACTTAGCCGGTGGTTGGAAGGAAGGTGTCAAGATGAGGGAAAAGGAAATTGGTGACTGTCAACTGGATCAAGGAGTAGCGTTCAACTGCTTTTGATTTGAAGACTTCACACCCGTTGACGTCATTGAAAACAAGTTTAAAGTCACAAGCCGTACCACTGCGCGCCCGCATATTCCAACAGCATGTAAACTACAGTTTACAACATGTAAACCACAAGGTCCCAAGATGTAAACCACAAGCTTACAAGATGTAAATCACATTTTTACAAGATCTAAACCACCAGTTCAAAAGATGTAAACCACAATTTTACATGATGCAAACAACAATTTTACCAGATGTAAACCACAAGTTTCCATGACGTGAACCACAAGTTTACAGCATGTGAACTACAGGTTACAAGATTTAAACCACTTGTTGTTTACATCTTGTTAAACTGTGGTTTACATCTTGGAAAGTTATAGTTTAAATCTTGGAAAATTATCTTTTACATCTTGTAAACCGTAGTTTACATGCTGTAAACTTGTGGTTTACATCTTGTAACCTGTAGTTCACATCAGAGAATGTCAAAACGTACCCAGGTACCATTTACACCGCTGGTAACCGCGCAGTTTTTGCCAAAAACAGGCACCCGGCACCACATCCAGCACCGCCTGGCGGGTACCACGGGTCTTTTAGGCGGGTACCACAGTACTGGTGTAAAGCTCAAAAGTGTTCCTGAGAACCTTTTGTTGAGTGCGGAAAGGGATGAATGAGGTTACCTCTGCCTTTCCTGGGTCACTAGACACTAAAACAAGCCCCCTAATCTACGATTGGAAGGTTTATGTAGTGATAGTGGAGGTGTATCAAAAGATAGCCTAATTTGAGCAGGTAGCTTAAGGGTTATGGTGATGTAGCTGATGTGTAAGTGTTGTAATGAGGTTGTAATTTGTATGTAAGGGTGTAAAACCACAATATAGAGTGGGGCTAATACTGTAGAGTGAGCAAGTATTGTACTGTTATGGGGTAAGCTGAGTGCAAGTAGTTTGCTGAGAGAAATTACAACTGGGGGGAGGAGAGCCTCCTTAAATAGAAAAGAGTGAGTGATTTTAGCTCCAGGGGAACAAGAGAATGAGGGGTTTTAGCTGCCCTGAAGACTACAATGAGGTATTTTGGCTGGTGGTTGACAGGTCACATGAGGTCATGATGTCATATGAGAGAATTTAGCTAGTGAGAGACAGGAGGTGAGGTGTTTTAGCTGGCCTGGCCTGTCAAATGATGTCATCTGCAAGCTGCATGAGGGGTTCTTGCTATCTTGACACCTGCATGATGTCATCTGTCAACTTTCAGACCGCAGCCCCTATTACACTAGTCTGCATGCACCTGCATAAGACTGCACAAGCCTGCATCAAGTGTGCATAACACTGCATGACACTGCATGACATGTGCATAGCACAATGAAATGAGTGCAGCTGATGAGGTAAAGGATATATGAAGGGTAGACATACTGTCAGGGTGGTACATGTAACTGATTACATGTCCTGGGTAAGTGTGGTTCATGTAACGGATTACATGACCTGAGTATGGTGTTAGTGTGTGAAACTGGCTGATGGTGTCTTGAAGGGGTTGTATCTTCTGATCCAGAGGGGTGTAAGGTGTGTTGTCCATGATGTCCTGTGTAGTTTTGGCCGTAGAATCCAATGGTGTCGCCGTATTGGTTGATTTGAGAGTGTACATATGAGAAAAAAGGAAATTTTAAAATGGGTTAGATGGGCAACCATAAAGCATACCACACCGGCCAGCTTTTTTCATCAAAAAGTCACCAAGAGGTGTCCTTGATGACTGGAATGGACACGTCATCAAGAGGTCCTCCCCTCAATGACCGGAACAGGTTGGTCATTGAGGGGAGGGCCTCTCAATGACCAGAACAGCAACCGACCTCATCGAGGGAGGTACATATTTACTCCCCTTGATGGCCGTTTTGTTCCAGTTATTGAGAGGGGTATATACTCCCCACAATGACCGGAACAACCCACTTTGTTCCGATCATCAACAAGAGAACTCCCTTCAATAACCGGGTGGATTTGACGGGGGAGTGGACCGGGGGCGACATATGCCTTTCATGAATTTTTACAGACTCTCGCGGTGTATGCTGCAGCAGTTTGGGGCGCTAAAACTGGCTGCGCACTGCCAGAGATCAAATTTTAGTGCCCCAAAAATACCGCCTGCGGTGGAAATGCTCTAAAGCGCTTGGATGCATTACGGTTTAGGGAGCCTAGGAGTTGTGCCCCCAAGGCAGTGTCCCCTGAGGAAGCCCGTCAAGTACCTAACAGAAGGGCAATGGACCAGGTATTTAAACCACCCTCTCAAGAGAGATTGGTTTCTTGTCTGTCATCCAACCTCAGTCCACCATTTAAAGTCTCTTACATCTCTGGCTGAACTATTTTTCACTATCCTTTATACCACAAAGCTTTCCCTCAAAACAAAACAATTGTTTATTCCAACACCAACTAATCTCCCCTTCCCTTGGCCACCCTTCACCAACGCTCTCTTCAGCCACCTGACACAGTCATTCCGCCTTTTTCCCAGACATGGAAACTCTATCTAACTAGACCGCCAGAACACTCCGTTCCAAAATTGAAGCCAAAAAGACTGGGGCAGCCACCATCATGGGAGGAACCACACACATTCACCCCATGTGCATTATGTATTGTTACTGCTTCAGTTTTTTGTTGCAGTTTTGCTTTGTTTGGCTTGTGCTTATTATTATTTATATATTTGTGATGTACTACATTGATTGGTTCTTCATCTTAGTCCATGATAAAAATGGCAACCATCAATAAACAGAAGCCAAGAAGTCAGGTGTAGTGGATTTTAGGTGGAAAATAAGTGCAACAATTTTTTTAGCTGGCCACCAGAATAAAAGTTGGCTCTTGTGTAAATTTGATAGTCAAACGTAGGACCAACGGTGTGGAACTACTCCTGGGATGAATAGAGCTGGAGAGGGAAGATTGCTTTAATGGGCTGCCTCTCTGGGAACAAGAAAAAGATATAAGAGTGTGGACTATTAAGGGAAGGTGTGGCTATGGCAACAATGGGAAGTTACGTTATCCGTAACAAAAAGTAACGGATAACGTAACTAAATTGGTGCCGTTATCCTTGCGCTAACGGCAGCATTGTTTTAGTTACGTTATTTTTTGATTTTTTTTCTGTTTTATTAGACACGTTGCGTTATCCCCCGCAATCTGAGGAGGATAATGTGCTGATAACGTGGGTTTTTTGCCTATTTTACGGTGCTTTTACGCCAGATAACGCGGTTAGCGCATTATTGGCGTTATTTTTTGCGGCATCAAGGCGGAAATTCGCCTCTGTTACGTTATCCAAAATAGCGCAGGAATATTTCACCAGATAACAATAACGCGTTATCTGGTAAAGGTGGGAAGTTACGTTACAAAAATCCCGCTGGATAACGTAACGTAAGTAACTTCCCATTGTTGGCTATGGCGGATTTCTTGAGATTTGTAAACCACAGGTTTACAAGATGTAAACCACAGGCTTACAAGATGTAAACCACAAGTTTACAAGATGTAAACCACAGGTTTACAAGATGTAAACCACAGGTTTACAAGATGTAAACCACAGGTTTACAAGATGTAAACCACAGGTTTACAAGATGTATACCACAGGTTTACAAGATGTAAACCACAGGTTTACAAGATGTAAACCACAGGTTTACAAGATGTAAACCACAGGTTTACAAGATGTATGTAAACCACAGGTTTACAAGATGTATGGAAACCCCAAGTTTACAAGTTGTAAACCACAAGTTTATAAGTTGTAAACTACAGTTTACAAGATGTGAACCACAAGTTTACAGCATGTAAACTACAGTTTACAAGATGTAAACCACAAGTTTACAGCATGTAAACTACAGCTTACAAGATGTAAACCACAAGTTTACAGCATGTAAAATACAGTTTACAAGATGTAAACCACAAGTTTACAGCATGTAAACTACAGTTTACGACATGTAAACCACAAGTTTACAGCATGTAAACTACAATTTACAACATGTAAACCACAAGTTTACAGCATGTAAACCACAAGTTTACAGCATGTAAACTACAGTTGACAGCATGTAAACCACAAGTTTACAGCATGTGAACTACAGTTTACAAGATGTAAACCACAAGTTTACAGCATGTAAACTACAGTTTACAAGATGTAAACCACAAGTTTACAGCATGTAAACCACAAGTTTACAGCATGTAAACTACAGTTGACAGCATGTAAACCACAAGTTTACAGCATGTAAACTACAGTTGACAGCATGTAAACCACAAGTTTACAGCATGTAAACTACAGTTTACAAGATGTAAACCACAAGTTTACAGCATGTAAACTACAGTTTACAAGATGTAAACCACAAGTTTACAGCATGTAAACTACAGTTTACAAGATGTAAACCACAAGTTTATAAGATGTAAACCACAAGTTTACAGCATGTAAACTACAGTTTACAAGATGTAAACCACAAGTTTACAGCATGCAAACTACAGTTTAGAGCATGTAAACCACAAGTTTACAGCATGTAAACCACAAGTTTACAGCATGTAAACCACAAGTTTACAGCATGTAAACCACAAGTTTACAGCATGTAAACTACAGCTTAGAGCATATAAACCACAAGTTTACAGCATGTAAACTACAGTTTACAAGATGTAAACTACAAGTATACAGCATGTAAAATACAGTTTACAAGATGTAAACCACAAGTTTACAGCATGTAAACCACAAGTTTACAGCATGTAAACTGCAGCTTAGAGCATGTAAACCACAAGTTTACAGCATGTAAACTACAGTTTACAGCATGTAAACTACAGTTTACAAGATGTAAACCACAAGTTTACAGCATGTAAACCACAAGTTTACAGCATGTAAACTACAGCTTAGAGCATATAAACCACAAGTTTACAGCATGTAAACTACAGTTTACAAGATGTAAACTACAAGTATACAGCATGTAAAATACAGTTTACAGCATGTAAGCTACAGTTTCCAAGATGTAAACCACAAGTTTAGAAAATGTAAACCACAAGTTTACAGCATGTAAACTACAGTTTACAAGATGTAAACCACAAGTTTACAGCATGTAAACCACAAGTTGACAGCATGTAAACCACAAGTTTACAGCATGTAAACCAAAAGTTTACAGCATGTAAACTACAGTTTACAGCATGTAAACTACAGTTTACAAGATGTAAACCACAAGTTTACAGCATGTAAACCACAAGTTTACAGCATGTAAACTACAGCTTAGAGCATATAAACCACAAGTTTACAGCATGTAAACTACAGTTTACAAGATGTAAACTACAAGTATACAGCATGTAAAATACAGTTTACAGCATGTAAGCTACAGTTTCCAAGATGTAAACCACAAGTTTAGAAAATGTAAACCACAAGTTTACAGCATGTAAACTACCGTTTACAAGATGTAAACCACAAGTTTACAGCATGTAAACCACAAGTTGACAGCATGTAAACCACAAGTTTACAGAATGTAAACCACAAGTTGACCGCATGTAAACCACAAGTTTATAGCATGTAAACTACAGTTTACAGCATGTAAACTACAGTTTACATCATGTAAACCACATGTTTACAGCATGTAAACCACATGTTTACAGCATGCAAACCACATGTTTACAGCATGCAAACCACCTGTTTACAACATGTAAACCACAAGTTTTCAACATGTAACCCACCATTCTACAGCATGTAAACCACATGTTTACAGCATGTAAACCACATGTTTACAACATATAAACCACATGTTTTCAATGTGTAACCCACCATTCTACCACATGTAAACCACAAGTTTACAAGTTGTAAACCACAAGTTTACAGCATGTAAACTACAGTTTACAAGAAGTAAACTACAGTTTACAAGATGTAAACTACATATTACAAAATGTAAATTACAATTTACAAGATGTAAACTACAAGTTAACAAGATGTAAACCACAAGTTTACAAGATGTAAACCACAAGTTTACAAGATGTAAACCACAAGTTTACAAGATGTAAACCACAAGTTGACAAGATATAAACCACAAGTTTACAGCATGTAAACCACAAGTTTACAGCATGTAAACCACAAGTTTACAGCATGTAAACAACAAGTTTACAAGTTGTAAACCACAAGTTTACAAGTTGTAAACCACAAGTTTACAAGTTGTAAACCACAAGTTTACAAGTTGTAGACCACAAGTTTACAAGTTGTAAACCACCAATTTACAAGTTGTAAACCACAAGTTTACAAGTTGTAAACCACAAGTTTACAAGTTGTAAACCACAAGTTTACAAGTTGGAAACCACAAGTTTACAAGTTGTAAACCATAAGTTCACAAGTTGTAAACTACAAGTTTCCAAGTTGTAAACCACCAGGATTAACAAAATGTAAACCACAAGTTCACAAGTTGTAAACCACAGGTTTTTTACAGGTTGTAAACCACAGGTTTGCAAGATGTGAGCCACAAGTTTAAAAGATGTAAACCACAAGTTTACAAGATGTAAACCACAAGTTTACAAGTTGTAAACCACAAGTTTACAAGTTGTAAACCACAAGTTTACAAGCTGTAAACCACAAGCTTCCAAGTTGTAAACCACAAGGATTAACAAGATGTAAACCACAAGTTTAAGAGTTCTAAACCAGAGGCTTAGAAGATGTGATGTCAGCTGGCTACTATGTCAGAGCCACCGTGACATAATATCAAAAGCAAACAAGAAATATCATTACATAAGAAAGAGACATTAATACTACCATTACTTATACTTACACATATAAAACCTGGAATATTACTCAATATTCTTAATCTAAGCCTAATTAAACCTAGGGTATCTCACTTCAAGGTACCCTTAATTGTTATTCCTTCCCTGTGTAAATTGACTTCGAAGCTTAACAGGTGCACCACGTCCCGTGTGAATGCACCTGTATGCTTATATACACATATACATATGCTTATAACACTTCAATAACCATGAAACTGAAGTGTGATGTTTAGTTTAGAAGATAGCCCAACTTAGGGTGAGTTAAATCTAAACCCGCGTCCTGCGCACTACACCCAAAGACGGCACAGAGCTCCAAACATGAATGAAACCCCAAAAGGGCTACCTGTACATTACAGCACAACCACCAGGGAAATCAAGTCTGCCCCTCCACGTGAAACACTACACACATTACATAAGCTGTACATATGTAATGATGTTAAATGGATGTAAACAGAATATTCCTGACACAGCAGAAGGACTAGTACATGCAAAGTACACTAGATTGGGGAATACTGTGGCCCATTCTGGAACAAATGGCCACACGTCTCAGCCCCTTCTATACCACACATGTAGCAAGGTTGAACTGAGGTATCAAAATACTGATTTAGTCTCCCTTGGCACACCCCCAAAGGGTTTCAAGCCTCTATGGCGCCATCATCACGGCAAAAAACCTGTTTGCAGCCGCCCACTAGTTGGCCAGTGCCCCTGAGGCTCCCCTGCGCGCCCCAGAGGGCTGTAAAAGGTATTTAAAGAGCCCTCTGTCCGCCCAAAAAGCCCTTTCCTCACGCTTTACATACCTACTTGAATTTACCCACGTTCAACACGTGCTCAATAGCCTGTTTCTAGCCTGGTAAGTCCCTTAGTAGTTGTTTTTAGCCTCATTTTGTCGCCAGAAACTGCCCAGTGTCCACCCAGCCTTCAGAATAAACCTCTTCAAGCGCTTTCAACTGCCCAGTTTCTACCCTGAAGAACCTCAAGACTTTAAGGGCTTTTTACTAGTAAGTTCAAACCCTTTCTCTTGAGATTCTCCGCCATTCCTTGCTGGGATTTAAACAACACCTGTTTACAGGCCCCAGTGTTTGCTTTTGAGGGATTATGTTAGAATTATGCCCCATGCCCAGAAGAGGGTTTATTTCCTTTTTGTTCCTTTTCTTTCCATCAGGGTCCTTTAGCCCCCTAGGCCCCTCTTAGGCCCCTTTTTCTCCATGTATTTCATTCTTCCCCTCATGAAATACAACCCGCACTTAGTTCCAAGCCCATAGTAGTCAGACCTGCTCCTCTGGAGACTTCTGATCTGCTGTTCTGAGTCCCTGAGCATTCTGTGCTCCTGATCTTCTCCAGCTCACCATTCTTCAGTCCCAGGCCATTGGCCACATTTTCTTCAGATTAAACACCCCTGATTTTATCAGGCCCCTCTTTATTTAATTACATTAATTTTATTAATATAATTACGCCATTTTTTCATATATTTTACGCCATAATTTCCAACATATACATTGGAATTATCCCTTATACTTTTGTCTTAGAGTATTATACTCTTTTATCTTATTCTTGCACCACGTGTAGCTAGAAGGGTTTGTCCTTGGCATCACGTAGGCTGACATGTGAACTACAAGTTTAAAAGATGTAAACCACAAGATTACAAGAGGTAAACCACAAGTTTACAAGATGTAAACCACAAGTTTACAAGATATAAACCACAAGTTTACAAGATGTACACCACAAGTTTACAAGATATAAACCACAAGTTTACAAGATGTAAACCACCAGCTTCCAAGTTGTAAACCACAAGGGTTAACAAGATGTAAGCCACAAGTTTAAAAGTTGTACACCACAAGTTTGAAAGTTGTAAACACAGGCTTACAAGATGTGAACCACAAGTTTAAAAGATGTAAACCACCAGTTTACAAGATGTAAACCACAAGTTTACAAGATGTAAACCACAAGTTTACAAGATGTAAACCACAAGTTTACAAGATGTAAACCACAAGTTTACAAGATGTAAACCACAAGTTTACAAGATGTAAACCACAAGTTTACAAGATGTAAACCACAAGTTTACAAGATGTAAACCACAAGTTTACAAGATGTAAACCACAAGTTTACAAGATGTAAACCACAAGTTTACAAAATGTAAACCACAAGTTTACAAAATGTAAACCACAAGTTTACAAGATGTAAACCACAAGTTTACAAGATGTAAACCACAAGTTTACAAGATGTAAACCACAGGTTAACAAAATGTAAAAAAAAGTTTCATCTTGTAAACTTGTTGTTTACATCTTGTAAACTGGTGGTTTACATTTTGAAACATGTAGTTCACATGTGTAAACTTGTGGTTTACATCTTGTAACCTGTAGTTCACATGCTGTAAACTTGTGGTTTACGTCTTGTAAACTTGTGGTTTAAATTTTACAAGAGGTAAACCACAAGTTTACAGCATGTCAACCACAGGTCACAAGATGTAAACCAGAAGTTTACAAGATGTAAACCACAAGTTTACAAGATGTAAACCACAATTTTACAGCATGTAAACTACAGTTTACAAGATGTAAACTATAGGTTTCCAAGATGTAAACCACAGGTTAACAAGATGTAAACAACCGGTTTACATCTTGTAAACTTGCGCTTTACATCTTGTAACCTGTAGTTCACCTGCCGTAAACTTGTGGTTTTTGTCTTGTAAACTTGTACTTTACATTTGGTAAAATTGTTGTTTGCATCATGTAAAATTGTGGTTCACATCTTTTAAACTTTTGGTTTAGATCTTGTTAACCTGTGGTTTACATCTTGGGACCTTGTGGTTTACATGTTGTAAACTTTAGTTTACATGCTGTTAGAATATGTGGGTGCACAGTGATACAGCTTGTGACTTCAAACTTGTTTTCAATGATGTCAACGGGTGTGAAGGTTTCAAATTGAAAGCAGTTGAGCGCTACTCCTTGATCCAGTTGACAGTCACCAATTTCCTTTCCTGCATCTTGACACCTTCCTTCCAGCCAGGGGCTAGTCAAACACCAAATCATAGTGTGGTTCCTTGTCAAGGTCACTAGTCTAGGCGGCTCAATTCTCAGGTTTATCCTTTTATCTTTCTTTCTCATCTATCCTGTTGACCATGATTAGCTAACTCTTCATTTATTATCTTAGCCCATGTGTTCTCATCTCAACTTTGTTCCTTTTTCTTTCAGGTAAAAATCAATCATCATTGTTTTCTATCTTATTTTTGTTTTTACTGAAATCAATTTCTTTCAGCCTGAACTTATCACATGCTGTAAACTTGTGTTTTACAACTTGTACACCGTGGATTAAAACCTTTAAGCTTGTGGTTTACATGCTGTAAAATTGTAGTTTACATCTTGCAAACTTGTGGTTTACATCTGGTAATCTTGTGGTCTTGTAACCTGTAGTTCACATGCTGGAAACTTGTGGTTTACATCTTGTCAACTTGTGGTTTAGATCTTGTAAACCTGTGGTTTACATCTTGTAAAATTGTGGTTTACTCTTGTAAACTTGTGGTTTACATCTGGTAAAATTGTTGTTTTCATCATGTAAAATTGTGGTTTACATCTTTTAAACTGGTTTAGGTCTTGTAAACCTGTGGTTTACAACTTGTAAACTTGTGGTTTACAACTTGTGAGCCTGTGGTGTACAACTTGCAAACTTGTGGTTTACAACTTGTAAACTTGTGGTTTACAACTTGTAAACTTGTGGCTTACATGCTGTAAACTTGTGGTTTACATCTTGTCAACTTGTGGTTTAAATCTTGTAAACTTGTGGTTTACATCTTGCAAACTTGTGGTTTACATCTGGTAATCTTGCGGGTTGTTAAGCACATGCTGTCGGCAAAGGTAGTTTTGAGATCAATTCATATGCTCTATACTGCCGTTCAAGACAGTTACCGGGATGATTTAAAGGTAGACAGCTCATTTAATGATTATTGCCTTTCAGTGATGCTCCAAAACTGACTATCCAATAATCTTTATTTTTTTTTTGTTGGTCAGAAACATGTGGGTGCCATGTACCTTGGGGCTAGAGATGGCAATTGGTACCCGCCGCTGTTGAGATAAATCTGGGACAGCATAGAGGAGTCGATGGTGTGTTGGAAAGGATGATTTATTTCAATGACAAAGAGAAAAAGAGAAAAGAAGAAACAGAGAGAAATGACTAACCTGGGACAGCAGAGAGGAGTCGATGGTGTGTTGGAAAGGATGAAGAAAGGCTTTCCAACACAAGCTGCCCCAGGTTAAATACACGAGTGAGAATGAAAAAGAAGAAGTGAAAGACATGTGACATGAAAGTGAAATGAGAGATTGAGGCAGGAAACAGAAAAATGAGATGAGCACTAGATGCGCATTCTCAACACCCCCTCTTGCTGAGAACTCGAGTGGAAAAGAGATGAAGCTACTGAGGACAGGGAAAAAAAATTTTGGAGATACAAAAAAAAAAAAAAAAAAACTACACAACTCCAAACCGGGCCCGGTGTTTTTCCAAAAGAACTCGGGAGAGGGGTTTTGTCAGCATATCTGCTAGCATGTCGTGTGTCGAGACATGGAAGATCTTGACTCTTGAATCCTTAACGCATTCCCGAACAAAATGATACCTTGCATTGATGTGTTTTGTTCTTGAGTGATGTTCGGGGTTGTTGGCTAGGGCTTCGGCCCCTTCGTTGTCGACATGGAGCGGCAACGCTTCTCGAGGACAAAGGCGAATTTCAGTGAGGATGTTCCAAAGCCAAATGCCTTCCTTGCAGGAATCAGACAAGGCCTTGTACTCAGCCTCTGTGCTCGACAATGAGACAGTCGCTTGTTTCCGAGATTTCCAGGAAATAGCACCATCGCCAATCCTGAATGTGTACGCAGATGTTGAGCGACGATCCTCCCTATCTTCAGCCCAATCTGCATCGGAATACCCACTACAGACAAGAGACCCGCCGAGCCGTAGACAAAGGTGTTTGGTGGACACTAGATAGTTAAGAACCCTGACCGCTGCTGTCCAATGAGAGGCGGAGGGGTCCTTCAAGAATTGTGATAGCTTGTTCACGGCAAAGGAAACATCCGGACGCGTGCATTGCGCCACCCATAAAAGGGACCCAATGATTTGGTTGTATGGTCCCGGAGAAGGTTGTTCATTTGGTTGTCTCCGGCAAAGGTTCTTGAAACCGGAATCCGTGGGGGCCGAAACAGAGGTTGGACCGTTGGGGAGGAACCGAGGAATTAAGTCTTCAATGTAGTGGCACTGTGACATGAAGAGGAGTCGATTTTCAATATCCCTCGTGATCTTAATCGACAAGAAGTGGTGCAACTCCTCGTCCGCACCTATCGTGAACAGAGCGCCAAGGGATTTGATGAGAGAATCCACGTAGGTTGGTTCGCCAACGATGGTCAGGTCGTCCACATGTACAGTAACCGCTGCTATGAGTTTGCCGGCCTCCAGACGGAAGTAGAGAGTAGGGTCGTACCAAGACTGAGATAGACCCAAACCCACCAGACCAGAGTGCAGTTCCTGGTTCCACTGCCGGGGCGACTGCTTGAGACCGTATAAAGACCTCGAGACTTCGCACACGTAGTCAGGATGAGCCAAGTCCTTGAAACCGACCGGTTGCTCCATGTAGATCGGCTCGTCCAGTCGACCGTTTAAGAAAGCAGTTTTGAAGTCAACCTGGCGACCTTTCCACTTCCGGACCGCCAGAAGGGTACATATCAGGCGAAGGGTCTCCATGCGGAGGGTAGGAGAGAAAACCTCGTCGTAGTCGAGGCCCTGAACTTGGGTGTAGCCCATAGCAACCAGGCGAGCTTTCAGCTTCTGAATAGTCTTGTCCGGACGGCACTTGACTTTAAAAACCCATTTAGATTTGATAATCTTTCGTTTGTCTGGCCGGGGGACCAAACGCCAAGTCTCCATTCCCAGGAGTGACGAAAACTCCTCACTAGCAGCTTTCAGCCAGCGGTCCTTGTTGGGAGAACGCTGAAGTTGGCGCCAGGTTTTTGGAGTGTCGACATCCTCCAGGGCGGTTGCTGATTTGGACCAGTTTCCAAGGCGGTCGGGTGCCTTTCTGGACCTGTTTGAACGGCGGACCGGAGGAGGGGAAGGGATCCTAGGCGGAGAAGGGGGAAGAGGAAGCGAACTAGGGATGGGGTCTGAAACTGCAGGAGGAGAAGGCGGCGAGGCGGCGGGAGCAGGGTTCGCAGCTGACGGCTGGGGACCGGGAGACCTAACCTGAACAGGAAGTGAGCCACCTTGCTCTCCAGGAGATGGAGAAGCAGCGGGAGGAAGAGGAAGAAGAGAGGGAGGGGAAGACGGCCGGAGGACCGGCGAGGGAAGACTCATTGGCGAGGGAGTAGACTTACCGCCACCAGGATATGACGCCTCAGATGGTGAAGATGGCCTGGATGAAGCCGGACCGCGGTGCTGGTTGAGCGGAGCGTGAATAGAGGCCGTGAGCCTTCTGTCAAACCTGTTTCCCAGAGGCACATTCAGAGGTGGGGACTCGAGAATGGAGGGACGAAGGTCGGGAGCTGAAGGGGGAACGGGTTCAGGGCGTGGGGACGGCTTCAAGGGGGGGGACCACGGGATTTCTACATTGATTGTGGGTGGGGGGCCTACTGGACGATGGTCGTAAGGGAACACCGAATCGTCGAACAGCACGTCGCGAGTTTTCAATGCCTTCCTGGATTCCAGATCGAGAACCCAGAACCCGTTTCCGTCAGTAAGATAGGACAAGAAGAGAGATGCCCGAGCTTTTGGGTCGAGTTTAAGTCGGTTCGCCTCGGGTACTTTGTACCAGACCAAACAGCCGAACGGGTGAATGTCAGCCAAAGGAATGGAGTCAACTCCAAGGACGGAGTTGGGGGAGACGAAGCCAGAAGGAGTAGAAACGGGGACAGAGTTCAGAGAGTAAAGGATGTGACAGAGGGCGTCGACCCAGAAAGATTTTGGAAGCTTGGAGCCCAAAAGCTGACAGCGTACCAGGTTTCCAATAGTCCGGTTAGCTCTCTCGGCGACCCCGTTAAGCTGAGGGGAGTGAGGGGGACCCATTTGATGCTGAATACCGTTTTCAAGAAGGAAAGGCTCAAAAGCCTTTGAGATATACTCGCCTCCATTATCGGAGCGAAGGCACAAAACCTTGTGGGAGCCGGATTTCTCGAAAGATGCCTTGAAGATTTTAAAACATTTGAAAACTTCGCCTTTGCATTTCATGGGCATAAGAGAGACAGCCTTAGAGCAATCGTCGATAAAGGAAACAAAGTATTTATAGCCTTCACGGGAGGGAACCTCGAAGGAGCCAACATCAGAGTGGATTAATTGACCAGGAGAAGTAGAGCGGTAAAGAGACCGAGAATAGAAAGGAGATCTATGCATTTTCAACTGGATACAGACCGGACAGCGTTGCACGGCAATCTCGTCCATTGAAGAGAGCCTGATGTTGTTCAGGCGGAGGAGGTGCTTAAGAGGCTTGAGACCTATGTGAGATAGGCGAATGTGGTAGTCCAAAAGAGAACTGTCAGTCCCAAGAGGGGAAGCCACGGATGCAGACTTCGACGTCACCTCTGCAGATGGCAAGTAGTAAAGGTTGCCCTTGCGATAACCGCGACCCATGACCGAGCCAACGACCTCGAAATCCCCTTCGTCGTAGATGTCACACGAAGTGGGAGTGAACACAATGCGGAGAGAGGAGTCGCAAAGGGAAGCGACGGAGAGAAGGGGCTCGTGGAGGCTGGGGACAACCAGAGTCTTAACGGACTTCAGGACGTCGATCGGGAGAGTCGAGACCCCTTTGTGGGTGGCGTGGACAACCGAGGAGTCGGCGAGACGAACAGGGACCGAAGAAACCTTGGGGCGAGACACCTGGTGCAGATGGGGGGTCATGTTCATCGAGCACCCAGAGTCGATGTTAGCGTCGACGGATGCCACGGAGGAAACAGCCCTGTCAGAGACGCCTGGGACCGTGACGTTGCCGGCGTAGGCCGAACCCGAGTGGTCCGACTCATCGTCCGAGTCGCTCCCGAGCTCCACAACAGTGGTGAGACCAGCTTTGGCGGGGGTCTGAGAGGATCGATGGCCACGGCCGGAGGAAGAGCGACGAGAGCCCTTGGTTTTGGAGGAATCCTTCTGAGAGTCGGAGCGGCGTTTAGATTCGCTCCCTTGGCCCTTGGGATGCTGATGTTCGCTTAGGATGCGAGCAGCGTTCTCGCATACGGCAAGGTCGTGTCCTTTGATGCGGCAGAACGTGCAGAAAAGACTCTTGTCACGGGCGGGACGGCCCTTGGAGGTAGATGCGGCCCTAGCCTTCGAGACGGAGATGGAAAGATCCTCTTCACCACGGGACTTGCGTCGAAGAGACTCCGCTTTGAGAGCGGCGACTATGCGGGAGGAAGTAACCGAGTCCTCATTCATAAGAGAGGATACGCAGTGCAACCAATTGACCGGGAGAGAACCGAGTAGAGCGGCGGCATGGATGTTGTCCACCGTAAGAGGTTTGTCGGGAGTGACGAGGGAGTTGAGGCGTTCGGCACAGACGGCCATCTCCTTGATGTGCGTTTCGACGTCGTCGGTGGACATGCAAATGGTCACCAACTTCCTCAACCAGTAGATTCGGCCGCCGGCAGTGGAGTCAATGTGGGCGGATTGAAGGGACTCCCACATGGCTGTGGCGTCGGTGGGAAAGGACCGGATGAGACGGAGGTTGTCCTGGTGTACCGTTCTAGCTATGAACGAGCACACATCCGCATTGTCCTTGGCCCACTTTGCTGGACGGTCTTCGAGTTTGACCGGCTTGAGAAGGTAGGCGAGATTTAGAGAGGAGAGGTGGATGGTGACCACAAAGCTCCAGTCCAAGTAGTTGGAAGAGGAGTCCGGTGCCGAGAGCTGGGGAATGCCGGCTACCTTCAGAGAGGAAGATGAGTCGGAAGTATCCGGAACAGCGGGGGCAGCGGGTTGAGCCATTTCGAGAAGAGGACGAAAGAGGCCGGGGTGATCCTTTAGGTGATGTACAACACAGAGAAGTCCGAAGGTAGCGAGATGGAAAAATTGCGCCGGTTAGGTGCAACTGGAGCTCATAACCTGTTGAGATAAATCTGGGACAGCAGAGAGGAGTCGATGGTGTGTTGGAAAGGATGATTTATTTCAATGACAAAGAGAAAAAGAGAAAAGAAGAAACAGAGAGAAATGACTAACCTGGGACAGCAGAGAGGAGTCGATGGTGTGTTGGAAAGGATGAAGAAAGGCTTTCCAACACAAGCTGCCCCAGGTTAAATACACGAGTGAGAATGAAAAAGAAGAAGTGAAAGACATGTGACATGAAAGTGAAATGAGAGATTGAGGCAGGAAACAGAAAAATGAGATGAGCACTAGATGCGCATTCTCAACAGCCGCGTGTCCGGGTACCGCCTGCTTTTTGGCCCAAAACAGATACCCGTACCCTTACTTGGCACCCGGGCCTTTCTGGCAGGTACCGGCGGTACCCGCGAAGTTGTTTTTTGCAGATATGTGCCTGCTCGCCGAGAAGGATCCCTCTCGGGCCTCTGCGAGCTGGTATCAGTATACCTGCCGCCGAGAGAGGATTTATACCTGCTCGCTAAGACAGATTCCTCTCGGCGAGCACTGGTATACACACACCAGCTCGCGAAACTCTTGGCGAGCTGGTGGGTGTATACCTGCTCGCCGAGAGGAATCCCTCTCGGCGAGCTGGTGTGTGTATACCAGTGCTCGCCAAGTGGAATCCCTCTCGGCGAGCTGGTGTGTGTATACCAGTGCTCGCCAAGAGGAATCCCTCCCGGCGAGCTGGTGTGTGTACACCTGCTCGCCAAGAGGAATCGCTCTCGGCGAGCTGGTGTGTGTATGCCAGTGCTTGCCAAGAGGAATCGCTCTCGGCGAGCTGGTGTGTGTACACCCTGACTTAACTAAGCCTCCCGGGACTGGGGGTGCGGAGCACCCCGATGCGAAGCATCTCCCATTCCCAATGGGAGGCTTATGAGTTATCGGCTTTTTTCCGCGTGAGAGCTTCAGGAAATTTGTGGCTTTTGGCCAACTTTTTGAATCAAATTTACATTACACAGCGCGCACTCATTGTGATGAAGTACACCGGATAGCTGAGCATCTCAGCTTCAATGTAGTGTCACTTTTGTGATATCTACACTTGAAGGAGAGTGTTTCCCTTACTCAGCAGTCAAGGTGGATGGATGATGGAGTTCTGTATTTAAATTGAGTCCAAATGGATCTTCTTGGAATTTGCATACACACTTCTGGCCAAACACAAAAAAAAGCACAAACTTCGAAGGGGGATGGAAGGAGTTTGTGAAGGGGGAAAAATTGGTAATTGACACCAAAAGAAAGAGAAAAATCAGGCCTTTAATCTGGCACCACAGGCGATAGGAATACACAAGGAGAAGACCCCTGAAAGGGGAGCGGGAAAAAACTCCCACCAAAACACTGAAAGCTATCACGCCAAATTCTTGGCTTTACCTGCAAGTCCCTCCTTCAGAGGTTGCGCTTCGCGCGAGGGCGCTTTGCACCAGCCCAGGCTGTACCAGGGCCCTCTGAAGCTAGGAACTTGTGATAAGTCAGTGTACACCTGCTCTCCGACCTCTCGGCGAGCTGGTGTGTGTATACCTTCTCGCCAAGAGGAATCCCTCTTGGCGGGCTGATGGGCGAGCTGGTGGCGCTGCAGCCGGGGATACCTGCTCTCCGACCTCTCGGCGAGCTGGTGTGTGTATACCTTCTCGCCAAGAGGAATCCCTCTTGGCGGGCTGATGGGCGAGCTGGTGGCGCTGCAGCCGGGGATATCACACAGGAATTGCAGGAGACAAGTCCAGAAGGGGGTCGGGGACACACACAGCGGAAAAGAGGTAGCAGTATTGGCGGGTATCAAACGGCGGTACCCGGGTACCCGCCTAAAAATCACACAAAAACCAACACCTGTACCCGTACTTGGCACCCGCGGCGGTGGTACCCGCAACCCTGATGAGTACCCGCTGGCGGGTGCCGGGTACCGCCGCGCGGGTACCCGTTTGCCATCTCTACTTGGGGCTGATGCATGGCAGTCACCCAATGGTCAGGATATCCATGGGGTAATCATTTACCGCTTAGGGGAGAAGGATGGCGGAAAATTCAATCTTGAATCCATGCCACTTGATTTTGTTCAGCTCGCTTGCAGTAACACTGGAGACTATCTTGCCAAAACAATGTCCTTGGTAGTTGAAAAATTTGAAGTTCAAGATAAAGTACGCCCAATTTGATGCCTCTTCTTCTTGTGATACATTTTTATGACCTAATTCATTGCTTTTAATCAGATCTGTGGCATTGTTGACAACAATGCATCTATGGTGGCTGCTATGAAAAAGTTTAAATGGCCTTGCTTCAAAGGTGAACCGCATTGGATCAGGTTCTTTGCACATGTACTTCATATGATTGTCCAATCAATCCTGCGGCCGTTCAAGCATATCCAAAATAAAGCACCTGGTAAACGGGCGACCAATATTGAAACAGACAAGGAATCAGAATATGAGATTCAGATCCAAAGGCAAGTTGTTTTATCAATAAATAATAATGAACATCATTCTCATGGTCTCAATGGAAAAATAGATACAACACCAATGATTCCATCTGTGGGGAAGATGATGCTGCCAAAGGAGACCCTGCTGACAGTGAAGATTTGGAAGAATTGAACCGCAACAATGAGTTGGATTCTGAGTTATCTATGGCCAACATTAAGATTTGAGTGATGAGGAAGAAGATAACAACCTCTACACTTTGGTATCATGCAAAAGAAGCTTAAAAAATGGTAAATGATTCACGTCCAAGCAAGAGCAAGTTCCGCAAACTCACCTCACTCCTTTCTAGTTCCGTGCCATAGCTTGGAAGCTGCGCAAATCGCCAAATTTGAAGGCCGATTTCATCAAACTATGTGCAGAAATGGATTGCTTGACACCTCACAGCATTCCAAGAGACATCCAACAAGACGGAACTCCACCTTTGCTCAGCTTGAAGGAATAATCCAATGTGGGTAACGGATCACATCTCTGATGAATTCATCACAAAAGCTGATTATAATCTGCGGGGCAGCTTCATCTGGCAAAAGGACCACAAATTTGGGATGCCTCGAGGCTATAACATTGGCGAGGTTGATATACACTTGGCACACAACCTTGTGGCCATCTTGCAGATATTCTACAAACAAACACTCCAGTGTCTGGATCTGCTTGACTGACACATATCATTGTCTTCATAGAAAAGATAACCAAACATCTTTCAAATTTGATCAAGGGAGACGGCAAAAAATACCCACCCGTACTCCAAAACGTGTGCCAACTCGGCCTTCAGCTTACCAATAAATATTATACGCTTACTGACTGCTTGCCTTTGTATCACATTGCGATGGGTTTGTCTTCCTTTTGTCTCAATCCCATCTGAATATGCTAACCAAAACCTATCTGCTTACCTTTTGACCAGTACTCCACCCATCCTTCAAAGACCAGTACTTTGAGATTGCTGGCTGGGAAAAGAATTGGATTGATGAAGCCCTTCAGCTGACACAAGATATGTTCAATAGATTCTACAAGCATCCACTCAAAGCTCTCCCCTCCAGTCAATCAACAAAATCAAGCAAGGTGGGCTCATTTAGGGCCCGTTAGGCCACGGGGGAGCCAAAATCTAACTTGCAAGATCAGAATCTTCCCATGGGCAGATTCTGATCTTGGCCAATGACAGCAAACATGCCCGGAATCTGGATCTTTGACATTGAGATCCTGATCCAGGACCGTTTGGCTGCCGAGAATCTTGAGTTGACCCTGCCACCCCAGGCCACCTCACCAGCATCCAAGCAAGAACAATACCTATGTATGTACTGGTACATACGCAGGTATTGTTCTTGTTGCCTCAAATTAGATTTGAACCCATGACCAATCTGACCGGTTATTGAGAGGTTTGATCCCTCTCTACTTGATGACCAGTCTGACTGGTGATCAAGTAGGTTGATTCATCTTGATGCCCGGTTTGATCGGTCATCAGGAGGTTTGAATCCTCTTGATGACCTCTGACTGGTCATCAAGAGGTTTGATTCCTCTTGATGACCAATCTGACCGGTTATTGAGAGGTTTGATGCCTCCCAATGACCTCTGACTGGTCATTGAGAGGGTTGATTCTCTCGATGACCAGTCACATTTCCTCCCCCAGACTAAGTGCCCCTCCCCCAGGGCAGATAGGCTGTTTCCCTTTTGGTCCCCCAGTTGCCCCATTGACCAATGGCAACAACAAATTTTGTCTCTGCGTTTGTCAGCCTTAGAGTCAACGCAGTTGACCTAAAACTGCCTTTTATCTCCATTTTATACCTAAATGTGTTTATATCTTTTTAACCTTAAGGCTTGATGTTGTTTTGACTTCAGATTCTGATTTCCCATGCAATTTTGACCATAGTGTCCACTGATCACTTTCCAATATCTCTGCTCCTTCATAGAGTTTGTGGTTTGTGACACATATGCGCAGCAGCGCCGTGTAGGCGCGCCTGAGCGCTCCAAACCACATGTACATGTGTGATTATGTCATCCAACTTTGAAAATTTTCGAAGTCAGGATCCCCCATGCAGTTGGAGAATACACAGACTTCAGACACCCAGAACCACACCCCCAGATAACCCCAGGATCACCACCAAAGAGATTACCACGCTCCCAGTATACCTTACCGTCACAGGCGTCTAGGATATTGATAGTAAGTAACCTCTTTCACTGAACCTCGTTTATCTCAGAGGTACAACTCTGTGTCTGTTTGATCTACTCTTCTTTGCTGGCCTTTGCCTCATCCTTGATCACAAGGCTGTCCCTGCTTAACAGTATTCTTTTTCTATGGTTTTTGCAAGAAACAAACCACATAGGTTTCCCTTTAAAGAACCTTGACTATCCAGAAGGAAGATAAAAAATTGTGGCTGGATTATACTTGTCTAATCCAGAAGCCCTCCACGTTTCTTTGGTGAGAGGAGGCTGTAGCACTCTCTAGCACAGCGTGGCAGCACTCTTCTGAAGAGGTAGCATTGCCAGTGGACGTGCATTCCCACCAGAATAACCTTGAATATCTGCTCATCTTGAACCTGCTCAGTTTCTCTCTCTCTTTCTCTCTCTCTCTCTTATATTTGTGTTTTCTTTATCCAAAGAAATCCAAATATTCCCCCCTTCTTTCTTGTGTCCTGTTGTCACTATAGAGACTCAGGCTCACAGTGTTGAAAACCCGTCTGCACAACGGATTATCTACATCCATTGGTGAAAAGTTCAGACCTCCGCATGCTCAATGGGTCGCTTGACATAGACAATGTAGCCCCGTTGGGAACATGTCTCCTGTACCAGACCGTCTCACCAACGGTATCCAATGCCAGAAACAGGTGTGGTGTTGCACATTCTGTAAAGTGTGGTTTACATCTTCTAAACTTGTGGGTTACATCTTGCAAACTTGGGTTTACATCTTGTAAAATTGTGGTTTACATCTTGTAAACGTGTGGTTTTCTTGTAAACTTGTGGTTTACATCTTGTAAACTGTAGTTTACATGCTGTAAAGTGTGGTTTACATCTTGTAAACTTGTGTTTTACATGCTGTAAAGTGTGGTTTACATCTTGGAAACTGTAGTTTACATGCTGTAAAGTGTGTTTTACATCTTGTAAGCTGTAGTTTACATGCTTTAAAGTGTGGCTTGCATCTTGTAAACTGTAGTTTACATGCTGTCAAGTGTGGTTCACATCTTTCAAAGTTGTGGTTTGCGTCTTGTAAACTTGTGGTTTACATCTTGTAAACTTGTGGTTTAAATCTTGTAAACTTGTGGTTTACATTTTGTAAACTTGTGGTTTACATCTTGTAAACTTGTGGTTACATTTGGTAAGATTGGGGTTTACATATTGTAAAATTGTGGTTTACATCTTTCAAACTTGTGGTTTACATCTTTTAAACTTGTGGTTTACATCTTTTAAACTTGTGGTTCACATCTTGTAAACCTGTGGTTTACAACTTGAAAACTTGTGTTTTACATCTTGTTAACCCTTGTGGTTTGCAACTTTGAAACTTGTGGTTCACAACTTGGAAACTTGTGGTTTACAACTTGTAAACTTGTGGTTTACAACTTGCAAACCTGTGGTTTAAAACTTGTAAAATTTTGGTTTACATCTTGTAAACTTGTGGTTTACATCTTGTAAACTTGTGGTTTACATCTTGTAAACTTGTGGTTTACATCTTGTAAACTTGTGGTTTACATCTTCCAAACTTGTTGTTCACGTCTTGTAAACCTGTGGTTCACAACTTGTAAACTTGTGGTCTACATCTTGTTAACCCTTGTGGTTTACAACTTAACTTGTGGTTTACAACTTGTAAACTTGTGGTTTACATGCTCTTAACTTGTGGTTTATATCTTGTCAATTTGTGGTTTATTTACATCTTGTTAACTTATAGTTTAAATCTTGTCCATGTAAGTTTTGTTTGCCTTTTTTTAGCTGTACATTTTTCAAAGGGCGCGCGCCATAGGATTCTTCCTTGCCCGTCCCCTTCTAGAGAGGCCCGAACCGTCTAATCTCATAGAGGGTTCCAGGTCTCCCAATGTGTGGGTCGACTGCGTGAATAGCCCCTCCTTTCGGCTGATGAAGGCCGTAAGGCTTGTTCAGCGTGCCCGTGTGCGCTGGGCGCTTAGGGCGCCGAGAGGGGTCTCCTCCGCAAGACAGTTCTTGAGCGTTATTAGCAGGAGGTTTCTTAGGAGAGCCAAATGTGAGCCCCTAGAACTCGGCTTCTGAGAGCCTGAGACATTAGGTAGACCTAAACCTCTAAGAAGCAAGCATTGTTGTTGCATACGCGTCAAGTAACTGAATAAGACCCACATCACAATACAAGGTTCTTATTGTGTTTTTCAAGAAGCTTGGATGATTTCAGTAATTTTTTATTTCATGTTATGGATTTATTTTCACCTTCCAGATAGACTTTGGGCTTAAATATCCCACAGCCATCATTTGATTGTAGTGTGTGTAACAGTCCTGAGCTCGGTCGGTCCCTCCGTTCAGGCAGAGGGCAGCAGCCTAGCTACATGATGAGGGGCAGGGAGGGGAACAAAGCCTCTCCGGTTCCAAATATGAGCTTTGCTTTTCCAAAAGTCTACTCCCTGACCATCATCTGGAGAATGATGTCTCAGGGATTAGATTTAGGCTTGGGCATCATCTGACACCTGTCAAGACTAAGCGTGGAGTAAACATGAAAGATATGGGATCTGCCAGGATCTACCCCAAATAAAACTTTGTGAATGTGTCCAACCTTCTTGAAAAACACAATATGTAATATTCCTAATGCGGCAGCTTTCTCTGATGGGGAGTAGTGTCTGATATACAGGTTGTAGCAATCTGATTTTCAGCGTCCTAAGTGAAAGATCTGATCTACCAGTAACCCTAAAGCGTTCCGCAGGGAAGCGCCTCCGACCCGGAAGGAATGGCCTGATATGCCAGTGTACCGACCATTGGACAGGAGCTGCTGGATGAGTTGGACCGCGTCAGCGCGGGTCAAGTTGAATTGGTCGGGGCCGTGTTGGTAACTGAAGAGTACCCCGTCTGAACCTGGAGCAGCTTGTTGCAACGCAGGATGGCTGCTACTGGGCAGAAAAGCCCGCCCAGCCGTTTTAAATGGAGTAGTTGGGGCTCTCCGGGCTTGGCGGTCTTTGCGCCTCGGAGAGGCAATGAGACCAGGTTAGAATCAAGGGTTATGCAACGTCCCTCAACAATGGTGTCCTTGACTAAAATGGTTGAAGATGGCTCAGGTTGTCCTGTCGCGTTTGAGCAGGTCAGCTCAGCTAGTCAGGCCATCCCCCAGAACGCCACCACCGCCATGTTGAATATCGCCCTGGATTTGGGGGGGCCGTCCTTCATGCACTTGGCCAGATAGAGGAGGTGGTGAAGCTGTATTGCTTTCTTGGGTGGACGGGGCGGTTCGGCCGCATCTAACCATGCGGAGGACCGAAGGAGCACCGCCACCTTCCCAAACGACTCTGTCATCATCCCGGCGAGCTGGATACAGGTATCCGGCTCGCCGCGAGGAAATCATCTCGCTGTAACCAGCTCACTCTAGCTAGCCGGGAGAATTTCCTCTCGGCGAGCTGGCAGCTATCTGGGAGGAAGCCCTCTCGGAGAGCTGGCAGCTAGCCGGGAAGAAGCCCTCTCGACGAGCTGGCAGCTATCCGGGAGGAAGCCCTCTCGGCGAGCTGGATACCCGTAACAAACTCTCCGGAAGGGCTTCCACCTGTAGCTGCCAGCTTGGTGGCTTGGGCAACGCGGGGTTGATTAACTTGTTGGACATCTCTGGTCCGACGAGTTGAACCTGTCGAGTTGAGATGTCCGACAAGTCAAACTTGTCGGACTCACACCCGTCGGACAAGCTAGTCCGACCGGTGAACCTGTCGGACAGGTCTGTCCGACTGGGGAACTTGTCGGACATACAGGTCCGACTAGTGAAAGCCGGTCGGACAGACATGTCCGAAAGCTCCTCGGACGATGTGGTCCGACCAGCCAGTCCGAGGGAAGCTCGGGCTGCGCTGTCCGACTGCAGAGCGGTCAAACAAGTCCGACGGGTGGTCGGGCCAAGCTGCTCGAGGACCCGTCGAGCAGAAATGTCCGACCTCTGCTCGAACGGGGGGATCCGACGGGTGGGCTCGACCACCCGTCGGACGGCCATGTCCGGCAACTGGTCGGACATGCCTGTCCGAGCTCTTGTCGGACAAGCATGTCCAAGGGGATAATCCATGCAGTGTTAGTTACATACAGGCTGACATGAGCACTCTCACCGGCCGGATCACAGTTAAAGTGAGTCTCTCGGTTTTCACTTGACCTGATTTTTACCTGACATCCATGCTAGGTGTCACGAATACGGGTTGAGGCTATGTAGGTCTCATTTTTCTGATCTGAAACCTGGGAAGAGGTAGCAAACGTTTGGCAACATAAATCCCAAGTGGCATATCTTGTGTTCGCCGCCGTGGACTCAACGTTTCTTTAACCTTTTGGCCGAAGAATAGTCTTTGTCCTACAACTCAGGGACCGTTTTCTTTCACTTGAATGTATTTTATTATTTGCTATGGTTGAGCACTGGATTTATAGTCAGCATTTTTGGAGACGCCGCTTGTCTATAGCCTTTGATGCCCAATGGGAGGTTTCAGTGAATCATGAATCAAAGTGATCCCTCTGTTTATGTAGGCAAACAACACATGCTCCGAATAAATTTTGTTGGAATTAGGTTAACAAAGGACTGCGTCCATGCATTGGGGAGAGGTAAAATTTATGCCGCTGGGTGAAGGAAGTGCTGAAAGTTAACATTTGGGTAAGCCGGATTGATGGCAAGCCCGTTTGTTGAACAATTAGGCGAATCTTTGCCAACAACATTTTTAGGGCCATTGTGACACAAACAGGATACACATTAGGGATTATTCGTGTATTGGAGAGCTCAGGCTCGTCAGAATTTCTCTCCTGTGTGTTGAAGTTCGACTATGGTGGGCAACAGTTATCCCTTGTAAATAGTGCCTCCCGTAACCTGATTCCATGTGAGGTTCACCCCACATCAATGTAGAGGTAGTATATGTTGGTACACCTCACACCTGTGGATATAGCTCAACGGTAGAGCAACCCAGCATGCATCGGGGAGATGCGGGTTCGATTCCCCCTGTCCGCACTATTCCTTTTACTCGCTCTACAGGTTATGAGCCCAGCGCTATAGGCAGCTGCGTACCTGGGATGAGCCTCTGGGAGGATTAGTGGGCTCTGTCACCGGTGTAGGTGTACAGGGGGTGTGTAGAGGTAGTATATGTTGGTACACCTCACACCTGTGGATATAGCTCAACGGTAGAGCAACCCAGCATGCATCGGGGAGATGCGGGTTCGATTCCCCCTGTCCGCACTATTCCTTTTACTCGCTCTACAATCAATACAGAATCATCGTGTTCAGACATTGACTCACTCTGACTGTTAATGTTCCCGTCAGTATGCTGACACCCTGCAAATATCCACTCAGAACAGCTCGTCGGCTTTCTTCCCAGTTGAGTGTGTGATTGATTGTTAGTAGTTCTTCGTCGACGAAATGGTTAACATCAAGTTGACCTGAATGGGAGAGCTGTTTGTTGATGTTAACAGTTTTCAAACATGGAGGTTCAAGGGTGGATCAAACTTGCTTGGTGTTTGATTGGGCTATAGATGTCTCCCTCGGCTGGTATAGAGCCGGAGGGATCGCTGTATCTGGGGGGAGCGGCTCCTCTTCCGGGATCTTGAGGAAGTCCTCCTGTAGAGGTGGCAAGGCTGCTTCTAGCGCTTCAAAGCCGTTCTTTGGCAGCTGGGCTAAGGCGGTATTGGAGGCGCAGTTCTTTTGAGAGGTCTCTGCCATTTCTAAGGTGGGGATGCATGGTTATTACGGTTATGTATGGAGGAAATAAGTGAGAAAAGGGATTAATGAGAGGTATATACCTGATGGTTTAGACTTAGCAGATATTCTTTTGCTTTTTCTCGTAGTAGAAGAGGCTTTTTTCTTGATTTCCTTTGCGCTTGATTTTGCTGAGGAATTAGAGTTCCACTTGGCTATATTGACGGGAGCAATAGTCTTATTTCAACGGGTTTTCGGCGCTTTTGCGGTAGCTATAGGGGTCCACGAGGTAATACTGATTAGATTGCCGTTCCGCGGGTTTGCTACTATTCTGTCGTCGTAGTTTTCTTCTTCTGCGCTATTCTGCGCCGTTAAGAATTTTTTTACGGTCAACTGCGGTAATTATAGATAAGAAGGAGGAGAATCCTTTGAGCGCATTCCGTTTTTCTCTATCTCTTCTTGATCCGGAGATATAGAGGGTTCTGGGGAGGATAAGTCCGACCAAGGGATAAATAGTGGTGCGGAAGAGTCGCAATTCTGCACTTTGACAAATACACAAGACGTAATTTTTTTCTCAAGGGTTCAGTTAGGGAATTTATCAATATAAGAGCAATTTTGGATAATTTTGGAAGAATTTTAGCGTTAGTAGGATATGTAGAAATTTTTTTAAGTGATTTTTTTGAATTTTAAGAGTTTTTTGTTTGATTTAGTCAGGATGATCAGTCCTTTGGCTTTTAAGCAGTCTAGAATTATGAAAGGTGAGTATATTTCCCAATGAGGCCCCCAATTGTGAGCCCGAGTCTCTTTAGTGACAGCAGGACACAAGAAAGAAAGGGGAATATTTGGATTTCTTTGGATAAAGAAAATACAAATATGAGAGAGAGAGAGGAAGAGAGAAAAGAGACTGAGCAGATTCAAGATTAAGCAGATGTTCAAGATTATTCTGGTGGGAATGCACGTCCACTGGCAATGCTACCTCTTCAGAAGAGTGCTGCCAAGCTGTGCTAGAGAGTGCTACAGCCTCCTCTCACCAAAGAAACGTGGAGGGATCCTGGATTAGACAAGTTTAATCCGGCCACAATTTTTTAGCTTCCTTCTGGATAGTCAAGGTTCTTTAAAGGGAAACTTATGTGGTTTGTTTCTTACAAAAACCACAGAAAAAGAAAGCAGTTGAGCAGGGACAGCCCTGTGATCAAGAATGAGGCAAGGGCCAGCAAAGAAGAGCAGATCAAGCAAGACAAAGAGTTGTACCTCTGAGATAAACAAGGTTCAGTGAAAGAGGTTAATTACTGTCAATATCCTAGGCGCCTGTGACGGTAGGTATACTGGGCGTGTTGTAAATTCTTTGGTGGTGATCCTGGGGTTATCTGGGGTGTGGTTCTGGTGTGCTGAAGTTTGTAGATCCACCTCAGGCAAGGGGGATCCTGACTACAAAAATTTTCACAGTTTGCTTATGTAATTTAAATATGTACATGTGGTTTGGCGCACCTGGTAGTGCTGACACGTCACAACTGCGCATGCGCGCCACAACTCAATAACTCAGGGAAGGAGTATAGTTACAAAGAATTGGTAAGTTGTAACTAGGGTTACAATTGCGTGAGGAAACAGAATATGAAGTAAAAACAAGGTTATCTCTTAAGATGAAAAAGATATGAAGTAATTCATGTGTAAAAAGTATATAAAGGCAGACTTTAGGTCAGCTGAGTTGACTATAAGGCTGACAGTTAGCACAGAGACAGATGAATTGCACTAACACTACATTAAAAGGTAGCAGATTTCCACTATGCTACCCTACACTGGGAGGGCTGGTAGTCTTGCCTTGGGCCAGAGCTGGAAGAGCTGGGATGGTGTGTGGCTGCCAGAGCTGGGAGAGCTGGAAATCTTGCCTTGGGCCAGATCTGGGAAGGTGTGTGGTGGGTCACAGAGCTGGCAGGGCTGGCAGTCTTGCATTGGGCCAGAGCTGGAAGAGCTGGGATGGTGGGTGGTGGGTGGAGCTGGGAGATCTGGCAATCTTGCCTTGGGCCAACAAAGGGTAGTTACGTTACGTTGCGTTATCCGCGCAATTTTGGTAATGTAACTACCCCCGTTATCCGGGGCCCCCCGTTACTTTACTAGTAACAGGGTCATTTCAGGCCCCGCGCCTAACGTAAAGGGCCTCACAAATGTGAGGCCCGTTATCGCGTTATCCCCCGGATAACGCAACAACGGACCATTTAAGGCTTTTTAGCCTCATTTTTTGCCCGTTCTCAAGGGCTCCGCGCGCCCGGATAACGCAACAGGCATAAAAAAACCGGCTCAACGTGTTGCGATAACGTAATTGCACTGCCGTTACGTGTAACTCGTAGATAACGACAAAAATTTTGTTACGTTACCGTTATCTACGCGTTACGCGTAGCGTAACTACCCTTCGTTGCTTGGGACAGAGCTGGGAAGGTGTGTGGTGGGTCACGGAGCTGGCAGGGCTGGCAGTCTTGCCTTGGGCCAGAGCTGGAAGAGCTGGGATGGTGGTTGGCAGCCGGAGCTGGGAGAGCTGGTAGTCTTGCCTTGGGCCAGAGCTGGAAGAGCTGGGATGGTGTGTGGTGGGTGGAGCTGGGAGAGCTGGCAATCTTGCCTTGGGCCAGAGCTGGAAGAGCTGGGAAGGTGTGTGGTGGGTGGAGCTGGCAGAGCTGGCAGTCTTGCCTTGGGCCAGAGCTGGAAGAGCTGGGGTGGTGTGTGGCGGGTGGAGCTGGGAGAGCTGGCAATGTTGCCTTGGGCCAGAGCTGGAAGAGCTGGGAAGGTGTGTGGTGGGTGGAGCTGGAGGAGCTGACTCAGTGCCTGCATTGGGTGAGCTGGATGAGCCATGAGGTATGTGCTGGTGAGCCAGCCTCCCCAGCTCAGCAATGAATACGGTCCCAAACCCAAGATGAGTACTTTTTTTTCCTGGTTTGGGACCAAAGAATGTGGATGCCAAAACTCTGAAAAACAGGGGAGAAGGCTTGGTGGTGCTTCTTCCTCAGCTCCTCCTCGGAGTTGATTTTCTTTGTCAGCACTAGACAGGACTGGATAGGCTCTCAAGACTTGCGGAACGCCTGATACTCAGACACTGATGAAACGCCTCCCTTTGCCGCCCACAGGTCCACCAGCGCGTCCAAATCCCGTTCAGTAAAAAGGGCCTTTTGACGTTGCCCCAATAATCAATCATTGCAGCCCTCAGCTTTGGCCAATCTGGGGGCTTATAGCCCTCCAGTGTAGCGAGGATTGTGAGAATCTCGCCCTCCTGAACAAAACACCCAAGCTGACGCGCCGTCCAGCTGCGCGGCTAGCTCGTAGAAATCAAGAAACTGCTCTACTTCGGAGCCGTCAAAGCAAAGGCCCTTTTTCTTTGTCTTGATCTTAACCATCCGTCCACCGGGTGGTCCTGCGGGTGCGTCGTCCATTGCGAAGAAAGGAAGATGATCCAGAGCCTAAGGAGAGCGAGAAGGGTCCGCAAGGCTCACATATGTGGCAAATGTGATGCTTATACGACGAGTAGTAGTAGCCCTGGAGGTGCAAATATGGGAGGAACTGAATTTTGCCTCCTTTAGCCTCCGCGAAACAAACAAAACGACCTCTAGCACCTACGCCTTGGAGAAAGGAAGAACCCGGAAATTGGAAAGGAAAAGAAAAGAAAAGGAATTGGAAAAAGAACAAAGAGTGCTTTTTTGCAACGGTGGGCCGCTATGCTACACTACGCTACAGGGCCACTTAGCGTTAGCGTAGCGGCAAAAAGCGCCCGCCCATTTTGAGTAGCGTTGGCGCGCTGTTAGCGCCGCTACGCTGCGCTAATTTTCAGCGGCGCTAACAGCGCGCCAATTTTTTGTTAGTGTTAGCGCGCCGCTGCAGTCACTACGCTACGCTACGCTGCGCTACAGCGCTTTTAGCGGAAAAAAAGGCCTTTTTTCAGCTAAAAGTACTGTGGCGCACCTTAGCGCGCGCTCTTTTGCGCCCTGCGTGTGTAGCGTTAGCGCAATTGCGTGCATCTGCGCTAACGCTGCGCTAACAGCTAAATTAGCTGCGCACCCTTTGCGCGTAGCGTTAGCGCAGAGAAGGCGCAATTCGCTAACGCTACACTAAAATTTAGCGGAATTCCGCTACGCTACGCCACGCTAACACTACGGTTAGCGTAGCTGGCCCACTGTTGCTTTTTGAAAGAGCAGGACTGGTGACTGCCAAGTTTCTCAAAAATCCCGTAGAGACGAGACTGTAAATCTTGAGGTCACTGGTTTGATGCCAGCTTGGGGGACCAAACGTGGAACTCCAACCGGTGCTGGGCCGTTGGCAGTTACTTGAAGGGAAAATTGCACTATTTGCTACCTTCACGTTGATCTGGAAAAAAAAGAGCTGAGGGGATTTGAAGGGATAGCATTTAGGAGGGGGGGGGGGGGATTTTGTTGAGAGACAAAGGGGGGTAGATTCCCGTCGGCGGTGGTTTGTTGTTGAGGATCTGAGAAGAGGAAGCTGGCGAGATGAGCCGGGGAAGGTGATCTGAAAAAGAGACTCTGGAAAAAAGGATTGGCGCGGGGCTGAGAGGGTGAATTTTGAAGCTCAGCGAGTATATTGGGGAAATGGGATCAATTGACTTTTTGATTTGGGATTCTGAGGGATGATCTGAGGGAATTTATGGTTCAGACAAAGTCTGTGCCGCCCCATCATCTGAGTTTGGGCTGAAATCAAACTTTTGGGGTTGTGACACCTGTGGACAGGTCATCATACCCCTGCGCACACACACGCGCAACCACAAGAAGAGGAGAGAGGAAAAGGGAAACAAAAAAATAGGAACAAAACCAACCCTCCGCATAACAAAGCCTCTCCAACGCGCGCATAATATTATTTGTGCGCGCCACAAAAGTTAGTTTTTGTAGGCTTGCGTGTCTTGCATTGAGCTAGATCCACAGGTGTGAGGTGTACCAGCATATACTACCTCTACACCACTCTCAATTTATATAGTCAGAATCTGAATTACAACAAGACCGCCCCATTTCCAACTGAATTGGATGCCACTTCCACTCATGATTGGTGCAAACTTGGAATAATGAATTATTAGGGATGGAATTTTTAGATGAGAATTTTGAGAGGTTGAACCCCTGAAAGTGCAGTGGCGAAGCTGCCTTGGACCCTAGTATCTTTCAAATGATCCCCCAGACTTTTTTTCCCAAATTTTTGCACCACGTGTAGCTATAATTATCAGTCCTTGGTATCACATAAGCTGGTATGGCAGTACTCACCAGGGGAGACTTTGACACACTCTCCAGAGAGTGCCAGAGTCTAATTTTATGTTGTTCTGGGTCTGGTGTGAGTCAGATGTGGATTAGGAAATGATTTATAAATTCTTCAGAAGTCAATGGGAAGTGTGTCAGAAGTGATGCGGAATTATCACAGGACCTTGTGCAATGTTGTATAGAAGCTTTTAATTTTCTAAGGATAACTTAATTACAATCTGTCATGAAATCATTGTTAATCAATGCCCAATTATTACATTTATGGTGAATTTCTGTAGATCAATTTCTCTATGTCAAAGGGGTTCCAAACAATGTAAATTTGACTTGCGGGGGCTTTCATGGCTTTCTGACCAGTTTTTACTTGTAATGGAGCTGTGAAAGGCCACTCCAGTGATCTGCCACCCTAATTTACGCGCGTACACAAAGGTGAAATTGGCAAAGTGGAAAAAAATTTCTAAAGATGGCAAGTGGGTACCCATTGGCCGGTATCCATTGCTCTGGCGGGTACCCGCTCCACGTGTACCAAGTACGGGTCCGGGTGCCTGTTTCTGCAACATTTTCAGGCGGGTACCTGGGTACCAGGGTTTGATACCCACCTGCATCATATTGTTAGTACTTGAGATATCCCCGGCTGCGGCTCCACCAGCTGGCCGAAGGGATTCATCTGGGTGAGCTGGTATATCTGTACCATGAGCCCGCCAAGAGGGATCCCTCTGGGCTAGCTGGTACATGTAAACCTGCTCGCCGAGAAGAATTACATATACCTGCCCACCAAGAGAAATACCTCTTGGCAAGCTAGTGTATTTACCTGCTTGCCAACAGAGATCCCTCTTGGCGAGCAGGTATACAAATACAAGCTCGCCAAGGCCCAAGAGGGATCCCTCTTGGTAAAATACATACCTAAAAACAGAAAGTACCCACGGTACCCGCCAAAAAGATCCGGGTACCCACCGCCGCGTGTCCGGGTACGTGTCCGGGTATCAAGGAATGGCTGAGAAAGGAGCGGGTACCCGGGTCTACATTTCCATCTTTAAAAAAAACTCACATGCATGTGCATGGAGACATTGGAAAACAAACAAACACAAAAACAACTCACAAGCTTATATATGTTAAGAAGCCAGGATGTTTATCTGAAATCTGGGACCACACACCTCCAAGCTTTACTTGACTCCTATTTTCACCCTGCTTTTGTCCTTTTTTGGCTCAATTCTAGATGATACCAGCCTTCTTTAGGGAAATGTGCCAATTCAGATGGGCATCTCACATTAAAGAATGTCAAAGTAGACCCTGGTACCATTTGGCACCAGGGTACCCCCTGAGTTTTCACTCAAAGTTGGTACTGTGAGCCTGAGTCTCTATAGTGACAGCAGGACACAAGAAATGGGGGACAACAGTTTGATTTCTTGGGATAAAGAAAATACAACTGTAAGAGAAAAAGAGAAAGAGAGAGAAAGAAACCAAGCAGGATAAGATAGAAGAGAAGTACTAGGTTATTCTAGTGGGAATGCACGTCCACTGGCAATGCTACTCTTCAGAAGAGTGCTGCTAATCTATGCTAGAAGTGCTACAGCTTCCTCTCAGGAGGGTATCTGGATTAGATAAGTTTAATCCAGCCACAGTTTTTTAGACTTCTCTCTGGACAGTCAAGGTTCTTAATGGGAAACCTGAGGGACAGCCCTGCAACCTAGATTTTGAGGCAAAGGCCAATTGATTATAAGGGACAGCCCTGTGATCAAGATAGAGGCAAAGGCCTGTAGAATTGAAGGGACAGCCCTGTGATCAAGGAGGAGGCAAAGCAAGAAGAAAAGGCAGATCAAACAAGACACAGAGTTGTACCTCTGAGATAATCAAGGTTCAGTGAAAGAGGTTACTTACTGTCAATATCCTAGGCGCCTGTGACGGTAGGTATACTGGGAGTAGAGTAGGCTCTTTGGTGGTGATCCTGGGGTTATCTGGGTGGTGGTTCTGGTGTGCTGAAGTCTGTGGATCCGCCTCAGGCAAGGGGGATTCTGACTACGAAAATTTTCACAGTTTGCTTATGTAATTTACATATGTACATGTGGTTTGGCGCGCCAGGTAGTGCTGACACGTCACAACTGCGCAAGCGCGCCACAACTCAGTAACTCAGGGAAGGAGTATAGTTACAATGAATTGATAAGTTGTAACTAGGGTCAAAATTGCATGAGGAAACAGAATCTGAAGTCAAAACAAGGTTATCTCTTAAGATGAAAAAGATATAAAGTAATTTATATGTAACAAAGGTAGAACAGGCAGCTTTTAGGTCAGCTGTGATGACTCTAAGGCTGACATTCCCTACCACCAAAAGGGTTGGATTTCTGTAAGAAATTAAGCCACAGGGTTAGACCTCTTCTCACTTCTGAATTTCCTGAGAAGGATAGCAGAGTCTGGGATGTCTTTCTCAAGGAGCCATTCATCATGATCAGCACTCATACCTTTGTATCTAGCTAAGTACATCATAACATCTCTGTTTTCCACTCTCAATCTCTTGTCTCTGAGAATCTTTTGTATGACTTTACTCTGAGGGGTCTTATCCATGGGGGGGATGACAACTTTGACTTTCTGTCTCAAGGGGAACTTGTCTGGATTGGGGTCTTTGTATGGTTTCACCAAGCTGACAGGAAATGTGGGATGTTTCCTGCTAAACTCTTCAGTCAGTATCACTTCTACAGCATTTTTCCCATGTAAAGCTTTCACAAGGAATGGTCCTGTGAAGGAGTCTCTCATCTTCTTAGGGCCAGACAGGTTGTTGAAGTTTGCTGTGGATATTAGGACTTTATCACCAACTTTAAAAGATGGTTCTTTGTGACTCTTGTCCCATCTCTCTTTGTTGTAAGATGTAGCTTCTGTTATGCAGTGCTCAGCATGTTTTCTGGCTTTCTCAAAGATCTTTCCATAGGCAAGAGCAGTAGGATGAATGTCTACAGAGTCTTGCTTCAAGAAGTTCCTGGGAAGGTTTGGGATCCAGCCTTTTTCTAGGATGGCAGGGGGTTTTCCAGTGGTTGAATGTATGCTGGTGCAATATGCTAGCTCAAGGATTGGTAGAAGTGAAACCCAATCATGAGTGTAACCATCATTGTCTTTGAATTCTAGACCATATGCACAAAATCTTCTGATCATATCTTCAAGTGTTTGAATCATCCTTTCAGCTAATCCATCAGTCTGGGGGTGGTAAGCAGTGGAGAAGGAGAGTTTTGTTCCTAGCATACTATGCAAACCAGTCCAGAATTCAGATGTGAACTTAGGGTCTCTATCAGAGATGATGATTCTGGGGATTCCAGTCCTAGGCATTACTCTGTTATTCCAAAACAGTATGGCAGTGTCCATGGCAGAGTCATCCTTGAAGCAGGGTACAAATATAGGGGTCTTAGAGTATCTGTCCACTATTACCAGACAAGCATTGAAACTAGCAGCTCCTCCAGGGGACAAGGAAGTTACCCAATCCATGTTAATAACATCCCATGGTTTTGAAGGTTCCTCAATTTTCATAAGCAGTCCAAATCTTTTGCCTGTGGCTTTATTTGCTTTCTGGCATCTATCACAGGAGGAGCAGTATTCACCAGTGTCTTGTTTCCAGTTAGCCCACCAAGCAGTATCAGCTACTTTTTCTAAAGTCCTATCTTCAGAAAGATGACCAGAGTAGACACTGTCATGGCATTCATGCAAGATGGTGTTGATACTTTCTTTGTCAGCTAGGACTAGGACAGAGTTGTGTTTCTCTCTGAAGTAGATGAGGCCATCAAATATGGAGAATCTTCCTTCATCATATAGCTTTCTCCAAGGATCTTGTAAGGAATTTTTTAACTGGGCATCTTTAGCATCTTTCAACAAAAGTTCAGACAATATGGTAGTGTTCTTGTCTTGCTTGTAGCCTTCTCTCACTGAGTCAAAGAACTCATTCTTGAAAGTAGAGACATGTATGCCCATGATGGGGAATCTATCATCATCCTTGTCTTCTGGGTCATAAGCAGGGTTACTGGGATCATTTGGCAAAGCCCATCTGCTCAGTCCATCAGCATTCTTGTGAATATTCCCATCTCTGTGGATTATGGTCATATTGCCTCTGTATTCTTGAATAGCAATCTGCCACCTGAGCATATGTCTGTTGGGAGTCTTCATGTTCAATAGTGATCTCAAAGCTGTGCAGTCTGTTACAACATGAAATACACTGCCATCCAAGTAGTAATGGAGTTTTTCCAGGGCCCAAACCAGACATAAGCATTCAAGTTGACTAGCACCATATCTTGTTTCACTGTCCTTCAGTTGTCTGGATATGAAAACAATGGGTCCTTCTTTTCTCACTCCATCAATGACTTGGACTTGATGTAAAGCAGCACCTAGACCAGTCATACTAGCATCTACATATAGTGTGAAAGGATGGGCCCAGTCAGGAAACAATAGCAATGGAGCTGTGGTCAGTTTCTCTTTTAACAAGTTGTAGGCTACTATTCTATGATGAGTCATCTCATATATGACATCAATCCTTGTCAGCTCAGTCAGAGGTTTGGCTATCTCTGCAAACTTCTCAATGTGTTGTCTGTAGTACCCAGCAAAACCAAGAAATGATTGCATTTCTTTCCTACTACTAGGCACAGGTTTTTGGAGGACAGCAGCTACTTTATTCTGGTCTATTCCTATGGCAATACCAGACACAAGATGGCCTAGAGCTTTGATCTGATCAAATCCAAAGTTACACTTCTTCAAGGAGATTTTCATGTTCATGTTAATGACAACTTTCAGGATTCTGTCTATCCTATTGAGGTGTTCCTCCCAAGTGTTGGACATAATGATGATATCATCAATGTAGATAATGACCCACTTCTCATCAATTTCCTTTCTGAATTCAATGTCCATCATTCTCTGGAAATGAGAGGGGGCATTCTTGATCCCAAAGGGCATTCTAAGGTACTCATAGATTCCTTTGTGCATAATAATCCTGAGTAGATGTCTGGAATCTTCTGCAATGACATTCTGGTGAAAACCTTTGAGTACATCCATGCTAGTCAGATACTTAGCTTTGGCCAGGTTGTTCAGAGTCTCACTGATCTTGGGAATGGGATACCTGTCTGAAGCAGTGTATGAATTCAAAGCTCTGAAGTCTCCTACCATTCTGGACTTTCCATTGTGCCAGGCAATGATTACAGGAGTAGTGATCTCAACTACTTCATTATGACCAACTTTCCTTAGAACATTCAGGTTTACTAGTTCCTCAATGTGTTGTTCAAGAGCTTCTCTGCTTTTGGGGCTGGCAGGATAAGGAGGTCTTCTGAGGAGAGGAGGATAGGGTCTCTCAGTTGTCAATTTGATATGAACTTCATGACCTTTAATGGCACCAAGGGGCTGGTTGGTATTGGAGAAGGCAAGGTTGTTATTGTGGAGGACTTCAAACAGCTTCTCCTTTTGCTCAATAGTCAACTTATCACTGAACTTGGCTTCACAGAGTTCTTCTGTAATAAATTTCTGCAGTTGAGGATTGGACTTCTTTACAGCAGAAATTTCATTGGAAGGGCTCATTTTCTCCAGATGATGAGACTTAAAACTGAATTTCTTCCTCTTGTTCTCATTTCCAATGGTAAAGAATCTCTCTTTGCTGTTTGTGATGTCAAAGCCATAAAGAGACATGTAATCATTTCCAAGGATAAGATAGTCAATTCTTGCATTTTTCATGACTAAAAATTCTGCTAGAATTCTGATAGAGCCTTTAGTGTGAGGAAAAATCAAAGCTGTTTCTATTATGCCCATTGGTTGTAATTGGTCACTACAGCTGTGAAATTTTGCATGGTTAATTGGCATGAGCTTGTTTTCCCATTCTGGTAATATAGAGTCTAGCAATTTGTTGCTGATGATTGAGCAAGAAGCTCCACTATCAAGAAGACATGATTGTTCTCTGGATTCAATAAGGACAGTGGTAAGATTTGCTTTTCCAGTAAGATGAGCTTTTCCTCTATCAGGTTTACATTTCATCAGTCTAGCATCCTCTATGTGGGAAGACTGGCAGGATTTGTCCCATGTCTGGGGTTGATGAGTTTCAGCTTGAATTTCAGCAATGGAGAAGTTTTGGTTTATCTCACACTCTACAGCATGTGTTCCAAAATCAAAATCAACCAAGGGGTCATAATTGGCACCATTCCCATTGTCCATGGCAAGAATCATATGATTGGTTCTATGATTCTCTTCTTCTTCATCTAGTTCTGATTCAGACTTGTGTGGTTCACCTTGATCTTCTCCATTGTCACTCTTGGGATCATCATCATCATCCATTCCTACATTATTGATCCTGTTCTTCTTCTTAGGGCATTCCCTGGAGAAGTGACCAGTTTGTTTACAGAAATGGCATATAAGTTTTTCTTTCTCAGGGGCAGAGACAGGATTCTTTTTGGCAGAGGAGTCAGTTGGCTTATCAGTTTTCTCAGGGGCAGGATTGCTTCTCCAGTGGGATCTGTTTGGAGTGTTATAATTGTTTGTCACAGGCTTGTTCCTTTTCATGACTCTGTCTATGACCTCTTCAGCAATTATAACCATATCCTCAAAACTCATTTCAGTGGCATCTCTTTTGTATCTGCTTTTAATAGCATGCTCAAGGTTTGGAGGGCATTGCTTTAAGATTTTCTCACAAATAAGATACTGACTGAGTTCAGGTTGATAAGCTTTCAGTCTTTCTCTCTGATTACCAAACCATTTATGGATTTTCCTCCCATCATAGGCAAAGTGATCATTCTCAAACTCTTGTTGCATTTTCCATTTCCAGTTCTCAGTGCCAAACTTGTTTCTGATGGCATTCTTCCACCAAGCCCAAGATTTGTTTCCATACTGGTCTCTGATGCCTAGGTACCAATTCCTTGCAGTGTCAGTTAACAAGATTGTTAATCTACTGATTATCATGTTATCCAGCATCAAGTAGTCTCTGACCAGGATATCAGTGTTTTTAATCCAAAGCTCATGATTGTAAGGTAATTCTCCAGAGAATTTCTCCCAGTCTCCATTTTTGGGGATACCTTTCCACAGTTCCTTCCTCATTTCAAAGTCTATTGCTCCATGATCAATGTAGGGGAATTCCTCTTGGGTCTTAGCCTCAGGAGTATTGCTAGCAGGCTTAGGAAAGTTATCTCTTGGTGGTCTCTGGGGTTCAGGAGTAGGAACAGGAGGAGGAGGTCTGTGTTCCTGTTGTTGCTCATGGTGGACATTCTGGAAGGGATTATTGTATAAGAGATGAGGGGGTTGGTCTCTGTCATCTGGTATTAACACGGAATCCAGCTTTGAGCTCACAGTGTTTACTACAGAAGATATGTCACTGAATCTTCTCTTAGATTGTTCAAATCTGTTGTGCTCATTGGGATGAAGGTCATTGATCTGATTACCAATGGAAGTAAGATTGTTGCTCACTTTCCCTTCAAAATCTTTCAGATTTTGGCCAATTGTATCCATGTTAGAATGACATTGTGATTCATTTACCAGAATCAAATCTTGAACTGTCTCAAACTTATCATCTATGTGTTTCTTCAGTTGTTCTAACACATTGTTATTCACTGTGGACTTCTCTCTGGCACTTTCACCTATGTTATTCAGGATTTGATCAAGCAAAAAGGGAATGAATTCATCTTTAAACAGATCAAGAATTGAATGATTCAGGACATCTTTAAAATTGCTGACACAAGATTCAAGAAGAGTACCAGGAATGGTTTCAACAGTACCAGATAATTCAGAGAGAAATTTAGAGAACAAGACTTGTAATTTTTCTTCTAGGAACAAGGGACCATTTCTAGACATTTCAGAGTTAAGGTTATTGAGAAAAAATTCTCTATTTGAAGGATCAGAGAGATTATCAATATCTAAACTGAGGCCTAGTGGTGAATCACTACTTAAGGAACTTTTGGGTAAAGATTCATCTAGTAAGGGCCTCTCCCTCTGGCTCTCCCGCGTCCATAGATTCTCCTCACTCCTCGTGTGGCTCTCATCAGGTATTCTCCTATCTCTAGTACTCTCTGAGTGTCGTCCTGGGGGCGTCTCCAGTTCCTCCCTGATCCTCTCCAATTGTCTTGAGGATGAGGGGGGTTGTGGTCTGCGTATCCTTGCTGCGTGTGAGGATAATGGGGTGGATTGACCCCGCCAGGTTGATAATGAGGGCTGGGGCGGAACAATTGAACCACCTCTCGCGGTATAGAAGCTGGTATTGGCCTCACTTGGAGCGCTTGCGGCGGCGGCGGCGGCGGTGGTTGCTGCGGCATTTGAGGGCCGTGGTAAATCTGACCTTCTGGACGCGGTTGTGGAAGTTCCTGACGGTTGGAAGGGGTAGGACCCTGGAACTCCTGCGTTGGTACTCGGTACTGTAAGCCCGTAGGCTCCGGAGTCGGCGTGGCTATCATTGGTTGATAGTTGGCGTGTGGCGCTACGGCTAGCTGCGAATGGTGGCGGATTGTTTGATCTGCCGGGTTCTGTTGCGCTAGAGATTGATTCAATTGATGGAGCTCCTCGTTGGGGATCCATTCTTGGCATAGACGGATAGCGTCTGCTCTCCCAACCAGCTCTATAATCATTTCTTGCGTCATCGAAGCTTGGGAGAGGAGTCTCTTCATCGAGGCCGTGTTCTGTGCCTCTCTCGCTCGGACAAACATGTCGAATTGATCGTTGAAGAGGTTGATGAGGCCTGTCAGCTCCATTTCTTCTGGGATCAGATCCATCGGGCCGGAAGACTCTTCCTGTCGTGGGTTCTGAATGGGCGGAAGGAGGGCTAAACTGGGGGAGGCATTCGGCCTCATACCCTCGGGGTTGGTAGGCTGGGAGGGCGGTTGATCCTTCTGAGGATAATTCGCCGTAGGGATCATTTGTTCCCTGTCTACTGGGCGCGGTACCGGCGTGGACCTGTTCGAGGCTAGAGCTATTGATGTCTCTCTCGCCTGGTATAGCGCCGGAGGGATCCCTGTGTCTGGGGGAAGCGGCTCCTCCTCCGGGAACTTGAGGAAATCCTCTTGGAGCGGCGGCAATGCTGACTCTAGCTCTTCGAAGCCTTTCCTCGGCGGCTGGACTGAGGCGGTAGCGGAGGCGCTGTTCTGCTGAGAGGTCTCTGCCATTTCTAAGGTGAGGAGGCATGGTGAGCACGTGTAGGAAAGTTGGTAGTCGAGTAGGAAAAGAAGAATAAGGATTTTTTAAAGGTTAAGTACCTGAGGATTTAGCTTTAGCAGAAATTCTCTTGCTTTTCCGCGTAGTAGAAGAGGTTTTTTTCTTATTTTCCTTTGCGCTTGACTTCGCTGAGGAATTAGAGTTCCACTCAGCTATATTGACGGGAGCAACAGTCTTCTTTCGACGAGTTTTTTGTGCTCTTGCAGTAGCAATAGGGGTCCACGACGAGCTACTGATAAGATTGCCGTTGCGCGGGTTTGTCACTATTCTATCGTCGTAGTTTTCGTCTTCTGCGCTAGTCTGCGCCGTTAAGAATTTTTTTTACGGTCAACTGCGGTAATTGTAGATAAGAAGCAGGAGAATATTTTGAGCATACTCCGTTTTTCGCTATCTCCTCTTGATTCGAAGATATGGAGGGTTCTGGGGAGGATAAGTCCGACGAAGGGATGAATAGCGGCGCGGAGGAGTCGCAATTCTGCACTTTCACGAGTACACAGGACGTAAAAAAAATTTTCAAGGGTTCAGTTAGGAATTTTATCAATATAAGAGCAATTTGGGATAATTTTAGAAGATTTTCAGCGTTAGTAGGATATGTAGAAATTTTTTTTTAAGTGATTTTTTCGAATTTTTAAGAGTTTTTTGTTTGATTTAGTCAGGAGGATCAGTCCTTTGGCTTTATAGCAGTCTAGAATTATGAAAAGGTGAGTAATTTTCCCAATGAGGCCCCCAATTGTGAGCCTGAGTCTCTATAGTGACAGCAGGACACAAGAAATGGGGGACAACAGTTTGATTTCTTGGGATAAAGAAAATACAACTGTAAGAGAAAAAGAGAAAGAGAGAGAAAGAAACCAAGCAGGATAAGATAGAAGAGAAGTACTAGGTTATTCTAGTGGGAATGCACGTCCACTGGCAATGCTACTCTTCAGAAGAGTGCTGCTAATCTGTGCTAGAAGTGCTACAGCTTCCTCTCAGGAGGGTATCTGGATTAGATAAGTTTAATCCAGCCACAGTTTTTTAGACTTCTCTCTGGACAGTCAAGGTTCTTAATGGGAAACCTGAGGGACAGCCCTGCAACCTAGATTTTGAGGCAAAGGCCAATTGATTATAAGGGACAGCCCTGTGATCAAGATAGAGGCAAAGGCCTGTAGAATTGAAGGGACAGCCCTGTGATCAAGGAGGAGGCAAAGCAAGAAGAAAAGGCAGATCAAACAAGACACAGAGTTGTACCTCCGAGATAATCAAGGTTCAGTGAAAGAGGTTACTTACTGTCAATATCCTAGGCGCCTGTGACGGTAGGTATACTGGGAGTAGAGTAGGCTCTTTGGTGGTGATCCTGGGGTTATCTGGGTGGTGGTTCTGGTGTGCTGAAGTCTGTGGATCCGCCTCAGGCAAGGGGGATTCTGACTACGAAAATTTTCACAGTTTGCTTATGTAATTTACATATGTACATGTGGTTTGGCGCGCCAGGTAGTGCTGACACGTCACAACTGCGCAAGCGCGCCACAACTCAGTAACTCAGGGAAGGAGTATAGTTACAATGAATTGATAAGTTGTAACTAGGGTCAAAATTGCATGAGGAAACAGAATCTGAAGTCAAAACAAGGTTATCTCTTAAGATGAAAAAGATATAAAGTAATTTATATGTAACAAAGGTAGAACAGGCAGCTTTTAGGTCAGCTGTGATGACTCTAAGGCTGACAGGTACCTAGTACCACACCCGGCACCGCCTGGCGGGTACCAGCGGTACTGGTGGTGGGTACCACGGGTACTGCCACCGGCACCTGTTGTTCTCTTCACTTTTCAACATTCATAACTATAAGTTTACTACTTAAATTTACTTTTAGTAACATTCTTGTTTATAATATCAGTCCTATCTACTTGTAATCCAGCTATGTCAAATATTTATTTAAAAAAAATCAAAGCATCTTCAATCTTCATCCAAGACAATAACCTTTCTTTTACTTTTAGATTTCTTCTTGGTCTTCTTGGCATTGTTGATTCCCTCTTTCCACGCGGCCAAGACTCCCTCTTTTATCATCTTGTTCTTTGAATAGAAGGCTACGGTCATCCCCCTGCTTATTGAGATGGGCTTGAGTCTGTGTTGCTTTGATGAAACATAATCCCGGCCAAAGCTAAAAGCTTGCTCAACATCAACAGATTTTGCTTCAGGATCAAGTCAAAGAGGAATCAGAATCAGAAATACAAGGAAGAAGCGCACAAATATTTAACTTGCCTGGACAACTTAAGACATCCAGCGCCATGTCCACGAGTCCACCATGCATGTTGCCCGAACCCTTCTGTGTGATCCACCACTTCAAAGGATTCACTGGCTCATTGCCATTGAGTATGAGGCCACCGGACAGCCAGACATCAAGCGCGTTGTTTGAGCAGCTGCCCCCTCTTGCCGCAGCAGCATTGCTTAGGCCGGCAAGCATACTTGTCATGGGCTGTAAATGCAAAAAAAATCCATTGGATTTATGTTATGTTGGGTTTCTGTTTGATCTGAATGTGATACCTACCTTTGAGGCGGGCGTTGGGGCAGTCAGAGTAGGAGTAGGCGGCTGCGGCTTGTAAAACAATGACCACATGCCTCGGGCCAGACGTATTGCTTCCGCGATCCATCCAGGCTCCCATTTCGCCAGCTTGAAGTACTCGTCCTTAAATGACAGGTGAAGCACTGTTAATGAAGTTGGTCAGCAAGAGTAATAACAGGCAAAAGAGAGAGAGAAATATGTACAAATTGAGATCCTGTAGAGTGGGGAAGAGTCCGTCAAGCTATAATATTTGTTTGTCAACTTTAATCCATGTCGGCAGGCGTTCCTCAGTGCCGGAGGGTACTTTATATTGCTGATAACTGTTGACAAGTGCTCTGTGATTTGGTCAATTTAGACGACGATGTTGGACAGGCGAGACATCCCTGAAGTAGATACTTTGAGTGTTAACTCCTGGAAAATTCCCAGGACGTGGACCAGATCCCGCGCTAAGTCTAGATCTGCTTGATCCAAGTAATATTTGCGCTCAACACCGTGTTGCTTGAGACGCTGCCACTCAAGACTTTGAAAATGCAGGAGAGAATAAATTTAATTGAGAGTAAGTTACCACCAAAGCAAAAGGGGGACTTACATTGCAGGTTCACACCAAAGAATGCTTGGGAGTTGAGAGAACGTTGAGTTCCATCATGTACGCAATCCCTCTCAACGCTATGTGGAGTCTCACACTCCTTGTCTTGACAAATCTCAACAAACTTGGCTTTTGAGTTTGGTGAGAACCGTAACTTCTTAGCGATTGCACGAAACTGTAGGAAGAACTTAGCAAGTACCATTCAAGCAACCTAATATCTAGAGAAATCAATTATGCACCTTAGCCAGTGTTATTTTGCAACTGTCAGTTGTACAGTTGCGCAAGGCAATAACCTGTACCAACTCGCCTGCAAAAAAGGCCCAACTTTGAGGGCTTATAACTTGTGTAATAATCATGCTACAGTTACATACTGAGTATCTTTTTAAACTACAAAGGTGTGAGAACATGAAAATATGTGGTAAATACCCAAAGAATGGCTCCGACAACTTGGAAACAAAAATTGAGGCTTACTACAGGCTGTCACTAGATATTTTCATGTTCTATTGCTTTGGTAGTTTCCAAAGGTATTTTTGATGTAATTTTGGCATATGTATTACACAAGTTATAAGCCCTCAAAGTTGGGCCTTTTTTGCAGGCGAGTTGGTACAGGTTATTGCCTTGCGCAACTGTATAGTTATCATCATTGTCTTCTTCACTAGCTCTTTTGATGTCGCCCTCACTGAGTGAATCGTCATCATCTGATGCGCAGAGGGATTCCTCCTCGGCCTCGGTATCTTCATCTGGTATCAGGGTTGAATCATCCTTTTCGCCTCGGGAAAGACTAGAGTAGCATCCGAGAACATTGAGCAAATATTAGGTTCATTAGAGAGGAATGAGAGTTGGACTCACATTTGGATTTGATCTGCAGCGTCATCCTCTCCACTTTGTGACCCATCGGAGTCAACATCCGCATCCATTGACCCCGTATTTTTTCGCTTCTTGTTACCAAACGGCCGCAGAATGGCCTGAACAATCAGGTTAAGGATATGCGCAAAACAGCGTATCCAATCGGCCTTGCCTCTAAAACGAGGCCACTGAAGCTTCTTGAGCTCCCTCACCATTACTTCATTATTTTTGGTGTTGTTGCTCACAAGACCACATATCTAAATAAGATATTGTGTTTTCAGTATCAAAGAAAGCAAAAAATGCAATCATAGTAAACAACTCAAGGAAACCTCTCACCTTGTCCTTAATTCCAAATTTTTCCACAACTAAAGCGACCGTCTTGGCCAAGTACTCACCAGTGTGGCTACAAGACAGCCGAAGAAATTCAAGAGGCATAGCCTCTAGCTTCATATCACCGCTGCTGCCTTCTACTAATCGGTAGATCACCGTGCCGAGGATATCAAATCCGTTGGGTGATTGCCATGCATCAATACCAAGATATAAGGCTCCTTTGTGAGCCTAAAGATTGAACAGTTTAAAAGGATTCAGTTTGATCCATTGCACAGTCAAACAATCAAGAATTTATGTAAAAAAGGTAACCTCACATTTAAAGAATCACGGTAATTTTGTTGTATTGCCAAGTAAAGTAAGTGAATATCCCTAGAAACGTTGTGGTAAGCCAATCCTGAATATGGCACCAAAATCAAAGTCTTTTCCCCTCAATATAACCCTCTCTGGAATACTCAAGCACCCACCTCCCTTAAGGATCAAGGCCAGGACAACTCATACCCATCAACAGGCCCCCCTTTCTCTCTTCACCCTTTTTCCCCACCTTCTGGATACCCACCTACACCAACTCAGTATTTCTCAGGCTCCCAGCTAGGCACAAGTGGGAGAAAGTCACCCATCAGACAGAGCCAGACTATTAGGAAAGACCCTGGACATTGACCATCTTTTCTTCCCTTCCCAAACCAGCATAACAACCCCAATTAGGATTAGCCACACATGTAATAACCATAGAGATCCCATCTTGGTTACCCCTTGTCCCCTTTGGTTTCAGCCCTTCCCTTTTCAGACTCTCATGTGATATGTAAACCCTTGTTGTGATGTTTCATTGTCTCTCCACATTTCAGCCTCTTCTCAGAACTTCCCATCTCCATAGTAGTTTCAGCCTCAGCCCCTTGATTGAGAATTTTCACTGTTTCATCTTTTCTTCCAACCACAACTCAGCCCCATAATATTTTGTATATAGTCTGCCCTCTTTGGCCCTACCTTTTGTCCCCCATCAGATCCTGTCCCAGCAATCCAGATCACTGGTCACCATTCACTAGCCTAGCTTATGCCATTAAATCAGAGTGGACAAGCTTGATAAGTCTATGCCAAATATATCAGGTTGGACAGACTTTACATTACCTTTACCTTGCTATTAGATTAGTAGAAAGTAAACCCTTAGACATACCTCAAGAATCTCCATAGCCACACCTTTCCTTAAGAGTCCATACTCTTATATTCTTTTTCTTGTTCCCCTGAGAGGCAGCCCTTCAAGCACCAAATCCCTCTCAAGCTCTATTCTTCCCTCAGAGTAGTTCCACAACGTCATGTGGCCTTGTTAAATGTTTGATGACCGTGGGATGGAGAATTGCTTTGTGGCTAGCATCCACAAGTGCTGAGAATGGTCTAGCGGCCTCGGCGCACCATATTGTGCAGAGTTGGGGAACCTGGGATTTTAATTGGTCACTATACAATCTGGAAAAAAAAGAAATGTAGGCTTACCTCCTTTGGAATGATTTCCCTGGTGCCTTCAATTCCTAGACCAGCCAATGAATGTGTCAATTTAATTTCCTGGTGTTTGCAAAGGCAAATTAATGCGTGCTTGTTCAGATTGCTGCAAGAGGAGTCTGAGGTGGGACAATTGATCTTTGTGCCGCATCTGAAGCTCCAATTCAGTTATGTAATATTTTGAAGGGCTGAGATGAATACAAATGGCTTACAGCTTGCAAGGATAGGCAATCATCCGTCGGCCATGCTTGTCCAATTGATTGGAAAGCTTGGGCATCTCATACTGACCATAGCTTAAGCTAATGGAGTTTAAAGCAATCTTCTTAGCTCGTCCTACAGGTAATTAATAGTTGTTGGTCAGAATTGATTAGGATATAATGTAAATAATTGGCTGATCTCACTTAATTCCTCCTCATCGGTGATTATGTGACTTGCTCCAGATGGTGGCTGGGTGCTGGCTCGAGCATTGGTATTGTCATCTTTGGTGGAAGCTTGACTTGGATTTACTTCATCTGTTTGATTATCAGTTGGATTATCCTGGGTTGAAGATGCTTGAGATGATTGGTTCTTATGTTTTTTGCGGGTCGGAGCCATGGTTATTGCTGATTGGTGATATACCCTTGGCTGGGTAAAGCGGGGGTATATGGACTAATTCTGGACATCTTGTCCTGCTTTGGTGACATCTTCATGTCTGAAAGTTTCACAGGCTACCCGGCTGCGGCAGCGGGACCATGGTTATGGGCGGTACTTGGGTACCGCACCGCTTTATGGCCAAAAGCAAATACCTAGTACCGCACCCAGCACCGCCTCACGGGTGCGGGGCGGGTGCGGGAGGTACCCCCCAAGCGGTACTAGGTACCCGCCACAGGTACCAATTTACATTCTCTTTCTCACATCATTCCAACAGGGGTGTACATGTCGTTGATCTGCGGGAGACCCAAAATGGGATTTGTAAAAAACTTACACACGCGCACATGAAAGTTACATTTGCCAAGTAAAAACAATGACCACCTTCATGTGCATATGAATAATATGAATTGAATCCTAATAGTTCATCTCAATTACCAAACAGTTCAAATTGAATTATGATTTGATTGTGGCCATTGTGTCTTAGTGGTTTCAACCACGTTCCAGTTGTGTTCCATTTGACTACTGCATGACTTCTGGATGGTTTATGCATGAATCCAGGATCAGTTTCTGATCATTTGTGGATTAGTTCCAGAATTTTTCATTAATTCTTAAACTACTTTCATCAAAGGCATCCAGCACAGTTACAGAAAAAGGGTACAGTATGGCACTTTCTGGAGAGTGTGTCAAAATCTCCCCTGGTGACTGCTGCAATTAATCAGGCTGAAGCAGTTGGTGAGTGAGTTTGTGGAAGGATGAGGAAAGGATACGTTTGACGTCTGCTGCTTCAGGTGACTACAACACTGGATGTCACAGATGTGAAATGAGAAGGACAGGTTTGAAAGCAGAAAACAAAACACCTCAACAGATATTGATTGAATTTCTCTGAGGGAGGAGATTATACTCTATTCTGCAACAGAGAGTCACAGCCAAGTAATACTGCCACCCAGGTCATAAAACCTTCTGGTAGGGAAACAGAAGGTTTTGAATGAATGTTGGTTCATTCAACCCAATTATTTATGTCAAAAGAAACTTATCAAGGTTCCACAAAGGGAAGCCTGTAAGTTTTTTGTGGTGAAAGAAGCTAAACAATTGATGTAGTTTTTACTTGTTTGTTGGCTCCTTTTTATTTGTGTATATGTTCTAGGAACGGGGTTTGAGGTATGTAGGCCCTAATGGCTGATGAGGGGTGCATGTGACTCAGACTTGAGCATGATTCTCATAGTCAGTTGAAGTCATCAGTGTAAATTTACTTTTGGCTTACTGGATCTGGCACTAATTTGAACACCCACGGGGGCTTCAATCTTCGCTGAACCACTGATGTGAAATAGAAACAATATTTTGTCAGGTTTGTTTCAGTGGCAGAGCTGTAATTGATCCAGTTCCAGAATCAGAATGCAATCAAGATTGGCATGCCAAATCTGAAACAAATTTTGTTTCCTTTTCTATGTTTTTGGTGAAACAGCTCATGTTGGTCCATGTCCACCATCAGACTGCAGTCTGTACTGGACTACCAAATTTGAAACAAATTAATGCTTTTTTTATGTTTTTGCTGTTTGTGGCACAGATAAATGGGGCCCAGTTTTACAGGCATACTGCAGTATTTTTACACAGCCCTGGCCAACTACAAAATCTGAAACAGGAAAACATACATGTTGGATCTTTGGTGGCACTGCTGATGTCAATGCAGGAACAACTGTGTAAACACATTTATACAAGAAGCTGCCATTGCCTGGAACCTCTGACCAAATAACACATCTTTCTCCCACTTTATAACCTAAATCCTCTTGCAGTTACCAAATAAAATCAAGAATCCTATTTCAGAAATCTTTACTCTAGCAGTTTTTCAACAACATTTAATTTCTGCATATTCATCCTTGACTTTCTGGTAGCAGCCACCTTTGCCTGAGAAATCATTCCTTTGAGTAAGATCCAATTCCAAATTCATCATCCTTTCTTGCAAACATCAATCATCTGATGTTCTGCATCTAGGTTTCCTCCCTCCTATTTCACTATTTCACCTCTGGATTGCTTCAAACTTAGAAAGAAAATCCTCTCCTAGGTAATTTCTATCAATTTTTTGTTTCTCTGAACTTAGTAATAATATCCAGATGGCTAATATGAGAAATTGCCATATTTACTAGGAAATTTCAACCCAACTTTGTGAAAGATCATGTTTTTGGCTTTCTTTGTTGTTGGTCTGCTTTGCAGCATCACCCCTGTATTGGGACTAGATCGCTTTCCTTACATGATGCTCAGCTGTGGTCATGGTGATCAAGAAATTGGTGTGCATTATTCAACAACTATGAACAAGAAAGATGTCAGGTATAGAAGTTTGAACAGGAAAGAAGTCTACAATTCCTTACAGAACAGATCATATGCTGATAAGCAAGCCGTCATAGATCTCAAATCTTTTTATCTCAGACCAGGCCAAAATTGTCTGGTAGTAAATGATCCAATCAATAAGAAAGATCACTGGATGTCAGTGGATAGGATAAGTAGATTGTATTCGCAGGAAGATCCTGATGTAGCAAAACTTATCAATCAAGCCTGCACTCAGCAACTGGATGCTCAACCCTCCATTATTGTTGTTCCTTTCAAGAACAATGTACACATTCAATATCCAATTCCCACCTCAGATGACAAACCAGGAAGATACATACTCAAAACGGATGTTCAAACTGAAGACTTCCGCTCTGCCTTGACAGAAATGGAAGGTGCTGAAAATTTGATCATCAGATTCAATTCAAATGTCCGATTGAATCCAGATCCAGTAGAAAACCACAAGATAAAACTAGCTGAACAAGTAAGATTAAGACATTCAGGTGGGCCAGCTGTTGGAAAAAGGAAAAAGAAAGTGGATCAACTAATATATCCTCATGAGGTGGATCAAGTGGAGAAAGAATTTTGGGAAAGTTCTCAAATCTCACATCAAGACACCACAATGGAATTTATTAAACTGGATGACAAAAATGCACGTATAATCTGTCAAGTATGTACCGGGAAATTGGGAATTGAGCTTCCTGAAGTGCCTGTGTACATAGGGCACAAAGCATAGCCTTTGAGCTTTGATCCCATGATTCCATAATATCATACAATTGATTTACCTCCTACACTGAAAGAATTGAATTGCTTTCCACAATAACTTGATTGTTTTTTTTTGCATCTTTAATTTCCTCTAAAATCAATTTACTCATTCATGATCATTGCTAGCCTTGAGAAATTTCCATCATTGGTGTGTTCCAGGAGCATAGCAGAAGCAGGTTTCAATGGCACAGCATTCCTTTTTAGGTGATGCCAATTTGCAGCAACAGCTGAGAGGCCTACGCCTCTTTCAACCAAGGCAGATGGTCCTGATAGCTGGGGCCAAGGTGGTGAGTATGTAGAAATTCATGGAACCAATGATATGGGGCCTTGTGAAAACACACAAGAAATGGGGAAGCTTAACAACAAACAGATTGGAAAAGCAGAGTGAGAGTGTGTGGATAACAGCTCTTGAGCCTTGAGTAATTTGAGCTTGGTTTGAAGGAATGCCACCACCCCTAACCAGTTGCAGGTGAGCCAGTTCGTTGCGAGAACTCAATCCTTGTTTTGGAATCCTTTAATGGATGAGATTGAATGGAAAAGCATTCTGCAAGTGGATGTCATAAGCTGTCACCAATGAGTCATAGTAGTCCATATTACGGACTGTTAATTCAGGCAGGCTATGCTGCCAATAGAGGCCCAAGCTGCAGTGGTTTTAAACATACCATTAATTTGGTTTGAATATTTGCAGAACAATTTGAAATGGTTTTGGAAACTATTTGGGTGCTCCTTTTTTTGGCAACAGAATTGGTCTGCAAACCAAATTCAAATGGGTTTGGTTCCAAAAACTACTCACTGCAACCACCTCAAAACCTTTTGGGGTCCCTGTCTGCCCTTGCAAGGTAGCCATGGCAGATGGGGCGGCATCTTGGCCAGATCCTCAGGTGCACTCCCACTTTCCTATACTAGTTTTAGCAATGTTTCAGACTTTGAACACGCAAAAAGAAGGGGTTTGGGGCAGGTGCTGAGGGATCCAAGTGTCTTACACTTTGAAGTAGAAGATTGAGCCAGGGTGCGGTCCGGGCGGACAGAAGGAACCAGGCTGGCCACCTCCGGATGCTGGGGCAACCCAATACCGGAACAGCCTCCTTTTGAGGGGAGGCTGGGCACAAGAAAAAAGGTCCCGGCTGCTGGCCAACTTGGCCGGCAGCCCGCCGACCCCTGCGGGAGGGCAGGCTTTGAACCCAGGACCTGGCCTTCTCGCCCGGACACCCCGGCAGACACAGTGCGCTGCGGATACCCGGATCAGCTTTCCAGTGGACACTGCCCGATTCCCCGGCCCAAATTGTTGCAGTTACAGTCTGGTCAGTGTGTAATATTGCATAATTGGTTGGTTTTGTTGTGTTTCTACAACTATATCTCAACTAGCAATGGGGATGAATTCATGATATTGGTACCATAATTATGAGAAAATTTGAAAGATTAATTTGGGAAGGCTTTTTGCCAATGAAAATCTCCCAATGTAGCAGCCCCATTTAATCAGTCACAAACTATTGCCTCATTTTTTGTGTTTCTGCCATTATATCTCAACCAGGAATGTTGATTATTCCATGATATTGGTACCAGAATGTTCATCCATTTACAAATAGTATTTTGGTGTAGCTTTCATGGATTGAAATCCCAAAACCAAGCCGCTAAAGTCTGATGAGTTTCAAGTGATTTTTGATAGACAGGAAATGGTTTAGTTCCTCGTCTGCCCCAATAACAAACCACTTTCCAACTGCTGAGATAAGAGTGTCGACGAAGGAGGGATTGCCAACGATGGCCAGATCATCGACATGGGTAGTAAGAGCACCAACCAGTTGGCCTGCTTGAATCTTAAAATAGAGTGTTGGATTGTAGGCGGAATTGGTGAGTCCGAGATCGAGTAGCGCTTTGTGTAACTCAATGTTCCACTGACAGGGCAACTGTTTGAGACCATAGAGTGATTGGTTGACCTTGCAAACCCAATCAGGATGCTGGGAATCCTCAAATCCCGGTGGTTGTTCCATGAACACGGGGATTTTGAGGTGTCTATTCAATAAGGCGGTTTTGAAGTCAACTTGTTGGCCTTTCCAGTTGCGGCTGCCGAGTAGAGTGAGAATAAGTTGTAGTGTTTCAAGTCGGAGAGTTGGAGAGAAAAATTTGTTGTAATCAATGCCTTGGATTTGGGAGTATCCCATGGCGACTAGACTAGCTTTGAGTTTTTGAATGGTGTGGTCGGGGTGGCATTTGATTTCAAACACCCATTTAGATTTAATGATTTTTTGTTTTGCGGGATGGGGAACCAACCTCCACGTTTGCATGCCCAGGAGCGAGACAAATTCATCTTTGGCTGCTTTCAACCAGCGCGCCTTTTTGGGTGATTTTAGGACCTGTCGCCAAGTCTTAGGAGTGTTGAGATCAGCCTCAACATTGACGGGTTTTGCCCATTGTCCAAGAAGATCTGGAGGCTTACAATGGTAAGAAGATTTACGTTGTGGAAGATTGGCAGGGGGAGGAGAAGCGGTGTGGAACTACTCAAAGGGGAGAATAGAGCTTGGAAGGGAAATGGATAGCAACACTAGTACTAATGTAAGCTATGCAAGGGTGCTGATGAGGCTGCCTTCCTGACTAATGCTGAGGGGATGAGAGTAACACTAAGAAAAAGAAAGAAAAGGTGTGGCTGATTTCTACTTGATCTTAGGAGCTAGTACTATGAGCTGACTACTGACTACTGAGGGTGAGAGTGTTGGAGCAATGGTTGAAGGGGGAAAGCAATTGGCAATGGTTCAATGGCAATGGGTTGATGAGAATGGGCAATATAATTTCTGTATCTAAAATTCTCTATAAATTCTGCATGAGGTACAAGTGAGGGGGGAAGAACAGTTCTTATTTGAAAGGAGAATGAGCACAGAAAATGAGGAGTTCTGGCTATGGGAAGGAAGGTTGTACAAATGGGGAAAGTTTCTGGCTATGGGAAGGAAGGTTGTACAAATGGGGAAAGGTTCTGGCTATCACTGCAAAAAAAACTTGGTCAACTGCTTGCAGTTGACACGCAGGATACTTGAGTCAAGCTGCCATTGTAACTCCACCTGGATGCACAAGTGCCTTTGTTGGCACAGTCACTGTGCAAGGTGCCCAGTGACCGTGCATTGAAGCTTGGGTTGAGTCAAACCTTGAGTAAGGCTGGTGTAACACCACACGCTTCCTCAGAGTTACCACATGTCAACTGCTCACAGTTGACGCAGTTTTTTTTACAGTGTATGGGAATAAAAGATTGTACAAATGGGGAAAGTGATGTGAGCAGAGTAACAACTTGTAACTACTGAAAGAGGTAAGCACAGATCCAATTGGGTGGGCGGGTGGGGGCGAAAATTTGTCCACGAGTTCTGGCGATATCGTGTCTGGCGTATTGTGCACTGTTGCCGGTTCCGGATTGCTGGCCCTAGCCGGTACCGGTTGCTCCTCAATCAACTAGGTTTGGGCCCAGCCGGGCGCGCCTCGGGTGCGCACTGCGGGGGGCCTCTGTGCGCGCGCCTCACGCTGGCTCCACTACCGCTGTCCCTTGGACTCGGCCCACCTCCCGCTGCGCTCCCGGTAAGCGCACATCCAATCCTGTCGCTACCGTTCCGTGTGGGTTTGGGATGAGTAACCTCTTTGGTACTCAGCCGTTGTGGGTTTTCTCTTTGCAAACTTGTGTTGTATAAGATTGCCTAGGTGACCCGGGAGTTGCCCTTACAACTCCCCAAGCCGCCTGAGTATGGGAGAGGGGCCTCTTCTCATCCTCCTTCCTTTTTGCCGCGCCTCTTCCCTCGTGACGGAGGGTTTGGCGCGACTGAAAGATGAGTTGGGGGAGTGGCCACTGCTCCTAGGGAGTGTGGCCTCTCCTCCCATGTGAGCACTAAGATGTGGGGTTCTGAGCCCGACCCGCTACTCCAGGTGGCCTGGAGCCTGCTCAGACCCAACACTCCAGGAGACCTGGCCTAGTGGTGCCCCCTCCTTTCTCTCTTATAACCGTGACCAACCAGAATTCATTGCCCCTTCAAAATTCCTTCAGTGATCCTCCCCCCCTGTTACTTGTTCTATTAGCTCTCCTAGATCGTGAGGGACCTTGACCCTTAGCTGATAGCGGGCCCGATGGTTCCGCCGAATCCCCCTGGATAGTTTGTCTGCGCGATTCTCGGCCGAGGTGACGCGTTTCGCAATGAGGTTGATTTGATGTTCAATCAGCCGTGCCTGGATTTCCTTCCACTCGGCATTGACGAATCGGTCCTTTGACTTCCGCTTAGTGACAACGCTCTCCGTCGTAGTGTTATCCGTCCAGACGATGAATGTCTTCCCCCCCCTCGCCCCAAGCTTTATCAGCATCAGTAGTCCTAACCGGACTGCGATGGTTTCTAACCTTGAGATTCTCTCTTCATCTTTCTTCTCCTCGTCAATGTTCTTGTCCAGTTCCGCCATTGATCGCAGGCGGAATTGAGCCCATCTTTTCCCAATGATCACTCCTATTCCGAATTTAGTTGACGCATCGCCGACCCATCCTACTTCGGTCGGTTCTTGCCTCGCAATCAATCTCGTCGGCTTGAAATTGGACAGAGTTGTTAGCCACATATGTAGATCTTCTTCGGCATCCGGGGGTATCGGGCGGGCTGTCTCTCGATGCACCAAATCCTTTAGCCATCTGTAAAGTCCGCATAAGTAACATCTTAACTGCGGTAAGATGTAGGCGACGTGATTCAACCTGCCCGCTATTAACTCCACTTCATTGTACGTGAAGACGGCACCTAATTCGAGGAAGCTTCTGACTTGGTTGATCCTTTTGTTTAGTTTCGTCTCCGGAAGCCGTACGGTCTTATTGGTGCCGTTCCAAATAAATCCCACGTACTTCTGTTCTTCCAGAAAGGGTGAGTATTTTTCCTTGTTTGTCTTTACCCCTAATTTGTCTGACCGCTTTACTATGTTGGCCATTAGGGTCGCTTAGTGCGGTTTTTTGACAAATAGGTTGTCATCTACCCACCGGAAAATGTTCAAGACATCGAACTCGGATAGCATCAGTTCTTTCCATGCGTCTGCCGGCCGGCCGAAGGACCCGCAGCCCGCCACCCCGCCAAAGGTAATCCTGGTATCTAGCAGGATTTGGTCGTCAAAATCTTGTACCATGAGGTACGGCCATTGGTTCGGTGCGGTCGGGATTTGGCGGTAAGCCTTCTCCCAATCAAAAAGGGCCAAGAGTACTGGCTCCTTTTGTTCCTTGAGGAAGCTCGCCACGGCGTTGAAATCATCCCATGACGTCTGGAAGTCTTCGGCGTCTACGAACGAGTTCACAGATGGGATTCCCGTCTCTCCGTGCGGAAAAGACAGATCATTGATCGGTCTCAAGGATCCGTCGCCGTTGATTACGGCCCACAGGGGATTTGTCCTGAAGAAGTTAAAACATTCCTGTACCTGATTGTATGTGAATGGCCCAAACATCCTTCCAGCCTCTAGCTCCTTGCGGATGGATTCCTCGATTTTAGTCTTTGCTAGTAGTGCTGAGGTGTGGTTCGGGGGCGTGAAGTAAGGCGTCTCGCCTGGTAGCCGGTGTTCTGGGATCCCTTGGTCAAAACCGTCCCGGAACCCGTCCAACACGTCCTGGAACTTTGGCAGGAGGTCTGCGCGCCTTAGCGCCTCTTCCCATGCTTTGATGTCCATCTCGCAGGAGACACCCGTCGGCCATCTTGTTCCACTATGTTGATGGCACTGATCTGCCGCTTGCTGGTGACCTAAGCGTGTAACCCATCTATCTCGCAGACCTTGTTTTTTGTAGCTGTTACTCTCATGACTCCCTTTGCTGTGCACAAATCATCCCGATTGGGTGCCAGTCAGTTAGACTGTTGACTATTTCCTTGTGAAAATAGATGGAAAACAAGCGATGACAAGATAGTTGCCACGGCCCAGGTGTCGGCCGTGCAAAGAAACAGACTGTACGGATCTAAAACAAAGGAAATACCGCTAACTAATAGCTTTTCCCCTTCCCGTAACTGCTTCCCACTCCTCCTCCTCCTCCACCCCCGTTTCCTCCACCGCCGCTGCCTGGGCCTCCTCCATCGCGATCGTAGCTGGGCCCCCATTTGCCTCCCTTGAAACCGCCGTCCTTGCCGCCAGTTCCTTTCTGGTTGCTAGGGCCTTGTGGGGTTTCGGGTCCGGGTTTGTTGATGGGGTTGATCGGCTTACCCGGTTGTTGTAGGTGGAGAGGCGTCCTGTTCGCCTGTTCATCTTTCTTCCGGGCTTGTTGTCCGGTCGTCGGGTCCCAACCAAACCGGCAGCCCCCAGCGGCGTAGGGGTTGTCGGTGAATTCAGTCTCACCAAACCTAACTGTCTTGGCATGGACCTCTTGTACGATTTCGGTTCGAAAAATTGAAATATTTGCGACAGAGAGACGCCCTCCCGGTACCGGAACCCGATGACATAAGGCATTCATCCTCACGTGGATGTCGTACCTGAGGGCAGTCATGAAGCCTTCTCTCCGTATGATCCCATCCGCATTCCGCTTGTGCATCACCAGCCAGTTTGCCAAGTTTCCGTGCGACGGAATCTTGCTGACAGCCCGGAGGAATCCTTGGTGGTTGACGGACCACTCCTGGTACGTCTGGAGGTACTCGCTCGGATACGGGAAGCCCGTATAACGCAACCGCTCTCCGCTAGCATCATCCGATTTGTTCCGTTTCTCGGCGTGGTGAAGGAACGCCTGTTCCTGCCACCACTCGTTGAAGATTGTCAACGGCAAAGGTGCTCGGAATTCTAGAAGATTCTGTGCAAAGAACCGGGGGAGGCCTATGTCGTCGTTGTTTGGGACCGCGGCGTTGTCGAAAAGGACCACCGCCTCCGTCCCGGTGGGGACGGCCATCTCATCATAGTCACGGATTCTTGGGGTGACTGCTGGTGCTGGGGTTGGGATCTTGAAACCGTGGAGTTGGTTTGAGGTGGCTGGGATGGGTAAGGGAGCGGCAATTGACGGTGAAGAAGGTGAGGCAATTGGCTGGGTTGAAGCCGTGGGCATCCGGGTTGCTAGAGTCGAGGGTAGAGGTAACGAAGCCGCTGGGTTGCTTGCAATGGTGTTGCCTAAACCTTTGCAGATCTTGAACAACATTGTAGCTTTGGCAGATTTTCCCGCTGCGTCGGCCGCCAACGCCCTTCCTATCACCTCTAGCATGGTCCCTTGTAGGTCCACCTTTTCCTTCGTCTTCCCTATGACCCGCATCTCCTCCTCCGCATCTACAGGATTCCCCGCTAAGCGAAGTAAAACGCCGTGATCCGTCAGCCCTGCCATCTACCCTATCCGTTCTACCCCTCCGCCTTTCCTTCCTTTGTGCTTACCGGTCCCTCTCTGGTTTCCTTGATCCCCAATACCTTCCTCCACCAACTCCTTGAGTTCGTCGAGTCCCATCCCTCTTCCTTCCTCCCTATCTTCCCCATCTCCACCTCCCTCCCCCCGTCCGTCTTCCTTCTCTTGCTCCCCCGGTCGTTTCGAAGCCGCTTGGGTCGACCTTCTCGCTGGCGCCTTCACAGTGACTTTCTTGTTTTTCTTTGGGGGGGCTGGGGTCGGTTCGTCTTCTGCTCCTCCGTTGGTCTGTTCTTCCTCCGCTGCCGCCGTCGGTTCCAGCTCCTCCTGTGTCCCTGTGATCCCTTGCGACTGACTACCCTCTCCGCCTCTTTGCCCACTTGCATCTCCGCTCGATAAGCCTGCTGCTACCTTCACAGCCGAAGTCGCCGCTGCAATTGAGTTAAACATGTTGGTTAGTTTGGTTGAGTGGAGAAAGATTCACTTAGTTTGGCGAAAATTTGTCCACGAGTTCTGGCGATATCGTGTCTGGCGTATCGTGCACTGTTGCCGGTTCCGGATTGCTGGCCCTAGCCGGTACCGGTTGCTCCTCAATCAACTAGGTTTGGGCCCAGCCGGGCGCGCCTCGGGTGCGCACTGCGGGGGGCCTCTGTGCGCGCGCCTCACGCTGGCTCCACTACCGCTGTCCCTTGGACTCGGCCCACCTCCCGCTGCGCTCCCGGTAAGCGCACATGAAAACACACAAGCAGTGGGTGGGGAAGCTTAACAACAAACAGATTGGAAAAGCAGAGTGAAAGTGTGTTAATAACAGCTCTTGAGTAATTTGAGCTTGGTTTGAAGGAATGCCCTCACCCCTAACCAGTTGCAGTTGAGCCAGTTCCTTGCAGATGGCTCAATCCTTGTTTTGGAACCCTTTAATGGATGAGATTGAATGGACAAGCATTCTGCAAGCGGATGTCATAAGCGGTCACCAATGAGTCACAGTGGTCCATATTACGGACTGTTGATTCAGGCAGGCCATGCTGCCAATAGAGGCCCAAGCTGCAGTGGTTTTAAACATACCATTGATTTGGTTTGAAAAATATTTGCAGAACAATTTGAAATGGTTTTAGAAACTATTTGGGTGCTCCTTAGTTTTTGGCAACAGAATCGGTCTGCAAACCAAATTCAAATTGCTTTGGTTCCAAAAACTACTCACTGCAACCACCTCAAAAACTTTTGGGGTCCCTGTCTGCCCTTGCAAGGTAGCCATGGCAGATGGGGCAGCACCTTGGCCAGATCCTCAGCTCAATCTTAACAAAGCCTCTTGAACGGGGGTCCCTAAGGGACTCTCCGCAGGAGAGGCTTACGCCCAAAGTTGGCCGCGTGGCCTGAGCACTTTGAGAAATTTACATGAATTTCTTCTTTTTTGGAATAAACAGCTTGTTAAACACAAACAACCACCTTTCATGAAATTCTGAGGAGAACAGTTTGTAGACATGCTTCTCAGGCATTTTTTCATACTTTTTTGGGGTGATTTGGCTTGAAATAAGCAGTTGCTTGTGATTGTTAGTCAGTGATGTCCTAGCATTTTGCCCGGTAGAGATCAACAGCTGGCGAACTGGTTGGATCATTGGTTCACGCACCCTCTCACGGTTTGGTGACTTACATGGGGCCAGATGTTATCTTTAAAATTATAGTCTCTGGTTTCTGGATTGTTACTCAGTGCAAGGTATATTATGTACTTGCACCAGGGATATCTGCTGGGATATCCGGTCCTGAAAAGGTCGGATTGTTTACAATGGTATTTTCTTTACTGGATAATTCTTGCGAGGGGATGGAGCTACACCACGGCTCGAATCTGAACTTCGAGTTGCGTTGGCGTGCCTGCGGGGTCAAAATGCGGTCTGGTTTGACCTGCCTGCCGCGAATTCGACTGCGGAGGCAGGTCAACGCCAGGGATGGGTCAGACCTGCGTTGGTCTGACCCATCCGACCCAGCTGTCATGCCAACGCCACCAGCACATTCCGTCGGCATGACATATGGGTAAAATTGGTGTCATGGCATTACGCAGACGACCATTTTCGGCCCTGCTGAGCAGGCCGACGGTACGGGTGGGTCGGGCCAACCTGACGGCCCTGTCGGCCTGACTGAGCGTCAGAAGAGCGTCTGACACGGCAGACAGCCGACAAAGGCTTGCCAGCAGGGGAAAGCCAACGTCGCGGGCTGGTTGAGCCAGCGTCAGACCCTGGCAAGATCACCGATGACGGTGATCAGTCTGGTCTGACTGCGAGGTGCTTGTCAGTCAACCGACTGAAGCCCACGGTGAGCACAGAACAAAAAACCTGCTATACACAATGCACTCGATCAAAATATCCAGCACGCCGCCCGTTGTCAACGCCGACCATGGCTCAATCAAAGAGTCTAGCACGCCGCGGGATAACACTCCGTCCTTTGCTAACGCCACCCAAGGCTCGGGGTCCGCCGGCGACAACAACGTCGGCAGCCCGCTTGCAGCGCCTGCGCTTGAGCATAGAGCTCCAGCTAGAAGGACCAGAGTGAGTCCTCCTTCAAGCCTTGTGATATGCGCGCCAGAATCTAACCTTTCCACCTCTTTATTTCTTGTCTTGTGCAAGGTCAAGCCACCTCCGACCCGAACGGTGCGCAGGAGCCTCCGTATCTTCCGAATGACTCACAATTTAGGCCACTTCACCGCCACGGAAGGCTATACCGAGAAATCTGGAGCTTCCCGCCGCGCGCACCACTAGTAGGACGGCCCTCAAGCTCAATGAACGATCTCTCCCCCTCCCAAAAAAAGTACATAAATATATTGTATGATATTGTTGATTCTGCGCTGGCTATAACATGATTTAGTTTGCAGTGTACATTTATTACTCAGCCAAGTCCGGATCCGTGGATCCTGTTGCAGCGGCTTTCTTCTTGTTCTTCTTTGTCTTCTTTGTTTCATTTTTCTCAACAACTGAATGCCAGACATCCAAACCGTTGTGCATTGCATCAATCCACTCGAGCTGAGTGATTGGTTGAAGTGTTATGTTCGAGAATTTACGGTGCCAATTTACCGACGAGAGAGAAGCAAGATTGATAATAAATCTGTCGTCGTCGCGGTGGGTAAGTTCCAAGCTTTTTTTTGAGCTCACTCTTCGCTCAACAATTGCTGTCCTTGATTTGGTGAGTTGGCAATCGCCGTCGTGACAATTGTGCTGGACATTTAATCCAGTCTCAATGCTCTGAGGCCATTCATGAGAATTAACAAAAACAATCAGTACTTGAATTGTAAAGGATCGCACGCGCAATGATAATGACCAACAGATGAGTTTACGCAGGTCTCTTCGGCGGTTTTACAAACCTCTCTCATCCTATAAAAAGAATTTTCGGCCATTTTTTGAAACACAGTCGTGTGAACAAACACTGCAAAAAAAACTTGGTCAACTGCTTTCAGTTGACATGCAGAGAACTCAAGCCAAGCTTCCATTGTAACTCCACCTGAATTCACAAGTGTCTTTGTTGGCACAGTCACTGTGCAAGGTGCACAGTGACTGTGCATTAAAGCTTGGGTTGAGTCAAACCTTGAGTAAGGCTGGTGTAACACCACAAGCTTCCTCAGAGTTACCACATGTCAACTGCTCACAGTTGACACAGTTTTTTTTGCAGTGAAAGTAACTGCTTTGTTGGGACGGCTTCTGAACCTTCCAAATAGAATTTACACGTCCAACGCGTTGAGAATTTTGAGGTGTTTTAACATTGAACTGTCAAAAAGAATCATTTGAGTAAAAAATCATAGATTACTGTGATGTGAACAGGATAATGATGAAATACCAGAATAAAATAACCCTTCTCAAGGACTTGCTTCTTGTTCAGGTTCAATTCGAGTATTTGATTATATTCATGTTCAGGATAGGCGTTCTTCAAGTGTTGCGGAGGTTCTACTTGATCAATTTCCGGTACTAAGCGCTTTCTGATAGAAGGATAGCTGGTAACCGGAAGGCATGCGTCTTGATTATAACCCAGAGATTGTTGTATTAAGGGATTACTTTTGAATATATTCTGAACTTGATTGGAAGATTGAATAAATTTGTTGAGTTTTTTATCAAAGAAGAAACCGCCAGAGATAGTTTGGCGGAAACAGTGATAACTGCTGAAGGTAATGGCTATATCTTGACCGGGACTTTGGCGGTTGGAGTGAATGGAAGCGTTTCGAAGAATACCATTAAAACTTTCAAACTTTTCTGTTGCAAAGAGGCTTGGCGGACCAAATCGGAGGATGGATTCCGGAAGGTGAAGTAACATATGGAATTTGGCTTTATTGACCCATTGGGCAGAATCTTCGACAATGTGCTTTAAGAATATATCAATGTGCATCCTTAAGTCAGATATATATGAGTCCATATCTTCAATAAGAGTTTGGAAGATTAAGGCGCTCATATGACAGAGAGCGGACCAGATTTTGACGCGGGAAGGGGTCATAAACCGGAAAAAGAGGAAGGGAGCCGCTTGAAGAACAATTCTGAAGTCTTTACCAATCAAGCTTTTGGAATATTGTACCATGCTGGTGGGTCGGATGGATGGAATGTTGAGAGAATTTGTATTGAAAGAATACCACAAAGCCAAGAGTTCCGTTTTTTGGTCTTCGTCCAATGTCTTCATAAAATCCCGGAACAGATATTTTACCGCGCCAAGGAAAATTACATGTAGCGCTTCCACCGGAGTATCCTTGACCATATCAAATCCTAATAAAAAAGGGAAAAACGCGGCAAAAGCCGCAAAAGCGCGTCAGAAATAGAAATTCAACAAATATATAATCAGCTAAATAAAAACCTTTCAAGCCCAAAAACTGATTGAACATTTTTTTCCATATCCAGTACCAGTACTTGAGGAATTGGCTGATCCATATGCGGCGGCAATTCTTCATCCGCTTGGAGTATGGCGATTTTTTCCTCTTCAAAATTGAATAATTGTTTTGCGAATTTTATATTGATTTGATCTCGAACCGCTAGCTTGGCGGATCTGGTGTTGTACTTTTCCAAGGTCATCGACGGCTCTTTTGCGCACTCCCAGAGCTTTTTAGAGTTTTCCGTAGTTTGTTCCATCGTTCGCAGTTGATTTAGGCACTGTGTTTTAAAAAAAAGAAAGTAAAGGCGTAACAAAATCAGACTTAATTGATAAAAAGAAATAGACAACAAAAATACATTTGCGCCGTGTAAGTTCTTCTGCATAAATTGCCCTACATAAGGCATCTTCTTTCTGTCTTGCAGCGTAGCAGAATGTAAGACACAATACCGACAAGAATTAAGAGAATTTCCAGGTACGTGAGTGTTGGTAATTTTGGCGTGCATTGGGGAATCCCCTAAAAAACACAACATGCTGGTCATAACGTGGACTTCTTCGCCAATAGTACTATCATACGCGCTAAATCCATGCGTGGCCATGTCACTGAGGCGCAAAACAATTAACAAAGAAAAGAACAAAAATAATCAGCAAGCTTTGCCAATAAATCAAACCGCGAGGATTTAAAACAGATAAAAAAGCTACTTTAATTGCTCAACAACCATTTCTCCTAGCTCCAAAGGTCCCGTGATGTTGGTTGTGCAAAGAAAATGACAGTTGAATTGTTGATTTGAAATTTTGGGCGGCAATCCAGAAAGCGTAAAGTAATAAGAGATGTGTTTGTTCCATTTTTTCGATTTGTTTCCGGACGTGTTGTCTGAGTATAGCGTGATGGGAACATTTCTCAAGATTTTTCCGCCCGCTTTTTTGCTCCACTCATTTGGAAAGGGAGTTTCTGAACCATTGTCAGCTTTTTATCAATACAAAAAACAAGACAGAGAAAAAATGTGTCAGTAAAATATTGTTGTAATGCAAATGTACTATTTTCTCACTCATTATCTTTTTCCCACAGCAATCAAATAATTTCAAGCCATTTTTCAATGTAATTTCATCGTAGACTAGAGAGAATCGATCAACGGAGATGGTTTGCAAAGCTGCATCATCGTAAGAAATCCCAGCGGGGTTGGCCGCAACGCGGATTTTGATTTGACTATGATCTGAATTAGATTTTAAGATTTTTTTGTAGCATCTGGCAAAGAGTGCAGAATTTTCAGTGTGGAAGAAGACAGGAATAACAATTTCTAAATTTTTTAATTGCACCGGTTCAAGTATGTAGAAATGTTTTTGATTAGATTTAACCATCTGGACTCGAAGGTCTGGGTCAAGGTGCTTGAGCCACTTGGCGGATTGAGAAAGCTTATATATATTGTGCCTGTGTGCCTCCTCCGGCACAAATTCAAGGTGCGGTGCTACTAGGGGATTCATCAAATCCTGTCGACAACCAACAACCACCCCTAGATTCAGCTCAGTTCACCGGCTCAGGACGCTCAGGTAAGTACTCACGTCCTTGATCAAATCCTTTGGATTTAAACCAAATACCGGCTGACCAAAGATGGTCTCTCTTTCAAAAATAGTCCTATCAAAGAGCTTCCAAATATTTGTCCGCATCTGCCGCAAGGCCTCCCATTGAGGGAGCTTAACGTGGTACAGCGTGAACACGACCCGGACTTGGTGGTACATATCGCGAGATATGAGTTTATGTAAGTATCCGATGAGAAGCGAACCAACAAGATACTTTAATGAAAAGGAACATTGTGGTAAGTCTTTATTTTCTTTATTTTGTGATGAGAATCCAGTTCCTTACTTACCTCTTGGTTTGGGAAGGGATACCAGGCTGAGCTGTTGGGCTTAACATTTTTTATTATAGCTTCTTCTTGGCAGGAGAGCGGATTTGAAGCGTCCAGACTGGTCTCCTCGGGCTCTGCCTTAACCTGCCCAATTGCGATACCAATCATATTCATCCAGTTCAACTCTCCTTCCTCATCATCTGACTCCAACTCCTCGAAAAGACTCTTCGGTACGTCCTCTTTTTCCATTTCCTTGTTTTCTCTTTCTTCTACGTCCTCCATCAAAAGATCTTGATCCTGTCCAATGACTGGCTCTAGGTGAATCGGATCCTCAACAGTCATCGGCTCCCAATACGAGGCATCACGCGCAGCCCTTCGAGAAGACTCTTGGTTTCAAATTTTGTTTTCCGCACGCACAAGGATTTGATGTCGAGGGCCAAGACAATGTTTCTTCCGGTTTGTTGTTGTCCGTCCTTTGCATAGCCAACACAGGAAATTATTGCCATTAACACCGGGTCTATTAACAAAGTCTTTTCAAAAAAAGAACCGAACAAGTCAGTTTTTTTTCTTTCTTTTCTGGATGGAAACAGACAAAAAAAAAACTCCTGCGGCTCACATCTGAAATTCATGTCGGCCATCTTGCCAACAATCTTTCTGACTATTTTTTTGACCGTTTTCTTTTGTTGAATTGGGATTGATCTTGATGATTGGGGGAACTCAGCGGTACTGCCAATCAAAAAAGCATCAGAGTTGGGCAAGCCAGTTTACCCAACCGACCATTTTTTCAATATCTTATCTTTTTTTTTCACCCCAACAGCCAGCCGACCAGGTTTTCCGTCAGCCCAGCCCACTTGAACAACCCAACCACATTCTCTGTCAGCCCAGCTCACTCAATCACTCCGACCCGGTTTTCCGTCAACCCACCTTACTCGATCACTTCTACCATGTTTTACGTCAGCCCACCACCCTCGATCAATCCGACAATCAGCCCCCAAAATCAGCAGTCCCTGATGTTATCATCGTCTTGTCGTTGGCTCGACCAAATCTTGCGGGCAATGCAAATCGACATCTGCACCGGCCGGAAGGTATAAATTTTCTTCCTTTCTCGTCCAAGTGCCATCCTCCTCCCTCCTCCCTTCCATCCAATCCAACCCGCGCACATTCCATCCTCAACCACCTCCCTTTTTCCCCTCATGGCCTCGACCATGAATGACCTCCTCCGGGGTGACTTAAATGATCCTGCCAATCATTTCCAGGGCGTTCGTGATTCTTTACCCGCGTTGCCAAGTACCAATCCACATCGGCCCGGCTCTCCTTCTACTCTCGAATCAATCGCTCCAGGCGATCTATTCCAATCTGCATCAGACGAGTTCGATACACAGATGTCTGATCCATTGCGTCTCCCTGCTGCCGATCCAAGCATTGACAACCCCGTTGCCAGTCTAACCATTGATATCCCCACCTCCAATTTCAACATCGATCAAGTGATCTCTGAACTTCAAGCAAAGTTGAAGCTTGATCCAGAGCATTTGATCATCGCTTCTTTAACTAGCAAGGTAAGCTAATCACATCCTACATATCTCGACCACTATCCTACACATTCCAGATTGTTTCCATGTTGATCCTGCGCTAACTATTGGCTCCTCTCCTTTGAACCAGTGCGCTCCGGAGGCCAGACACGCGAACGTGATATTTGCGCAAGCGGCCTTCCATCAGCTCGCCCTTGCTGCTCGCCCGTCCTTGACTTCGAATCACGTTTACAATGAGGGATTCAAGGTAAGCAGCAACATCCCTCCCCTTCCCTATTGCCCAAAGCACTGCACATCCTTGTTGCTAATCAGAAGTCTTTCACAGAATTTTGTGCGATCACGTGCTCGCCTAACCCTGATGAACCCAACACTCGAGGCGTACTCAAACAACCCCAATCACAATGGGGCCCTCCCCAGGACTTTATACTTCCTCACCTTTGTAAGTCGGTCCGTTTTCTTTTTCTCAATCCTTAACTAACATTAAAAATCAACTGGAAACCCTCAGGATGCCATCGATCGCCAACCCGACGATTGGAAAGATGATCACCTGTCTCCTGCGCAGCTCCTCGATGAACCAACGGCGCTTGAACACTATCGGGACACGGTTGGCGAGCTCCTCAAGCACCAAAGGAGCAACTTACGCGCCTTGGTAAGCGGGCACATATCTCCCCACCCCTCTGTAACGGTACTGACTTTTCTTTGTTCTTGAAAGCTCTTGACAAACATCCTTGAAACCCAGAGGGTGGCTATCAAGGGACCCGTTCCCAATTGACACGCAATGCTAACTGCTGTAAGTGTCTCTTTCTTCTCCTTCATTTTTATTAACCATTAGTATTGATTCCTCGCACCCATCATTCAGATCTACCAAGACCTCCCACCGCGAGGGCAAAAAATGACGGCAGCTGAAATTCAACTTCAAGTGAATAACAACTGGGCGATGCGAATCCACATGAGCTACGAACGATTGGTTATGGTACATTACTATGTCCATAAATCCAAGAAGACCTCTCAATGGCTTGAGATAGACAAACGCCTGGCCATTCTCCGAGGCTCTTCAATTGAATTTCAACAGCAGTAAGTTGTCGATGTTACTTCCTCATTGATTGATCATGCTCTCATTTACTAACCTCAGCTCTTATCTTTCCCCCACAAGACATGCACAACTCGTCTTGGACAAAGACCACGAGTTGTTCTCACATTTCAGAAACTATGTCGACATCCCGAAGGAGGAATTTACCGTCCCAACCCTCGAGAACGTCCGTGACGCGCTTGCCGACGCTGCTTTGGCCGCCGACGCCGCCACCGCCGAGTAGTATTCTTTGCCATCTTCGTTATTTTTCCCCTCCCCCTATTTCTCTCCTCACCGTTATTGTCAAGCTGCATCATCCTGTACTCCAATCCTGTGGGTTTTCCTGAAAAAGAAAACCCGCCGTGTGTTATGATCTCGCCGGTTTTCCTGAAAAAGAATGTCCGTCAGATCTCATGCTAGAAATTAATCAGCTCCGCGGGTTTTCCTGAAAAAGAAAACCCGTCGGATACTATTCTAGCAAAAAACAAAAAGAATCCGCCCGTAATTTCCACTTTTTTTTTAACACTTGCGTTTCCTTGCTTGACGTTGGGGTCATCCCAACGCCAAACCACTCCGCGACAGATCAGCCAACCGCGGCAATTGCGCAGACGTTGCGTCAATGTTGCGCAGGCCAGGCGTCAAGTCTGCGCAAGCTTTGCGCTAGGCAATTATGTTGCGCCGGCCTTGCGCAAGGGGATATGCCGATGTACTGCCGTTGGGCAGGCCCTGCGTCGAGTAATTGCGTTGGCATTTCCTTGACGCAGGGCCTCGGTCAAGGAAATGCCAACGGCGAACCTTGACGCAGGGCCTCCGTCAAGGAAATGCCAACGCAATTCCTCGACGCAGGGCCTCCGTCAAGGAAATGCCAACGCAATTCCTCGACGCAGGGCCTCGGTCAAGGAAATGCCAACGCAATTCCTCGACGCAGGGCCTTGGTCAAGGAAATGCCAACGCAATTCCTTGACGCAGGGCCTCCGTCAAGGAAATGCCAACGGCGGCGCCGATTGCCTTCCGCGTAGAGACATCACGTCGGCCACCAAAGCAAATTGGTGGCGTCGGGGGGGGCGCGCCGGCGCAATTCATTGCGTCGTCGCTGTTTCGAACGCGCTCCGTGGTGTATTCAGAAGTTTCAAGTGGTGTGAGGTATGCACAAACCTGTTAGAAGTCTAGTCAAGATTGCATAGTACATAACCATACTATGTACTTACTCATCAGCCAAACCTAGTAGAGTGAGACCGCTTGTCCCCAAAACCTAACCTTGTATGTAGACTATATGCGGTAGCCCGGCCCGGCTCCTATTCTCTTTCCTCATCAAGATTAGGAGACCGGACCCGGACGTGTGGAGAGCTTACCACGCCGTGCTATCATTGTATAGCTCTGAGTCCTTAGAGCATCCTTACCGGTGCCGCTAGCTTGATCCCTAGCTAAAATTTGAGATTAGCCTAGCTAAGTTAGCGTGGCCGTTTCAAAAACACCGGTCTTGCTAAAACACTGAGCCATACTAGCAAGCCCAACCAACGACACCCAACCATACCAGTAGCAACCTTGGCTACCAAAAATGATGGACCGTGAACAAAAGCAACACCGCCTTCTCGAGGACCTATTTGGATCTGAAAGGGCCGATGAAGACGATGAAACGGACTCACTAGATGATTTTGATCTCAACAGTGAAGAAGAAGAAATTCCTAAGCCCGAAATCCGACGCCGCCCTAACAAAGACCGATGACATCAGAGGGTAACGAAAAGCTGATGAAGGATTACCTTCTGGACGATTTGACATACGATGATCGTGATTTTGTGCGCCAATTCCAACTCAGAAAGGAACTCTTCCTGAAAATTGTCCAAGATGTTGAGTCAGTGTGCCCTTACTTTGTTCAAAAACCAGTATGTCCTTTATTTTTTCTTTATAATCTGTCTACACAGTATGCTGAAGAACCTTTTATCTTCTCTAGGACTGTACTGGTAAGCTTGGTTTGTCAAGCTATCAAAAAATCACCTCTGCACTTCAACAGCTGGCGTACGGATGTGCAATGGATGCGACAGACAAGCACTGTTGGCTCAGCAAAACAACCGCGCGCAGGTGCCTGATTGAGTTCACTAGCACGATTGACCGCCTTTACAGCCGAGAATACCTTTGAAGGCCCAATCGCAAAGACCTGATTTGGCTCCTTGATGTCAATAACAATCAGGGCTTTCCTGGCTGCATTGGCAGCTTGGACTGCATGCACTGGGAGTAGAAAAACTGCCCAAGTGCAGTGGCTGGTCAGTATCAAGGAAAAGCTAAGAAACTGACCGTTGTTTTAGAAGCTGTGGCCGATCAACGGCTATGAATATGGCTTCGGTACCGCTGGGGCGCTCAACGATATTAACGTGCTTGATCAATCACCTCTCTTTGACGATCAAATCGCAGGGACTGGTTGGGATGTCAAATTTGTGACGGCATCTACCCAGACTGGTCGACACTTGTCAAAACAAAAGGGATTTTTCAAGATCCTCCCTCCCAGCACTTCAAAACACTCCAAGAGGCATTCTGAAAAGATATCAAATGAGCGTTTGGCGTCTTACAAGCCCGCTGGGCTATCATTACTATACCATCTTGCATATGGAATCCTCAAATAATGATGTCAATTATGAGGACTTGTATCATCCTCCACAACATGATTGTGGAGGACCATGAGCGCGATTTGACTGATACATACAAATTACCTGCCTCGGTCACTCTGGTTCCACCGCAAGCAAACCCTTACACATTCAGAGAACAGCAGATATGGAGCAAGGAACAGGGATCAGGAAGATTGAACCTTTTTTTTTCCTGTTGTGATCTAACAGAACACATGAATGCAATCCAAGATCTTTTTTAGATTTTTCTGTTTGCCACACATGGGCCAAAAGTTTATCTGTTTGCCACACATGAGCCAAAACATACAATTCATTGTATTTCAGACAAGATTTCTTGAATCACAAGGACTTCTTGGAAAGAAAACATATAGGGTTTTTTTTTTCTGTGCAATGAATAATTCTGGCATAAAAGAACAGAGAAAATGGGTGGAAGAGAGTCGAGTCACAGGAGTTGCCAAGGAAGGTTATTGAGATAAGCAGAAAGTGTTTAGAGAGACTCAAGGATAGGATCAATATCGATGTGGTCCTCTTCGTTGGACCCCTCCTCTTCATCCTCATCAGATGATACAGTCCCACTTTTCTACATTTGTTTTAGCAATGTTTTGGCCCTTGAAGATGCAAAAAGAAGGGGTTTAGGGCAGGTGCTGAGGTATCCAAGCGTCTTATACTTCGAAGTAGAAGACTGGGCGAGGGTGCGGTCCGGGCGGACAGAAGGAGCCAGGCTGGCCACCTCCGGATGCTGGGGCGACCCGATACCGGAACGGCCCCCTTTTGAGGCGAGGCCGGGCACGGGACACGAGGTCCCGGCCGCTGGCCGACTTGGCCGGGCAGCCCGCCGACCCCTGCGGGAGGGCAGGCTTCGAACCCAGGACCTGGCCTTCTCGCCCGGACACCCCGGCGGACACAGTGCGCTGCGGATACCCGGATCAGCTTGGCAGTGGACACTGCCCGATTCCCCGGTTGGGCCATTACAGCATGGTCAACAGGGGCGGCGGGCGGAGAGATAGCACCCCCACCAGCACTGCTTCCCTCCTTCTCGTCAAGCCTCAGCCGGCCACACAAACCACCCACGAACCACACACAGCCCGAGATGAGCAAGTACGCCTCTCTCCCAGACATAGTAAGTCCCCATCACCCAGACGCCAGCAGAGAGGGCCGAGCTGACAGCCTGCTGCACGCAGGACACGGCGCCCGATGTCTACGAGACACCCGACCTGCCGACGATCCACATCACCGAGCGGGACGACGACTCGGACAGCGAGGTGCTGCCCCCAGGAGGCCATGCCCAGCCGGCCAAGACACACACCCCCAACACCGACATCATCAAAGACACCCTCGACCAGTCCTCCGCCCGCAAGAAGTTTGGCGCCGCCTCCGGGCTCGACGGCCGCGATGCAGGTCGGTTTCCCTCCCCCCTGTGACCCGTCCCCCGGCTGCTGACTGGACCCGCCCCGGAGGCAGATTTCTCGACGTCTCTGCTGAGGAAACCGCCCCGCCGAGCGTCCGCCCGCGGGTACCCGCCCCCAGCGAGCCGGAGCCAGACGTTCGAGACCGACGAGTACACCATCCTGCCCCGGGGATACGCGGTCGACGGCCGGCCGGGGGAAGAGACGGCGCTGGAGCGCCTGCGAAGGCTGCGGTTCGAGGTGGCCGAGCTGGAGGAGGAGATCGAGCAGGCCAGCCACGCGCAGGACGCCGCTCGACCGGACCAGCAGCCCGATGCGGAGGACGACCCGGCGGGGGCCGCCAAGCGCAAGCCCACCCCCGCGCCCTCGCCCGCCGAGCTCCTCGCCGAGCTGCACCATCTGCGCCAGCAGCTCGAGAAGCTCTCCGTCTCCGCCGGCCCGGCCGCCTCGGCGCTGTCCTCCGCCTCCCAGCTGCGCGCCCGGGAGGCGTACGCCAAGACGCTCCTCCAGCAGCTCGCCCAGCGCGGGCCCTCCACCCTGCCGCCCGCCGCCTCCTCGCCGCCCTTCGAGCCGACGGTGTTGAGGGAGACGACGGCGGCCCAGCTGGACGGCCGGCTGAGCGTGCTGGAGGACCTCCTGGGCTCGCACAGTCTCCTGCAGGCGGCCTCGACGGCCAGCGGCGGCGGCGAGATCAGTCTTCCCCCGCCCCTGCTCGTGACCATCGCCAAGCTCGAGCACCAGCTCTCGCTGCTCACCCAGCCGCGCCACCTCGACTCGATCTCCCGCCGAGTGAAGGTGATCGTCACCGACCTGGAGCGCGTCCACGAGGCCCGCCGCAAGCTCACCGACTCCCGCCCGCTCTCCATCGCCCTCGCCAGCGGGATCACCGTCGTCACCCACAACCAGCAGCAACCGGGCTCCTCCGCCCTCGCCAACGTCCCCGGCGTCATCGCCCCCGCCCCCGACCGCGCCCCGCCTCTGCCCCCAGACGCCCTCCACAAGCTCGACCGGCTCTACAGCCTCCTGCCCCGGCTCGACCCCCTGCTCCCGCTCGTGCCCCACCTCCTCAGCAGACTCCGCTCCCTCGCCCACCTCCATGCCAGCGCCGACTCCTTCCGCACACGCCTCGACGACGCCCTCAATCGCCTCCGCGCTTCCGCCGACCGCACCACCCACCTCTCCCAGCTCCTCACCTCCATCCAAAATAACGCAGACGCTAACCACGCCCTCGTCGCCCAAAACCTCGCCCTCGTCGACCAACGCATCGACCGCCTCTTGCTCGCCGTCGACCGCCTCAAGCCCTCCTGAAGCCCTGCGCTTGTTGTTTCTACTGCTTAGATACACGCCCGGTGGTGGGTGCCCCATCACGTGCATTCTCAGGTTTCCTTTCCCCACAAAAAAAGAGACAACCCCGCCGCCTCGCCCCTGCCTTTTTTGTCTGTAGATTCCAGTGCCACCCAAGAGCACAAGGAGCCACGTGCAGCAGCCTGCGGCCCAGCATCCACATGCCATGGCCGAGCCGCAGAGCCGATGGGGTCCTGTCCAACAGGCGCAGAGAGGCGTCCGATCAACACCCGCGGCTTTGCCTGCTCCAGAAGCTGCACACGGGGGCCCTTGCCACAGTCGATGCGCACGGCGCGAAGCGGACCTCATGTGGCCCCAGACCCCCGAGTAATGTCCCAGGCAACATGCTGGCAAGTCGCATCACCGTTGCTGGCCGTTCAGCTGGGGCTCCGGGCTTGGCTCTTTCGAAGACAGCTTCACACCGTCTTTCAAATGTTTCCTGGCACCCATGAGGGCCATGATGGTGTGAAAGGAGGCCATTGATCAAACTGAACGATGACCTTCGCTTGAATGTAAACACATGTACATATTTATGTCGAACTTAACTACATAAGTCCCTGGGCGCGAAGCGCCCGCCTCCGAAGCAGGCCTGGAGATGGCATGGGAGTGGCTTGGTCAAGCTCGCGCCATTGATGGCCGGCGCCTGGCATGTGACCTCATGTGACCCGGCCGGAAGCGCTGAGTTGGACAGGATGTCGGGAAAATGGGATGCGTAGCAGGGAAGCAAACGGGAGGCTTGCTTCGAGACCATTGGAGAGGTCTATATAAACCCCTGCTCCCTTCCCTTATCGAGTTCGTCACCCAGCTCCGTGCATTCCCTCCAACCCAGTTATTCACTCACAAGATCTCGCTTCATCATCAAACGCAGACACAAATGTAAGCCTCTGGTAGAGTGTCACTCTGGCTCCCCGCTCATTCTGCCGGCGATATAGTGCTCACCCCTGATGATTATTTACTCCAACAGCCCCTTAGAAGAATGCCTCAACTCACTCGATTGCTCTTGGCGACTTTGGTCGCTGCCTTGATCGCTTCAATCGCCGTAAGTACAGCCGCTTCCGGCAGCCTGTTGCGTGATGTTATGCAGAGTGTCTGTTGGGATATTAATTTTCCGCTGATAACACTCTACCTGCTGCAGATGGTTGACGGGAAAGAACGCACCAAAATTGACCGCTTTGCCTTGGAGCCTCGGGACGAACAGGATGGACACGGTACTTCAACTGGGTGTCCCGGTCCCTTCTGCTGAAGTTGCGGTTTTGACATCATATCAGAGCCTTATATTATTGCTAATACATACACTCCTTTGAATGGGCTCACTCCTTCAATCCCGCATGCTTGTGTCACATTTGTAAATAGCAAACACAACCAACACAATCTATCTACTTAGTACTCAAGTCTGGATAAACACAAGTTATGAACTTTTCCCCCTTTGTTCCCAGTTGAGAAGTATTGGGGGACTTCCTGTATCCCAAAACTTTTTATAAATGGGCCCTGCGTCCACCCAGCAAGCTTCTCCCTGGACACACACCGGTACAATCACGATACCGTGGTTTTGCCTGCTGCAGAAGTCGTATGTGGGGCCCTTGCCAGAAAAGTGATCCTGTGGCCCCAGGCTTCCCGAGTGATGTCCCACCACAGGCAACAATGTGGCCACAAGGCCCCTGAATTGTGCCGTGACACAGCTGTGCGGGGGAGGCAGCTGGTGCTCCGGGTTTACAGCACGCCAGCTGGCCTTGAAGTGGGCGCTGCCCCAGCGGACAACTGCTGCACATCCGGACCCCCCATAGACCGAGTCTCTCGAAAGGAGCAGCGGACATCCCCGCGTCCCGGAGGCATGTCGCGCCGGCCCCGGCTGTGTGCCAGGGCCCTCTCCGAAGTGGCGGACTGGTGGTAAGCTCGGCCAGACCCTTTTGTCAATGACAGATTCTCACCGGCTTTCTTGCACCCATAATGGTGTGAAAGGGGGCCATTGGTCAAACTGAACTACGACCTTTGCTTGAAAGTCTAGTGTATGGCAATGAAGGCGGGGCCTGGAGATGGCATGGGAGTGGCTTTGTGGAGCTCGCACCATTTTGATGGCCGGCGCCTGGCATGTGACCCGGCCGGAAGAGCCTGAGTTGGACAGGATGCCGGAGAATGAGATACGTAGCATTGGTGAGTGAGGTCTAGATAAACCCATGCTCCCTTCCCTTCTCGAGTTCGTCACCCAGCTCCGTACAGTCCTTCCAACCCAGTTATTTAAGAGAATACGAGAAACTGAAATTATGTTTCTTATCAGATGCTGAAAACAATCTTTACTATTGTACTCAACATAACAATAGAGTTGAGCGGATTGTACCTGAAAGCAGAGCGAGATGCTCCTGCAGTGAGAGAATGATGAAGAGATGGGCTGAGTCTGTTCGAGGATTTCCTCTGTTTCCATGTTGTGGGTAGTTCTAAGAACCTGAAAAGATGTCAATTGCGTCAGCTACTAGTCTGGCTGCCCTCTCCACTTCTCTCTTGGACTTACTAGGCGCTAGTGTGTTAGCGGAATAGGCTTGTCTTGTTCTGGCGGAATGACTCCGCTGGGTCTGGGACTGCTTGGCAAATATCATTTGATTCAAGTCAGCTGTTTGTCTTTTCTTTGTCTGGCGGGAACTGCCCTTGACTTACTTCACCATGAAAAAATTGATGTGAATAGGTGTCAGGTGACATGCAGTAACATGTGTTGAAAGTCCAGTGGTACTCCAACAATACACCCCTTGAATAACAATGGTCCCCTTGTCATTATCAGGGGGTTTCAACAATTGTTCCTGGGAGTAAGGTTGGAATAAAGGCTGGAATTAGCTTCATGTCACCTGAAACCTAGTTCCCTCATATTTTTCATGGTGCTTGTAGCTGTAGCTTCCAAGGTCCTCGCGAGCAGTTCTTCTTGTGTCTGGGGGCCAAGTTGTTCCGCGAGCCTCCTGCAGAAGAACGGGATTCTACCCGCCTGCTGCGCGGGTCTGTAATTGGGTCGGTGGGTTGACCCAACAGCCAAAATGGCTGACCAAACCCCAACTCAAAAATCTAGCGGGTCTGAGGCAGATCGGGTCAAAAATTGGTTTTTGAGACACAGGCCAACCCGAACCCAGCCCTAGACCCAACACGGGTTGGGTACCCGCCGGGTCAACCCAACCCACTTTCATCCCTAGTTTGGGTGAGGGAAGCACACAAGAGGTTATAAGATGTATATAAGATGCATTAAGAAATGAGAAGTAAAAAATACAATCTGAGGACGGTTAGTTTTTTTTTTTTTTGAGTACTTGATGTTGTTGTGTTTTGAAGAAAACTAGAGGCCAAGGCTGCTCCACCGCTGCAGGGCACCAATCCAGTCTCCTGTTCTGCCACATAGCTGCCCAAGCCACATCATTAGCCCTTCAATAGGTAGGTCACCCTTCAATAGGTAGGTCACCATTCACTGATATCACAACTTTGGACCAGTGCCTGTTGGAGAACGATCTCAACAGCAAATTTTCCTGCAGCAGGGCAAGCAGGAACTGGGTGTGTCAAAATTCAGGAGAATTGAATGCAATCATGCAAATAATGGTTCTTGAGATTTTCAAACTTGGCCATATAGCAATAGAGGAAAAAAGAAACTGCTTCACCTCTGAAATTTTACATGTTTGCCCTCCCTTGCTATCCAATTCTCAATCTCTATCACCTCAATCACACCAAAACACTCCTCATATTGTACTTAGATTTTACAAAGTAGCAAAATACCAAGTTATCCATATATTTAATTTCAGAGATCAATGTGGTTCATACTTAAGTTTCCAATCAGCTTGTGAGTACATCCAACATTTACCTCCCCTAAAATTTTAGGCTCTTGGAAAAACGACTCCCAAGTTTTGGGAAAACGACTCCCATACGTCCGCGCAACTATTTTTCGACCAGCGCTGGACGTCAACCTAGACCCTTTTTTTGGGTACGGCTTTTTTGGGAGTCGTCGACCCAAAAAAATTATTTTTTGGGAGTCGTCCCCACTAATTTTTCGTATTATTTTTTATTATTTTTAATATGTATAAATTTTTTGTTCCACGTACTAGAGACATAAAAATTTGAGAGCACAGAGAAACATACATAAAAAGACAATACTGAAAGTTTTAGCAGTATTGTCCCATCAGAAAATGAGATATAAGGGATGTGCGCCAAAATTAGTAGGAAAATAACTGCTGACTGTGTAACTTTTGCGTTACACACCCAAAATGTCCACAAATTTCAGGGATATCTTAAGGCTGCATAAACTCTGTGATATAAAATTTCTGGCATTATTGTTCCATCAGAACATGACACATAAGGGGCGTGCCGAATGCTCAGTAGGAAATGACTGCTAACTGTGTAACTTTTGTGTTACACAACCAAACAGTCTAAAATTTTCAGGGATATTTCAAGACTGTAACTCCTCTGCGCTATAAGGTTTGTGGCATTAGTGTGCCATCAGAACATGAGATATGAGGGGTGCAGCTCCACAATAGACATGCTCCCTACCAGCGCACAATTTGTACCTCATGTTTGATGACACAAACTCTCAGAGCTGCCAGAAATAATGAGGACAAGAAAATATAAAAAGTGTTTATTCAAAAAATACTAGAGAGGAATAATATTCACAATATTTATTCAAAAAAGACTAGAACAACCACCAATACATGAAAACTACAAATGGAAATACTAGTAAAATTTACCACTCTTATCAGGAAAGAGGAGATTTATTCCACCTGTTTGAGCAAAACAATCAGATTATCTTGCCTCCAAACCTCGTGCCTCTGGGTTGGCATTTAGCTTCCAGCTCTTTTGTAGGGAAGGGGCAGGGAAGACGTCAGGGGAGGATAGTTCTAGAGCCACAAAGTGATCGAGTCGCCGAATGAAAGCCAAGAAGATCGGGTGGTTTTGGTTAGGAGGGCAGAAGGAGGGAAGGAAAGTTTGAGACCACTCTTCAGTGAAATAAAAAACTGGCCGTTGGAAAGTGTTGGCCAGTGCTTCGCCGGAGGAGGGCATCGCCATCCAATGAGCCATACCTCAACCTTTGGTACCGGAAAAGTTTATTCTGGCCAGAGTCGACTTGATGTTGTGAAAATGTCCCAACTTCACGTACCACTCGCCTCGTCTGCTGATTTCGTCGGCTAGAGCTTCTCGGACTGCACTCCAAGCGCCCTGACCATTCCCTGAGCACCATGCCACCGCGCGGAATCCACAATGGCCATCTGACTCGACATCAAGTATCCGCTTGACCGATGTTGGAATTTTGCCATTTCCTCTTACTTACACCTCTAAAACATTGTTTCATGTCATTCTCAAAAGCATTGCCAGTATCCTTGTTAGTACAGATTTTATCACACCAAGTAGTCATTGAACCGTGTGTAGTAGATAATATCTTGTCATACTTGTTATCACGCATAGTCTCAGAGATAGTATAAATGAAACTTGTCTTGATCAAACTTTTTCATTATTCTATTGTCTTCCAACCACTTGTTGGCCGCTTATTTTTAGTCTATTTAAAGCCAGCCTACAACAAGAAATTACACTCATTGGTTCTCCTCATTCTTTCTCCGCGCCCCGCTGAGCCGCATCCGGTGAGAGAGTCATCCTCACTGCCCAAATTCTTGAGTTTTTATCAATACTCATCTTAGCCCTTTTATTTCTCGTGCCTGAAAGTTCTAAATTCTAACAACCGAGGATCTGATGATGACTGGGAGTTGATTGAGCCAATTTGGTCGGTCGACTAGTTCTTTGGATGGGGGTGGGGGGACTGGTGCTGTTGGTGGTGAAGGGACTGGAGCTGTTGGCGGTGGAGGGACTCGCGTGGCTCGCGCGGCTTGCGGAGGAGGTACCCGGCTAGATTTCGGCGGAGGGGCGGGGGCAGACGAGGTTGATTGAGCAGGAGCGGAAGGTGGAGCTGGATTCTTAGCGGTGGCGCGGGTCGGACGTTGCGGCGGAGGCGCGGGGGCAGACGTGATTGATTGCAAAGGAGGGGAAGGGGGAGGCGGAGCTCGCATCTTCCCAGCGGCGCGGGACATACGTTGCTGCAGAGGGGCGGCGGCAGACGAGGCGGAGTTCACAGGAGGGGAAGGGGAAGCTGGCTTCTTAGGTGCGACGCGGACCGGTTTGAAGCGCTTTGTTGGGACTTGGGCTTTCGGCGGCGGAGGAGGAGGAAGCGCAGGTGAGGAGGGTGGTGGTGATGGAGACGGCAACGGAGAAGGAGTTGGAGAAGGAGACTGAGCGACTTTCTTGGGGGTCTTTGACTTTTGGGCCGGGAGTTTCCTCTTCTTGGGCGCTGGTTCGTTCTTCTTCTCTTCTTGCTTCTTCTTCTTCTCCTCTTCTTTCTTCCTTTTTTGTTGCTCCTTCTCTTCTTTCTTCATTTGTTTCATTTCTTCCTTCTCCGCTTTTCTGGTTTCCACTAGCTTCTGTTTCTTGGACTTCATCATTGCTCCCTCTTCATTCTCCCTTTTATTTTCAACGTGTTCAAAGGCGGAGGGGTCCCTTTTCGTAGTTTTCGGTTTGTTTGGCGCGCCTTTTGGATGTCCACGGGTGGTCTGAGCTTGTGTTGGTTCCTGGATCGTCACGAAGGTTCCAGAGCCTTCCAATAGGCTGTTGATAGCTTGTAACTGGGCCGCCATCTGCGCGGGATTCATCTGCAGGAGCCTTTCGCGGATCCGGTCGACTTGCTCAATTTGGGTGAGATCAGCGTTGGCGCCAAGAGCATGGAGATCCTGGGGGGAATGAAAAGACTCCAGTTAGTAAGGGAATGGCGCAGGGGAGGTTAAAAATTGGAGGGAGGGGTGGCAGAGGGGCGGTGGCAATGGCCGGACGAATGGGAGTCGGCGGGAGTCGTTCTTCCAATCGAGGCTCCGCGGCTGGGGGATTTGGGAGTCGTTGGGAGTTGTTATCCCAATTGGCATGCCGCACGGACGGAAAATGGGAGTCGTTCCTGTCCCTGGGGCGCGCGGGGGTAAACGGGAGTCGTTGGAGAAAAATGGGAGTCGTCCACGGAAAAATGGGAGTCGTCATAGGAAAAACGGGAGTCGTCCACAAAAACCGGCCATCCAAGGCCCCCCCACATGACAAAAATAGAAAAAAACCCAGATCTTACCTTCATGTGCCACTGGACATGAAAATCCTTGGGGAGTATCTTCTCGCCATCCATTGTGCGCTGCCGGAGTGTATGCTTACAGGGAATTCCCATCCGGTTTTCGTAACAACCGTTGCACCTGTGCCAATTCTCCAGGTCAACACTTGCTCTCAGGTTATCCTGCGCCTTCTGGAGAGCAAAGTGGGTGATCCGGCCGTGACAGAGCAAGAAAATCTTCCCTGTTGATCGAAGGCTTCTAATCTTCTCCTTGTGATGCGCCGCGGAGATTTCGTGGGATTGAGCTTCAAGCGCATTCGTGATTAACTTGATGACGGCGGCAAAAGAATTGTTGGGGCCCAGGAGATAAGATTTGATGAAAGCATGCGATGATTCAATCCAAGACGTTGTCCAATGGTCGAAATGAGGTATATCCTTTGTCCAATTGTTAGCATACTTTTCACACACCGGAAGCCATGTCTCAATCATATAATCTCCAAAAGCTTCGCCGTATTTTGCGCAAAACCAACTGAAGCTTGAACGGAAATCGCCGGGACTAGTCATCTTGATTAATTTGCTCCAGTGTTGAAGCATTTCGAACTCCTTCGCCTTGTTCTTGATGTGTTTCGCGCCATTGGAGACCAAGTTCTTCTGTATGTGCCAAGTGCAAAGCATGTGGGTCGAATCGGGAAAATTGGACTGGAGAGAGGAGATTAGAGCTTCTTCTTGGTCGGTCAGAACAACAGCAGGAAGGGGAATCTTGTTCGAGGTGAAAACTGTCAGGAGGGATTCGAGCGCCCAGTCGTAATAATCTTGTGTCTCTTTGGCAAGAAAGCAGAATGCCAAACTGAAAGACTTGTTGGCTCCAGTGACACCGGTGATGTGGAGGAGAGGCATCCAATACTTATTCGTCTTGTACGTGCAGTCAAGGAAAAGGATCAAATGGTACTGATGGAGAAGCTTCACAGAGAGGGAATGGCAGAAAAAAAGGCCCTTGAGCTTGCCAGATTCGTCGAACTTTGTCATAGTTGTGAAATCGGTTCCAGCCAGAATTTCATTCAAGTGAATGATGGGACTGATTCCTTGCAACATCTCTTGCGCAGACCGCTTTCGTGCTGAGTAAATCGTATCAATTGTGGCCAGGATTGTCTCGTCAGGGTGCAGCTTCTTGAGGCATTCAAGTATTTGTGCCGGTCGCAATCCGGCCTCGCCAAGTCTTTTCATTTCTTCGTAGAGAGTGTCGCTGAGCTTACGGTGAACAGTGTGGGCAACGGCGGCGGTGGGGCGGTGATTATGAGTCGAGTTGGAGACTGTGAATTTCCAGTGGCCCTTCTTCTTCTGGTTGTATACGGCAGCGGCGAACGGACAGCCAATCAATCGAGATGATATATTTTCACAAGTATCACCTTTACGTTTGTTTTTTGCAGGATCACCTCCTCTTTATAATTTCAATGTGGATTTAATGTCAGTCAATATTAACAGAAGAATGAAAAAGAAGTGGGAAATAACAGACCTGACACATTTAAAATGGACACTCTTTCCAGGAACAGAGCGTTTGACCGATATCCCATAGCCATGCACACGAGCAAATTCTTGGATGGCCTCCTTAACCAATTCAACATCGTCATAATTTCCAGCTGGCGGCGCAGGAATGTTGCCGTAGATTGTCCTTTCTCCTTCTTCATTAACTGAGTCTTCATCATCCGGTTGATTCTCGTTCTCAAGTTCCATTTCTTCGAGCTCCTTCTCAGTTCTCTCTTCAGCAATTTTCTCAAGTATTTTCTCAATTTCTGCGGCGTTTTTTTCAGTTGGAACCGTTCCAGAGTTTGGATCATTGTTAGTATTATCTTTGTCTAATTCTAACATTACAATACAATCTTCTATGGTTTTCTCTTCTCTGGCTAGCTCTACATATTCCTCAAGTGTCTTCTTGTCGTCTGGATTATCTAAGCTATAATCTTCAACTACTTCTTCCTCATTTTCTTCGTGGATTTTGTTTTCTAGTTTTTTTTTTGGCGATTTCTTGAGTAATTTGAAGGAGGAGGGGGTCTAGGGTGACGTCTTGAAGGGCTTCAGTGGTCTGAATGCAGACTTCGGCGGCGGCAATGGCCTGGGAGTCGGCGGCTGCGGTTTGGGAGTCGGCGGCTGAATGGGAGTCGGCGGCGAAATGCGAGTCGGCGGCTGCCGTTTGGGAGTCGGCGGCTGCAGGAGGTTGGGAGTCGGCGGCTGCGGGACGTGGGGAGTCGACGGGGTCACGGGAGTCGGCGGGGGCTAGACCTTGATCACGGGAGTCGGCGGGGGCTAGACCTTGAGCACCGCTGGCTAGGACGGCTCCTTGGGGGTCTAGAATGGCCAGGGTGGCTCCGTGGTCCTGGGCCGCGATTGCAAGGGAGTCGGTGTCAATGCCAGACCCGTTTGCGGGGCCTTTGGCGGCGTCTTCATTGACAGCTGGATCGAGGGTGTGAACAAGGTTGTTGGGGGCTCAGTGCCTCCATTTTGGATGGGGGAGTCGGCAGGGGAGGGAGCTTACCTGGCCCTGCGGCTGGGGTTTCCTCGGCGTGCTCGCCAGGCACTGGGGCCTTGGCGTACTGGATGGCGGCGACAGGGGGGTCGGCGAGCTCGACGGCGGCCATAGGGGGCCCGGCGTGCTCCATGGCAGCGACAGGGGCCTGGGAGTCCTGGTCCTGGACGGCGGCGGGGGCGGCTGGGTTAATCATATTCTTTGATGGATTGGGCGGTTGGTGTGGACGGGTGAGCGGTGATCGGGCGGTTGGTGTGGCGGTTGTGGTGTGTGACTTGTGTGATGGGTGGGGGGCTCGAAGGGGAGTCGTCACGACTCCCTGGGGGCTTCCGTGGCCCCCGCGGCCGGCTCCCGAAATAACGCAGGGGGCACTCGTTTTGGGTGAACGACTCCCAAACCCCCCGAGAAAAAAATAATAAAAATATTCATAAAAATTAGTCCGGACGACTCCCAAAAAACAATTTTTTTGGGTCAACGACTCCCAAAAAATAATTTTTTTGGGTCGACAACTCCCAAAAAAGCCGTACCCAAAAAAAGGGTCTAGGTTGACGTCAAGCGCTGGTCCAAAAACCGTTGCGCGGACGTATGGGAGTCGTTTTCCCAAAACTTGGGAGTCGTTTTTCCAAGACCCAAATTTTATTACGTTCTGAGTTATTGAAATGTTGGCAATAAATGTGCTGCCTAATCTCTAACAGTACAATATTTGAAAGTTCTTCAAGATTGAAATAGTAAATATTTCCACACAATACACAGGGCAACATTGTAGAAATCCAGGAAGAACTTAGTCTATTTATCATCAGATGTATCAATAGAACAAAATTTGTAAATTCTGAATCAAATACTGAGGTACATGCAATTGACATTAGTGAATACCAAAGGATTGATGAGAATGGGATCAATCAAAATAAGTTGGTCCACCTTGAGAGGGGATATCAAGAACTTGTTGATGTGAAGATCCGAGCTCTGAGTGTGCGCAAAAGCGCCAAACAGGGTTTGAGGTTAAACCTAACCCAACCAGGGAGCAAGGTCAGTGACTACACCACAGGGCGCATTCCTGGAAATGCCCCGCATCCCGCGGACGTTTCTCACTGAGAAATGTCCAGAGGATGTCCGGGGGGCATCCAGCGGACGCGTGGGGCACTGAGCATCACTTGGACGCTCCTGGAAGCGTCCAAGTGATGCTTGGCACTCGGAAATGTCCACTGGACATCAAAAAACACCGTCCAGCGGACACTCCCAAGTGAGAGTGTCCGATGGACATCTTGATGGTCCACAAAGCTCAGCATCCATCGGACACTCCAGCCAGAGTGTCCGATGGACACCAAAAACCACTGTCCATTGGACACTCTTGATCAAGAGACTGTCCATCGGACACTCTTGATCAAGACTCCGAGAGTGTCTGATGGACACCATAACTCACCATCCATCGGACACCTGAGCTGGAGTGACCGAAGGAATTTCTCAGTTCAACCATCGGTCACTCTTGGAACGAGTTGCCAATGGCTGCATCTTGGACTGTCTAGATTTTGACAGTCCAAGATGTTCAGCTGCCTGTTGGGTGGCAAGAGGGTCTGCCATTGCAAACTCGACCCTATATACACTTTGTTCAGAGGTAAGGCAGCAAATCCACAATGTCGCAGTTGGTTATCAACACTGCCTGTCCTGCCAGCAGCGGTGCTCGCCCCAGACGGGCAGCTGGGTGTTCGAGCCCCGCTCATGACATCCCCCCTTCCCGTGCGACGCCTGCTCCCACATCCCCCCCCCCCCACTGATCCCATGACCCCCGGGGCTGAGCCGGGTTGGCGTACGCATCAGGTGACCATTGGGTCTGCTACAATTTTAGCAACCTGGTGATAGTGGCTGATATCCGACGGACGTTTGCATTGCATCAAGCAGATGCATTCTGGCGGGACGTCCGCCATCGCGCAATGCAAGTGGCATCCAGCGGATGTTTCCTGCAGCGCCAGAGCTGGACATCCGCGGACATGTCCATATACATGTCCGATCAACGTCCGCCACAGCCTGTGGTGTACTCCTCCAGACTATGCGTATGCATATGTGCCCCAGGCAGAAATAGAAGCTTCAAGGTGACTTCTCCACTCCAAACAGCCTCTTCAGCAATTGGCGCAGAGCAAACTCAGATCACGCACAACAAACTACCTTCAAGGTAAGTGTTGGCGGATCCCAATGCTAACTTAGCTAAGTCCCTCTCTATGTGGAGTGGTGACGCCGGGGACCCTCCAGGTTGCAGCGGTCCGCTGTAAGACTCAAAAGTGGTAATGAAACCCTTTTTCTGAATGGTGAAGGGTATGATGGAGTTGCAAGCTCTGCCCTTCTGTTATCAGTCAACAAGACCCACCAAGCTCAGCTTGGCAAGTTTTATTAAGTGATATGTCTGGTCTGTTCCAGATGAAATCTGTTTGACTGGCAACGTGTAAGTGTTTTAATTACTTTTTTATAAGGTTTGAATTGTTGTTATAAGGGTTGATTTATTGTTATAAGGGTTTTAGGATTTGAGTGTGGATGAGTGTTGGGTGAGTTGTGAGTTCTGGGTGAGGAACTGGGGAGCAGGCCACTGGGGGTGGAGAGAGCTCCTTTTATAGACAAAAGTTGAGCCCCAAAGGGGCTTGTGGGTTAGGGTTTCAGCTGATCTAGACAACAGGGTGAGGGATTTTTGCTGGTGGGAGTAGATACAAATGATGTCATAACCCCTCAGGGGTGCATGGATGGTGTCAGAATATACCACAGAACATTCTAAATATGCCAGGGGTGCATACATGATGTCAGAATATACAACAGAACATTCTAACGCATGCATGAGGTGACAGTAGACTGCATGAGCTGTCATACAGGGGTAATTAGTGTATACACAAAGTCTGAGGCTGCAGAAACAGTGTAGATGATGTCATACTATGTATATAAAGGAGTGTATCTAAGTTTATTAAATCCACACTTTCGTGGAAATTTGGATCATGGGTTTCCCCTAACCCTTTCACAAAAGGCCCCAAAAGGGGCCTGTCAGAGCATGTTGAGATGGACTGAGGGAGCAGACACGAGGTGATGAGTGTGTGTGGAAGGATTAGGATTTCATGAGAGAAAAAGAGAAGAAAGAAAGAGAGAAGAAAGAGAGAGAACTACATACCTGAGGGAGCAGACACGAGGTGATGAGTGTGTGTGGAAGGATAAGGAAAGGCCTTCCGACTGCTGCACCCTCAGGTTAAATACAAGAGAGAGACCGTGTGACATGTATGTGACATGAGAAGGAAAGAGATCGAAGCGGACAACTAGAGAGTGAACTAGACAACGGTATAGTAACCTCAACACCCCCCCTCGCTGAGAACACTAACAAAAGAAAAGAAAAGAGAACACGGAAAACTACTGTAAAGAAAATCAAACTACTCCAAACATTTGCCGGTGTTTCTCCAGAAGAACCCTGGTCAAGGGCTTGGTGAGCATGTCGGCGAGCATGTCGTGAGTGGAGACATTTAGAATCTTGACTTTCTCGTCCCTGACGCATTCACGGACGAAATGATACCGCGCATCAATGTGCTTTGTGCGAGAGTGGTGTTCAGGGTTGTTGGCCAGAGCCTCCGCACCTTCATTATCAACGTGGAGCGGCAGAGCGTGTCGAGGGCGAAGGCGAAGTTCAGTCAAGACATTCCGGAGCCAGAGACCCTCTTTGCATGAGTCAGAAAGGGCTTTGTACTCTGCCTCGGTGCTAGAGAGAGAGACTGTCGCCTGCTTCCGCGACTTCCAGGAAATCGCCCCGTCGCCGAGTCTGTACGTGTAGGCCGAGGTAGAACGACGGTCCTCGCGGTCCTCCGCCCAATCGGCATCAGAAAAACCGCTACAGGTCAGAGAGCCCCCCAACCGAAGACGGAGATGCTTAGTTGTGACCAGGTAGTTGAGCACCCGAACCGCCGCCGACCAATGTGCTTCCGAAGGGTCCTTGAGAAATTGAGAAAGTTTGTTTACCGCAAATGAAATATCTGGACAAGTACATTGGGCGACCCATAGGAGAGAACCAATCAATTGATTGTACGGACCCGGGGAAGCAGGATCACCGGACCTCCGTTTGCGCAGATCTTTGAAGAAACTGTCGGTAGGAGTTGAAACAGAGATGGGGGTACCGGAAAGGAAGCGGGGAACTAGATCCTCGATGTAGTGTTCTTGAGACATGTACAGGAGGCGGTTTTTGATGTCACGGGTGATTTTTATTGATAGAAAGTGATGCAGTTCCTCATCGGCACCAATTTTGAAACGAGAGCCAAGAGAAGAAATGAGGGAATCTACGTAAGCGGGTTTGCCAACAATAGTGAGATCATCCACATGAACTGTGACAGCCGCAACGAGTTTTTCAGATTGTAGCCGAAAATACAGGGTAGGATCATATTGAGATTGGCGGAGCCCAAGATCCAAGAGCGCAGTGTGAAGCTCCTGATTCCACTGGCGAGGGGATTGTTTAAGTCCATAGAGTGAACGAGAAACCTCACAGACATAGTCTGGGTGCACAGAATCTTCGAAGCCCACCGGTTGCTCCATGTATATAGGTTTGTCCAGCCGACCGTTTAGAAAAGCCGTGGTGAAATCGACCTGTCTGCCTTTCCATTTACGTACGGCCAGAAGACTGCAGATCAGCCGTAAAGTCTCCATCCGCAAAGTGGGAGAGAAGACCTCGTTGTAGTCCAGCCCTTTCACTTGGGAATATCCCATCGCAACAAGCCGGGCCTTCAGTTTTTGAATCGTCTTGTCAGGGCGACGTTTAACCTTAAATACCCATTTTGATTTGATAATCTTCCGCTTGTCCGGCCGGGGAACAAGCTGCCAGGTCTCCATACCCAAAAGTGACGAGAATTCTTCGTTAGCCGCCTTCAGCCATTGATCTCTGTTTGGAGAGCGTTGAAGTTGACGCCAGGTTTTGGGTGTGTCGACGTCGCCAGATGTGGTGGTGTGTTTTGACCAGTGTCCTAACCGGTCCGGAGCCTTCCTTGAACGGTTAGAACGCCTCACCGGCGGAGGTGAAACAGCAGCTGGTGGAGAGGGAGGAAGAGGCAGGGATGCCGGATCCGGGGAATTGTCCTGAGGTGGCGGAGAATCGCCCTGAGGTGGCGGAGCAAGTGAGCGAGCCATTGGGTTATCGGGAAGAGAGAGTGGCGCCGGTGGCGGAGAGGGAAGAAAGGACGGAGGGGATGCAGGGCGGAGAAAAGGGGATGGAAGTTGAACCGGCGAAGGGGCTGACTTACCATTGGACACGACTGACATATCGGATGGGGAGGAAGATGGCGATGGTCGTTGGCGGTGTTGGTTCAAAGGGGCGTGAATAGAAGCCGTGAGTTTTCTATCGAAGCGCGGTTGAAGAGTAACGTTCAGCGGGGGAGAATCCAAGATTGAAGGTCTATCGTCAGGCGCGGAGGGAGTAGAATTGGAAGAGGGAAAAGGAAGAAGAGCGGAAGGCAAAGGCGGAGGAGGGGCGAGGGAAACAGATGGCCACGGAAGCTCAACTTCGACCATTGGAGTAGGGCCAACAAGCTGGACGTCGTATGGAAAAACCGAGTGATCAAAGAGGACATCCCTGGACTTGATCACCTTGCGAGATTGCAGATCCCAGAGACGAAAACCGTTTCCGTCCGAAAGGTAGGAAAGAAAGAGGGCGGAGCGGCCCTTATTATCCAGCTTTCTTCTGTTTGCCTTGGGAACCTTATACCAAGCCAGGCATCCGAAAGGGTGAACATCCTGAAGAGGAATTGAGTCCTCTCCAAGAACAGAGTTGGGAGAGAGAAATCCTGCGGGGGAATGGAGAGGAATAGAGTTGAAAGAGTGAAGAAAGTGACGAAGCGCGTCGACCCAAAAAGATTTAGGCAGTTTGGAGCCCAGAAGAGAACATCGGATGAGATTCCCAATCGTTCGATTTGCCCGCTCAGCCACTCCATTCAATTCCGGAGAGTGGGGGGGTCCAGGTTCATGCTTGATGCCAGAGTCAAGAAGAAAAGTCTCAAATGCTTTTGACACGTATTCACCGCCATTATCTGAGCGGAGCAAGAGGATTTTACGGGAACCGGTTTTCTCAAAGGACACTTTGAACAGTTTAAAGCAGCGGAAAACTTCACTCTTGCATTTCATCGGGAAGACACATAGGAATTTAGAAAAATCGTCGATAAAGGTGACAAAGTATTTGTAGCCTTCTCGAGACAGGAGTTCAAATGAACCAACATCCGAATGGATTAAAGAGCCAGGAGAAGTAGAGCGATATTGTAGCCGGGAAGAAAACGGGCAGCGATGCATCTTAGATTGAATGCAGACCGGACACTTTTGGACATCCATCTCGTTCGCGAGTGTCGGTTTGATGTTGTTCAAGCGTAGGAGTCTCTTTAGAGGTTTGAGACCTATATGGGACAGCCGAATGTGGTACCCAAGTAGAGAGTTGTCAGCCAGATGTGACGAAGCCAAGGAAGTAATCCTGGACGTCACCTCGGGGGAAGGGAGATAGAAAAGGTTTCCCTTGCGGTAACCTCGTCCCACGACGGAACCGGTGTCCTCAAAATCAGCGGCGGAGTAGATGTCGCACGAAGTGGGGGTGAACACCAGTCGGAGAGACGCATCACACATGGCGGCGACTGAGAGAAGTGGCTCGTGAAGGTCTGGCACGACCAGAGTTTTCACAGCTTTGGAAACGGTGAGCGGGAGGGTCGAGAGGCCTTTGTGCGTGGCCAAAACGGTGGAGTGGTCAGCTAAGCGAACCGGGGTGGAGGCGGCTTTGATGTGGGTGACGTCCTCAATGTTTGGAGTCATGCTCATAGAACAGCCAGAGTCAATGTTAGCATTGATGGAGGTAGTCAAGGCGGATGCGAAAGGAGTAACTTCGGTGACGTTCCCGGCGTATTCCGACCCAGAAAACTCTGACTCGTCACCGAAGTCACTACCCAGTTCGACGACCGTGGTGAGACCTGCCTTGGCGGCAGGCTTGGGGGAATGACGGCCGCGGTTGGATGAGGAGCGACTAGCCCCCTTGCGTCGGTTGGAACCCTTCTCAGAACTACTGCGGTTTTTAGAGTCATTATCCTGGCGTCTGGACTGGTGATTGTTCAGAACGCGGGCGGCAGACTTGCATGCGGAAAGGTCATGGCCTTTGATGCGGCAGTAGGAGCAGAAAAGTGAGTCATCGAACAGAAGACGAGTTCTAGTGCCCGAGGCAGTCCTTGTTTGGGAGACCGAGATAGAACCATCGCCTTTGATTCGAGCCTTACGACGAAGGGACTCCGCCTTAAGAGCCGAGACAATGCGAGCCGACGTGACATTCTCCTCGTTCATCATGGCGGAAACACAATGTAACCAGTCAACGGAGAGTGAACCCAAGAGAGCGGCCGCGTGAATGTCGTCGATTGTGAGAGGTTTCGCCGCGGTGATAAGAGAGTTGAGCCGCTCGGCGCATGTTGCCATCTCCTTGATATGAGATTCGATATCGTCCCCAGATAGACGAAGAAGGACTAGCTTGCGGAGCCAGTAGATCCGGCCCCCCGCGGTGGAGTCCAGATGAGCCTTGTTAAGGGCATCCCACATGCCTTTTGCGTCGTCGGGAAATGCTTGAATAAGACGGAGGTTGTCTTGATGGATGGTGCGGACAATGAACGAGCAGACATCAGCGTTGTCCTTGGTCCATTTGGCGGTACGGTCCTCGGGTTTGACTTCCTTGAGGAGATATCCGAGATTGATAGAGTTCAGGTGGACTTTGACAACAAATCTCCATTTGAGATAGTTGGAGTCGGCTTCCGGGGCCTGAAGTTGAGGGATTCCTGTAACTCGAAGAGACGAGTTGTCTGACGAGTCTGGGATGTTATGTTGAGCTGGTTCGGCCATGGTGGCCGAGTTCGTTTCGTATGTTAGAACGAAGAAGAGGGTTGGGTTGATCCTTGTGATTTGATGTAACACACTGAGTCCAATGAGTTTTACGTGCTGGACTGATTGCGCTCGCCGAGTGCAACTGGGCTTATAACCTGTTGAGATGGACTGAGGGAGCAGACACGAGGTGATGAGTGTGTGTGGAAGGATTAGGATTTCATGAGAGAAAAAGAGAAGAAAGAGAGAGAACTACATACCTGAGGGAGCAGACACGAGGTGATGAGTGTGTGTGGAAGGATAAGGAAAGGCCTTCCGACTGCTGCACCCTCAGGTTAAATACAAGAGAGAGACCGTGTGACATGTATGTGACATGAGAAGGAAAGAGATCGAAGCGGACAACTAGAGAGTGAACTAGACAACGGTATAGTAACCTCAACAGAGCAGGCATTTCTGCCATACACTGTTTTCCCACATTTCGCACATTTTCAGACAGGAGTATGTTTGACTTGACTGCCTGAAAATTAAATTTAAAGTCCCCGAACATAAATGCCTCGGACTGATCCCCCAATTCATGAATCATGAATGAAAAGGGACCGGGGTCATCCCCCTCGGCCTGTTGCAAGTGCAAGGGGACGGAGGGGGGCGAATGGTGTAAAAGGGGCTTAACGGTGTGCCACGCCCAGCAAGTGTGGCGGCCAGCGCAAGGTCAAAAAAAAGCTCAACCTGCGCAAATGCGACAGGGGAACCAAATAATTTCAGTAAACATTTTATTTAATAAACTTAGATTTTTGTTCAGCCTTCACAAATGTGTGGGGAAACTTTCAAGATGTTAATACCCCCGGTCCACTGCAAGCGCAGTGGCGCAGACGGGTTGTCCAACCCGCGCAAGTGCGACGGGTAAACATTTTAAATTATAACCCTCTGCGCCAAGCAAGTGCAAGGTCGGGAGGGGAGGTCAAACTCAGGCTTCACAAATGTGAATGGTAAGTTTGACCTGGGGAAAGTTGAATGGCGCCGAGATGCTGACTCTTTATCTTCCTTTGCCGGCTTCACAACCCCAGGTGCTCAACCGAAATCCTGATTTGGACATGACGAAACAAATCTCTTTGGTCCCCCCTTTGCGAAACAACCACTCGACCCGTTGGGAACAAGTTGCGCCACGTCCCTACTTAGTGCAAGACACGATCACAATGAAACAACACCATTCGCCCGTTCCATTGGTTTCAGCCTCCCTCCGACCTTTTTGTTCGGCAACCGCACCATCCGCCCGCCCAAGGGGTTTCAGCCTCTCCCCGACCTTTCCATTCGACGCTTTGAAGATGACACATAGATTATCGTCATGAGCTGCCCCTTGAGCAACGGTTTAACCCAAGGGGTTTCCTTTCATTGGTCGTTGCGCGTAACTGCAAATCTTCCAACACACCCCAAAACACATGGTCATTCTCACCCCGCACGTGTCTCCATAACCACAGTTGGAAGCTTCGCACCCTTTGCTCCTGGCCCCGTCGTCACTTCTCAGCCCACATCACCGCCCCTTCGCAGCTGACACATTTTGTTGTACTTTTTTCGACATTAGTGAATCAATCAGCTGACTCGCCCGCGCCACGAATGCACCCTCCTGCCCGACTCGGTCAACTTTACCGTTGATATAACAACGTACCCTTGCCAACCCACCTCAACATAGGGTGAATCACGTTGTCATTGATGTACCTGAAATTCTGGGATTTGGGGGGGTTCAAACACATCCGATCGATATGGGAGAAGTATTACGAAGAGGCGGATGCGATATGGGTGTGAGATAGTCAGGACCGATTCCGAAACGGATGGAAATGCTCGGAATAGCCATGAAGCCCGAGGTGGATCGGGTGGTGATTCAACGGGAAAGGGGAAAGCAAAAGCTGTCAACGAGTCTCCCGCTGGATCAGAACGCGGCGAAGGATGGGCCAAGCTCAAAAAAGATCTTCAGCATCCCTCCATTGCTCACTCCAACATCCCCGTCCTCGTCATCGCCAACAAACAAGACCGCGAAGCTCGCCCACTGCCTGGACAAAAGTCCGCTGCTTACGACCCCCCTCTGCAATCTTCCACCTCCACTTCCGAAGTCGATCTCGAGGACCAACATCATCAACAACTCAATCCAATGACTGTCGAAGAAATCAAATCAATGTTCAATCCCTTGGTCATGGAATCTGAGATATCTGAAAAGGCGCGATCTTTAAGTCTCAGTGAAGCTAACGTTCTTGGAGCTTCCTCCTCAACTGGGTATGTCCTTCTGCAAGCTTTTGAAAAAAGACTTATCAACAATCTCATTGTAGTGTAAGTTTATGGAACTGACAGACTCGATTGTTGGTCTGGAACGTATTGGTATTTTGATTCTTACAGGCAAGGGATTAGAGAAGCCATTAACTGATTGTTCTTCAGAGTAGCCACCAAAGCCTCAAAGGTCAATCGCGCAAAACACAACACCTAAAAAATCAACATAACTTACTTCAACAACAGCAGCAAGAACAACTAAGATTGGATCATTATTTTCAACTTTCTACTAATGAACATTTGACTGTCAATCATAACAGGGAACCTTCCTCTCTAAAAACCAATTTAATCAAATTGGTTGACTTGAGTAAATTTAATCATTCTACTTCTTCTACTTTATTTACTCTTTTTTCAATTGGTCTGTGTGTATATGTGTGTTTGTGTCTATGGTAGTTTGTCTATACTCTTGTAACAATTAAATTAGCCATTTTTTTTACCCTGAAAAGGTGGGGCAATGGATTCACTATCATTCAGATAGATCTGCTTCCTGTAATCTGAAAGATCTGAATATCCTTCTTGGTGGGTCACACAATCTATATAGGCTCAAGCTGATGAAATTATGAGATCAGTGGGGTTATTGGTTGGGGGTATACATAATCTTATCCAAGTGGTTGACTGTGTTGTACAATTTATCACTTCAAATATTTTCCAATGCATTCATTTTTTGCCCAACAGAAAAATTAAACTGTGAGATTACAACATATCACCTCAAAGAATGTGTGCATTTAGCATTCAAAAACATGAAAACATAAAATACCACTGCTGAGTAAAGAAACTAAGGCTGCTGAGTACAAACATTACTGTTGCTGAGTACAAAAAGTAATGTTGCTGGCTGAAGAATAGTGGAGCTGGGCATCTGGGCTCTGCAGCGGCGCAGCCGCCTTGGCCTCTAGTGTAGTTAATATGTAATGAGTGTAGCCTGACAGGGAGATGTATGTTTGTATCCTGTGATGTGTATGTACTACTGTGAAACTTGGGTTGGGGCAGGTGACAGCTGGGTCACTGGGGCTGGCCGTGTGATAGGTGTCCATGAGGTGTAACTTCCACACTAGAGGGGGCCCAGGGGTGCTTCCGGTGGTGACTAGGGGGGAAATTGGCCTTCTGGGGTCCATTTGGTGGTATCTTTAGGCCTATTATGAGTAATTATGTGGCATAGAAAAAACTTTTTATTTTTCCACTTTTCCGTCTACCACACCGCCAAGGACGGAAATTAGCTCATATAGATCCCAAGGCAGCAATGGTTTGTTGGCTGATAGCTTTTTCTCAACTACAGCACAAACGACCACAAAGCGCATTCAGGCCTAACCGGCTCTAGCCTCAGAGGACGTATAACTCCAGCATTGACTGGAGGTGAGTACGACTCTGAAGAGCCTTGATAGATAGAGGAAACTGATATCGTAGCTCGGCTGTATTCAGAACGTAGCACAATCAGTTCGCTATCCCAGCACATTGCCAACTTGTAAGGCTTGACTTGGATTGAGCCAAAAAAGTGAGAGCAATAACGCCCATCCAAAACAACCAAGCTGGGAGCCAGATACTGATAAAATCTGGTGTTGTTCCTCCTGCGGTTTTGGTCCCTGCACTCTTTCAGAGTGACAGCTTGCAAGCAGCACATCAAATTGTTTCTTCTCTTTTATCACTCTAAACCTGGAGTTGGACTCGACTCGCTGCTAGGTACAAAACAGTCTCTATTTTTAGTTCCACATACTCATTTTAAATAACCAAACACAATTACTAATAAGAGAAATAAAATCCTAGTTATCTCAATTCAACAGTTGAGGTTGGGAGGAACTAAAAAGGGAGGATGTGGGAGCAAGAACAATTAGGAAGGGGTGATGAAGAATGCATGGGGGGGAGTAGATCAGAGCCAGGCAGGCTGGAGAGAAGAAGATGAGAGAAAGATAGAGAAAAAGATGAGAGCAAGATGGGATGGCAAACCAGGCGAGGTAAGAGAGGAGGACATGATAGAGGCAAGGGGATGGGGCTGGGTGGAGGCGAGGGGATGAGAGCGAGATAAACAACGCTGAAGGGTCAAGGGGGGAGGAGGGGAAGTGATTTATATGCAGAGACGCCTGAACCAGGTGACATCACCCCCAACCTCATGGGGAATGGATGCTTGCTCTTCATTCATGGGGGTTTCTTCCATGAATTTTTGATTGATTTTCTCTAGGTGAGACTGACTGCCCTGACAGCTTACTTGATGGAATCATGGGGTTAAAAAAGTCTGTCTGCCATTGGTCTGCCAGAGTCATTGGGCTGAATAGGTCTGCAATGTTGACTGATTTCAATCAGTTATGTTGGTCTTGCTGATTCAAGGTGACCCAAGACATATCGACCAAGCTCACCGTTTAATGACCATGTCGGTCGCTGATATCAGATTTTGACTCTGGGCTGGCTTTAAAGCTGACCAAGCTGTGTTTAGCTGACCTCCCGCCAACCAATTGACCTTGGCGGTTCTGGTTATTGCTTCCGTGATCAACTGCCACATTTGTTCCTTGTCTGTCTAATGCAAGGCACTTGCTTTATTCAAGGTAATCGCCAGATTAATTGACTCAGATTCCGTCGCAGGAGCCATGGGTTTCGTGACTGCAACCTGAGCCATGCCCTTTGTCACTACGACATCATCTCCGGTTCTCTCAATCTGCGGGATGTTGCCTAGCAGGGATTTTTACCTGGCAGTCGTTGACTCTGGCCTAGCAATTGATTCGGCTGGTCTATTGGTAGGTTTATCAACCGTCACCGCGCCAGCCGGGTCTGGTATTTCTGTGATGATTGCAAATGAGTTGTATATTATCAATACCTCTCACTTCATCTCAACAACTTTGAGGAATTCAAATGAAAAATAAGGGCATCTCAACAACTTAGAGAGCTAACCTTTAAAAGTTTCACTATCATTGCTCTCACTTGCATCTAGAACCGCTCCTATGTCATGTTCTTTCGATCCCGTATTAACGTTACCGACTTGCATGTCTATTAGTACCATGATTTATCAATTATAAATCAGCTAGCCAACAACTTAGGCTGCTCCAGTAGTCGAAAAAACTAACCGGAAATCATCTCGCTGGTTTCTGCAATGTTTTTACTTGCGGTTAGGTCCGTCCCTTCCGTCACTGGCGTATGTTTTGTGTGAGAATTGGAGGACTTAAGGTTCAATTGCATCTTAGTCAGCTCATGGTGATCATCATGAGAAAGAAGTGAGAGAGGAAAACATGTGAGGAAGCCTATGTACCTTAAGGGCAGTGGTAGAGCGTATGAGAACAAAGATAATGAGGATGTGGTCTGAGAGGAAAGAAGAAAAAGTCTGAGAATGACTGAGTTTAGAACAAGGTCGTCGAAAACAATTGATGAATCAAAAATGAAAAAAGAAAACAATAAGGCAAGGAGGTTTTTGTCTTGTGAGAACGGTCTGATGGTAAGTGGATAAGGGAAGTGTGTGGTCGAGGGTGAGCGGATAGTGGGAGTCAGCTGAAGAGCAACATAGAGAGGGAATATAGGTCAGCTTTTTATGCTCTTGCGTTGCGCAGGTGAGACTCTCTGCATGACACGTACCGAGTGTGGCTGGGCTGGTTGAAACACAGGGTCCGGTTGGTTTCTTACGAGGCGGTGGGCGCGCCCGGTTGGTCCATGTTGTCGTCGTCTAGATCAGACGGTATGTCAAGGGACTGATTAGTTCTTTTCGGCTGGTTTGGCTTCAGCGTGATGATTTAAAGGGTTTTCACTTACGGGGAGGCGTGCCTTGAGGCTGATTGCTGAGCATGGTTGCGGGAGTTGTTGCCTTGCTGATCAGCCCAGTGATACAAGGCGACGAACCTGTTGACACGCTTGTTGGCGGGTCAAGGGGGCCCGAGCCCGAAACCTGACATTTTGCTAATCTTTGAGTTGTCTGTTTGACCATTTCGTCTACCATCTTTTCGTATTCTTGATCCTTGTTGTATTCTTGAGCTTTCTGAAAAAAAGAGGTAGTGCACGTCGAAAGTGCGCGTCAATGAAGGCGAGTCAGGGTGACCTGTTTCTGGCCAAGACAGCTTGCCAACCCAATACAAGTTCAAAAATCGTGCCCGCCGCGTATGTACCAGAAAAAAAAACAAAGTCAATCTATAATAGTGTGGGGAAGAGCTCTGAAAAATAAACATAAAAAGATCAAGCAAGCCAACTGAGAGGAATAGGGAAAGAAAAAGATGGTGAAGTGGCTGACCAAGCAGTAATACAAGCGGGCAATATTGATGTTGTATTCACCACGAGTTCCACCATTAACAAGCGGCACCGCCACTAACAAGCTGAGGTTGAGTTCAGGGACAGGAGATGCTGGAGGGATGGTCGAGGTTGTTGCGCGGGTGGGTGCTGGACAAGCCTCCCCTGGATTCGTGGTGGACCTTGTGCGCCTCGTCCTGAAACATTTGGATTCGTGGTGGACCCTGTGCGCCTTGTCCTGAAACATTTCAGGAAGCTGGTAGAAGGTCTGTGAAGTTTCACATAGCAACAGACTGAGATTTGTGTGTTGAGCAGAGTTGAATCTCAAGGCTGAACCATTCCAAATAAAAAGATGTATGTACAGCAGGGGTCAGTGCGGGATGGCCGAGCAATGAGGTGGTGGGTGTTGTAACCCAGTTGGGGTTACGCGTGGAGGGTCTCATCTAGACCCCTTTCTCACATCTTTTCATGTATATAAACCTAGTTATGTCTATATACATGAAAATCATCCACTCTTGTCTCGAACCACATTCTGAGGTTCCTTTAGTGGGTGGCTAGGATGATGCACCAGTTGCAGACACTTGGCGCGGCGAAGGCGAACAGGGGCCAGGGAGTAGGCAAACAATATTTGAAACTCGCAAGAAAAAATGAAACCAGCAACGGGGCGGGAGCAAAATTTGGCCAGGCAACAGTGGCAGTGATTTCAACATCAAGTGGGATTTGTAGATATGTGGTGGGTGGTGGGGTATTTAAATGGAGTGGGATTGTGAAGTTTTGTACCCCCAGGGGTTCTGGTTTTGTCCGCCCCCTAGTTGCTTGATTAGGCCCCTCCTTGTCAGCTCTTTCACAGAGTTTTTCACCACTGGCCCTTTTTTACTTGTTGCTTTGGCACAGCTGGAGGGTCATCCATAGGGCCTTTGGGTCTTTGGGGATATTTTCAATGGCTGGGTGAATTTTATGAATTGTGTGCTCTTCTTTTGTGTTATTTTTTTAATTAGAAATACACCAAAACTTAGATCTAGGTTTCCACGTTTGTGTGGATTTAATAAACTTGGATGGATTTTTGCTAATTACTTCTCTTCCTCATGAATAAGATAATGTAAACGCGGGAGGAAAAGACCAGTACACTTGGGGAAGGATGGATTGGCTTTTTTGCCAGTGGAATTTTGATTAGGTTAGGTCAAGCTTTGGTATATTCATGATGTGAGTGAGAATGGAAAGAATTGCTGTAATGTATGCATAATGATAAGTTGTGTTGATTTGGCGCATGTAATTCAACAGTTAGAGCCACCAAAAAAAATGGTGGCAAACTCATGGGGTTGCACCATGTTGGAATACGGGGTAGCCAACAGGGTGAACTTAATCAATCATAGTTTATACTGCGCTAATACGCATGTACAAAATCTTGCGCCTACATGCATTACTGAGGCACAGCCCCCATTTTACTTAAGTCTACTCTACACACTGGTACTGGTTCCCTTCTCCCCTCACTTAGTTTGGATGCAATACTGTGTGTGCTAGAGCTCAACAGCAACACATTTTTTTTGTCAGGTGAGTAGCAATCAATACTGAGTTTGGACCTGATACCTTTGTGGTGATCGATTCTGACACATGTGTCAAATTGACCTGCAGTACCCGCCCGGGTACCTGCCCCTCAAGATTGACCAGAAGGATACCATTCCATCCAAAGAGGTTTTGTAACCTCTTTGGCCGGAAGGGATTCCTTCTGGTCAAAGAGGTTCTGTAATTACCTATTTGACTGGAAAGAATCCTTCCAGTCAAAGACATTACAAAACCTACAGAACCTCTTTCACCGGAAGGAATCCCTTCTTATTCCTTCCAATTGTTGTGGCAGCCGCCACATGGCCAAAAAAGAGCAGTTACACACTAAGAATACCCAGGTATGCGCTCAAATTCTCCCAGAAACCTAACATCCGCACCCAAACACGCACACACTGGCGGTTACCTGCCAGCAGATAGCAGGCACCCGCAACGGTTTTGTAGGGGCCACCTCTACATGTGATGCTATCTAACCAAGGCACCTTGCATAACCTTCCATGTACTCTGCACCTAAATAGAATCTGCCTTTATTTGGGGGTCAAAGCCTCCCCCTGATCCTCCTTCCTTCCTTTTGAGCATGTGTCTCTAAAGTGACAACAGGACGCAAGGAAAATGATGGGATCTGTTTGAATTTCTTGGGATAAAGAAATAAAAAACAGAAGAATAGAAAGAGATAATGATCAGGCCAAGACTTTAAGTCTTTGATTTATGATCTTTTCTATTCTCAACCTGGAAAGGTTGGATGCCAGCTGTACATACTGTCAAGATTAGGCTTGTTGACTGAGAAGGTGGGAGGCGAGTAGTGAGGGTTTTTGAAAGAGGAGCTTGACTCAGGTTGGGCAAAAGTGGGTCTTTCGTTGTTGGGCTCTGACTCGATGATCTTATTACTCATCTGAGGATCGGACACGTAACACACAACTAGAGAGCCCCCTGCACAAGATAAAATCATGTAACATACAAAACACAACCAAACATGTGAAATTGACAGGAGACAGGGGACAGGGAACAGGGAAATTTACTGGGGACTGGGAAAGAATACTTTACTGGGTACTGAGTAATTTACTGGGGACTGGATACTACTGGAGACAGGAGACAGGATAATTCAATGGGGACTGGGCACTGGGCACTGGATACTTTACTGGGGACTGGGGATGGTAGGGAAATCAACGGTGTATCCGCTGTGCTACGCTAAAAAAAGCGGCCTTTCAGCGTAGCGCAGCGGTTGACCGCTACGTGACCAGACCAAAAAGCGATAGCGCAGCGAGAACACCGCTGCGCTACTCGCTACGCGCAGCGATTGTCCGCTACCTCCCAGGGCCATTAGCGAAAGCGCAGCGAAAGCGAAAATTCGCTACGCTACCCGCTAAATTAGCGGATAGCAGAACAGTTTTATGTTCTAAACATGTTTTTATGTGGTTTAAAACCTTTTTCATTTTTTTTTTGGTTCCCACATGGCATAGAGAAAAGCGGCGCTGACCGCTACGTGTTCGCTTCTTTAGCGCGCTATTTTTTGATTTTTTTTTCTGGAAAAATCAAAAAGCGCGTAGCGCAGAGATCTGCCCGCTGCGCGTAGCGCGTAGCGCAGCGACCCAAAAAATCGCTGCGCTACCCGCTTTGCTGCGCTAAACGCAGCGCAGCGCATACACCGTTGGGGGAATGTGAGCAAACAGAGAGACAAATATTCTAACACATACAAGGCCAAAAGAGTGCAACAGCCTCCACTTACACCAAGGAAAAAGTGGTGGAGATCAGAGATAGTGTGACTATTCTGCTCTGGGTTTTAGACTATGTCTAGGTTTGACAATAGATAACCTGATAATCATTGAGGGGTTGAAAAGAGGCAAGAAACAAGGAGAGATAATTCAAGAGCAACAGAGTTCACTCTCAGATAAACAAGTTCAGTGAAAGAGGGTACTCACTGTCAATATCCTGTGGTGATACTGGGAGTGAGGTGGCCTCTGTAAGGTGATCCTGGGTGTAAGAGATGGGATCTCTTCACTTGCTAGGCTCTGGCACTCAGGGAAACAGTGGTCTCAAGGGTTTCTGATGCCGACATAGGGGTCTTTATTTCATCTAGCTCAGGGGAGAGGGTGGTCAGTTGGGGCACTACCAGCATAATTGGCTGGGCTGAGGTTATCCCAGTTAAACTGGGATGCACTCAACCAATTTAAATTTGGTTGATCTCAACTGATGAAATACAAATCCAAGGGACCCCCCTTGCTTTTATATTTCATTGGTTGAGATCAACCCATCTAAGATTGGTTGAGTGCATCCAAGTTAAACTGGGATGACTTCATCCTAGCAAAATATGCTGGCAGTGGGGGTCTCTGCTCTATTTACAATTCTGAGAGGAAAGAGAACAGAGATGACAAAACAGGAAACAAAGCTTACCTAGCTCAGCGGAGAGAGTGGTAAGTCAGAGGTCTCTGCTGAGCTAGGACATGAGGAGGGAGACAGCAGATAACGGGCTGTTGCGTCTGGTCTGTGTATGGTTTGTGAAACCCGCAGTGCAGGGGTTTTACACTGGGGTGTCTCTAGTGATGTTTCTGGTTGTCTGAAGTCTGTGGATCCTCCTGCTGCATGAGGGATCCTGACTTTAAAAATATTAAAAGTTTTATTATGTAATTACATATGTACAAGTGGTTGGAGTGCCTGATAGCACTGACACATCACTGCTGTGCATGCGCACCACAACTCAAGAACCCTTTGAAGGAGTAGATTTATTTAAAAGTGGTAAGGCCCCGTTTGGACGCCCAGTGTGATATGATAAATTGCATCATAATATACATACCACCCAATGTGCAATCCAACTGTAATAAAGCCAATCAAGAAATGATTAGATTTATAACATGGCTGTTCGGCGCATCCGCTCCAGAATAATGTTCGATTCCATTTATAACAGGCTGTTTGGAGAGCAGACAGTATCATACATGTACACACACCTAGTACACATCTCGATGACCTGTTCAACTGGTTATCCGCAGGAGTAACACCCTCTCGATGACCGGTCATCTGGTCATCGAAAAGGACTTCACCTCTCAATGACCGGTCAACCGGTCATCGAAGAGGACCTAACCTCTGGATGAACGGTTCGGCCGGCCATCCAGAGGAGTTCACCTCTCAATGACTGGTTGATTGGTCATCTAGAGGTCAAGTCCTCTTTGATGAATGGTCCATCAAGAGCGTTCAGCTCTGACCGGCCATCCACAGGAATTCAGCTCTTGATGACCGGTTGATCGGTCATCAAGAGCTAAACTCCTCTTTGATGAACGGTCCATCAGGAACGTCTCTTGGTCCATCAAGAACGTTCACCTCTCTCGATGTCCGGTTGATCGGACATCGAGAGATGAACTCCCCTCGATGACCGGTCAACCGGACATCGAGAGAGCTGAACTCCTCTCAATGACCGGTCAACCGGACATCGAGAGAGCTGAACTCCTCTCAATGACCGGTCAACCGGACATCGAGAGAGCTGAACTCCTCTCAATGACCGGTCAACCGGACATCGAGAGAGCTGAACTCCTCTCCATCATCCGGTCATGGAGAGGAGCCCACCTCTCGATGTCCGATCACCCGGTCATCAAGAGCTGAACTCCTCTGGATGGCCGGTCGAACCGGTCATCTAGAGGAGTTCAGCTCCTGATTGTCGGTTGAACCGGTCGTCCAGAGGGCTTCAGCTCCTGATGACCGGTTGACCGTTCATCGAGAGCTGAACTCCTCTTGATGACCGGTCAACTGGTCATGAGGACACAACCTCTTGATGACCTGTTGACTGGTCATGGAGAGGTGAAGCGGTTGACTGGCCATCAAAGAGGACACAACCTCTTGATGACCGGTCATCCAGACTCCCGAGGTTATGTCCTCTTCGATGACCGGTTGACCGATCATCAAGAGGGTCTGTCCTCTTCAATGACCGGTTGGCCGGTCATCAAGAGGGTGTGTCCTCTTCGATGACCGGTTGAACCAGTCCTCGAGAGGATGTGTCCTCTTTGATGGCCGGTTGAACTGGTCATCGAGAGCATGTGTCCTCTTCGATGACCGGTTGAACCGGTCATCAAGAGGTGAAGTCCTCTGGATGGCCGTTCAGAACGGTCATCCAGAGGTTGTGTCTGGATGGCCGGTCCAACCGGTCATCCAGAGGTTGTGTCCTCTTTGATGATTGGTTGACCAGTCATCAAGGGGTTGTGTCCTTCTCGATGACCAGATGATTGGTCATCGAGAGGTGCAGCTTGATGACTGGGGGGTGAGTACATATGTAGTCACCGATATATCACCCGGAAATAGAGGTCCTGACCTCTATTTCCAAAATGGCGGGGGTGATATTTTTCCGGTGATGTGGGGTAATGCCTTTTACGATATCATTGGCAGCCCCAAACACCAAATAAACAGGTGTGATACCCCGGGCGCCCCCCCGTTATAAATTGCCCAATTTATCACATTAAATCGCGCGGCCAAACGGGGCCAAGTTGTAATTAGGGTTAAAACTGCATGAGGAAACAGAATATGAAGTCAAAAAAAAATTAAACTTTAATGTAAAAAAGATATAGGGTAGTTGAGGTATAAGAAAGTAGAAAAGGCAGACTTTAGGCCAGCTGTGCTGGCTCTAAGGCTGACATTCCTCCTCCCAAATCATTGTATCTCCATTGTGTATTCTTCTGTCCAATCTGCTACAGTGACCAAAAAGGTGTTTGTACGTAAATGTTGAAAATGTTGTGTAAGACTGGCTCCTCCTTGTATAATGGGTTTCACAAGTATGTAACTGTACTGTCACAAGACCTTTGCATAAATGCTTTTGGCATTTCAACAGGCAAATCACACCACAGTATGCTAGAGCTCGCCAGCAACACATTTCTTTTCTTCAGATTTGCATTTGCTCTTTGGCATCTAACATGCCAGGACGGTGCGGCGGATCCTAGAGAATTTCAACCAGTACCCGTTTGGCGGTACCCAGCACCCGCGGGCAGGTACCGCCTGCACTCGCCACGCACCCGCAAGGTGGTGCTGGGTGCCTTTTTTTTGGAAAAAGCGGTGCCGTACCCGGGTACTGCCCCCAAGTACCACTTTCCACCGCCGGGTTAATTGTTATGAGCCGTAGCGCAGACTCACATGTACATAGACTACACGTACATGTCACGGACCATACTCAAGGTTCGAGAGGCTGGAGATCCAAGCCTCTTCCTCATCCTGCAATCTACCATCTTGGATCCAGAACCCCCAGAACCCCAGAACCCAGACTCCATCTTCCTCTCCACAGAACAGACCATACCATATTGCAGGATCTACTTAACAGAGACAAAGACAAAGAACCCAACAGACCAACAAGAATCAGATTGCTCCGACTCCGAAACCCTGAACATCCCGACTCCGAAACCTTGAACATCCCGCTCCGACATCAAAACCTTGAACATCCCGACTCCGAAACCTTGAATATCCCGCTCCGACATCACACAGCAATACAATGGATGCCTCCGAAGCCGCCAAACTCCAACAACAACTGGCGGACATCACCAAGAAGGCTAACGAAGAGGAGGAAAAACGCCGCCAGGCCGAGGCCAAGTTGGAGGACGCACTCCGCACTCCAAACCCACCCCCTCCCCCAACCGCAACCAAGACCCCCAAGATCGCCCAACCCAACAAGTTCAATGGAGACCGCGGAGCGGTGGCGGAGACGTTTGCCCGCCAGGTCGGCATCTATATGACTGTGAACAAGCACTTGTTCCCAACCGACACAACACGAATCCTTTTTGTGTCCTCGTACATGACCGGACCCGCGGGCGTGTGGGCAGCCCCGTTCCTTGACCAGGCAGCAGTGGAACCACCCACCCTGACCTACGCGGAGTTCACGGCGGCCTTCCGGGGCATGTTTTTCGACCCGGAAAAGAAAGCAAAGGCGGAACGAGCCCTCCGAGCACTGAAGCAGACCGGCTCTGTGGCGGACTACACCCACACCTTCGTCCAGCACGCCTCCGCAGCGGGATGGGAAATCCCCACTCTCCTCAGCCAGTACCGCCAAGGTCTGAAGCGGGACATCCAGATGGCGCTCATTGTTTCCCGCACCGCATTTACAACCATAAATGAGGTTGCTACCTTGGCCCTGGAGCTCAACACGGCAATGAGCGGAGCGGCGAGCGGAACGGCGCCGACCAAACCGAAGATTGACCCCGACGCCATGGACCTCTCGGCGTTAAACGGACGGCTATCCGACTCCGAGAAGGCCCGGATGATGCGGGAAGGACTCTGCTTCCGATGTGGAGCGCAGGGCCACATCTCCCGTGACTGTCCGACCAAGAAGGGAAAAGGCCGCGGAAACGCCAGGATTGCGGCAATGGAGGATCAGATCCGACAATTAGTGGAAGGGATGGCGGCAATAGGCGGAGGCGGAACAGCGGATAAAGGCGGAAAAGGCCGGGCCGACTCGTCAAAAAATGGAGGTGCTCAGGAATGAAGGTTGTGCCTTTCCTGAGCACGGCGGAGTTGTCTTGTAGTATTGGTGCTAGTCAAACTTTAACCAGAAATGAAATTGATCCCAGATGTTTCATCTCTTGCACCATCACAACTCCCAGAGCCACACCCCAGAACCCCTTACCCCCTGCCTCCTTTTTGATTGATTCCGGAGCGACCCATGATGTGTTGAGTGAGTCCTACGCCGCCGCGGCGGGATTACTCCGCAACGCCACCCCCTCAAAGCGGATAGTGTCGGGATTCGATGGATCCACATCCCAAGCGGCATATGAGATTGACCTGACCCTGGACGAAGAACCCCGCCCTTCAAAATTCATCATCATCCGACTGAAAGACACGTACGACGGCATCCTTGGGATGCCATGGATCCGCAAACACGGGCACCAAATTGACTGGACCACCCGCACACTCCGCTCCGACCACTCCGACATTGCAGCTGCCTCCGCAGCTTCGTCCACTCCGAAAACATCCTCAACAGAGGGCCAAGGGCCCATGATGGGGAAAGCTAGGATTCGTGACGAGGGGGTGTGTGTTTTACCGCCCCCGCAATGTGAGTTCGATAGACTACCCTCTTCCATACTCCCTGAAACGGCTGGCAAGCTTTTTCTCCCCGTAGATAGTACTCCGCACCCCGACTGGAATCCCGCCCCCCCCCACCTGGAATGGAACCCCGCCAACCCCGCCGACAATTTTGCTACCGCTTTGGCGGTATCGTCCACTCCGCAAACATCCTCAACAGAGGGCCAAGGGCCCATGATGGGGAAAGCTAGGATTTGTGACGAGGGGGTGTGTATTTTACCGCCCCCGCAATGTGAGTCCGATAAAGTTTCTCCGCAATCATTTTCCTAAGCAGCTGGCAAGCCCATTTCTCTCCTAGAACTTTACACTGCAGAGATTAGCGCCGCCAAGACATCGTGGTCGACCTCCGCCCGGCTAGCAGCGGCGGGAAAGGCCGCTATTGCAACACGGACCGTCGAAGAACTTGTCCCGCAGTGCTACCATCGATTCATCAACATGTTCCGGAAATCCAGCGCTAAGAGCCTACCGCCACGAAGAAAGTATGACTTCTGCGTTGACCTAGTCCCCGGAGCCACACCGCAAGCAAGCCGGATCATTCCGCTTTCACCGGCGGAGAACCAGGCACTCGACACACTGATTGCGGAAGGACTGGCCAGCGGAACAATACGGCGGACCACGTCACCATGGGCGGCCCCAGTTCTATTCACCGGAAAGAAGGACGGAAACCTCCGCCCCTGTTTTGACTACCAAAAACTCAACGCACTGACAGTGAAGAACCGCTACCCCCTTCCGCTGACCATGGACCTGGTTGACAGCCTGCTAGACGCCAACACCTTCACGAAGCTGGACCTCCGCAACGCCTACGGAAACCTCCGAGTGGCGGAGGGAGATGAGGATAAGCTAGCGTTCATCTGCAAGGCGGGGCAATTTGCTCCGCTCACCATGCCGTTTGGACCCACAGGAGCACCGGGATACTTTCAATACTTCATGCAGGACATTCTACTTGGACGAATTGGAAAGGACACCGCTGCATACCTGGATGACATTATGGTATACACACAGAAAGGCTCCGATCACACGGCGGCAGTCAACGGAATCCTGGAGACCCTGAGCAAGCATCAATTATGGCTGAAACCGGAGAAATGTAAATTTTCGAAACCGGAGGTGGAATATCTTGGACTCTTAATTGCGTGCAACCGGATTAGAATGGACCCCGCAAAAGTGAAGGCGGTGACGGAGTGGCCCGCACCGCGGAACGTTACGGAACTTCAGCGGTTCATCGGATTCTCCAACTTTTACCGCCGGTTCATTGACCACTTCTCAGGGAAGACCAGACCTCTACACAACCTGACCAAAGCAAAAAACCCCTTTGTCTGGGATGACAAATGTAACTCCGCTTTCGAATGCCTAAAGACCGCCTTTACCTCCGCTCCGATACTTAAGATTGCGGACCCGTACAAGCCCTTTATCCTGGAATGTGACTGCTCCGACTTCGCGCTTGGAGCAGTCTTGTCTCAAGTCTGCAACAAAGACAAAGAACTCCACCCCGTCGCTTACTTATCCCGATCATTGGTGCAGGCGGAGAAGAACTACGAGATCTTTGACAAGGAACTATTGGCCATTGTTGCCGCTTTCAAGGAGTGGCGGCAGTACCTGGAAGGAAACCCGCACCGCCTGACCGCCATTGTTTACACGGACCACCGGAACCTAGAAAGCTTCATGACCACCAAGGAGCTCACTCGGAGACAGGCGCGGTGGGCGGAGACCATGGGTTGCTTTGATTTTGAAATCATCTTCCGCCCGGGCCGCCAAGCCACCAAACCCGATGCCCTATCAAGAAGACCGGACCTAGCCCCCGCCCCTGGTGAAAAACTGACCTTTGGACAGCTGCTGAAGCCCAATAACACCACGGAGCGGACTTTTGCGGAGATATCGGAGTTTGAATCCTGGTTCGAGGACGAATCTATTGACTTGGCGGAGGCGGAGCACTGGTTTGAGGTAGACGTACTGGGGATAGGTGCGGAGCACGGAGCGGAAAATGAACTGGCGATGGCTGATGCGGAGATCATTACAAGAATCAGAGAATTGACCCCACTCAATGCCCAACTGACCGGATGGATAGAATCCTTGAAAACCCCCACAGGAAACCGGAACAGATACACGGAGACTGATGGCATCTTGTATGACAAAGGGCGGATAGTGGTACCGGCGGACCCAGCACTGCGGACCAAGATCTTGAAGAGCCGACACGACACCAAAGCGGCGGGCCACCCAGGCCGATCCCGCACCCTCGCCCTGGTCCGACGGAGTTTTGTGTGGAACGGCCAGAAGAAGTTCGTCAACCAATACGTGGATGGATGTGATTCTTGTCAAAGAGTTAAGGCATCAACGCAATAGCCATTTGGGACACTGGAGCCGCTACCAATTCCGGCGGGGCCGTGGACGGACATCAGCTATGACCTCATCACAGACTTGCCGGAATCCCGCTCCCACGACAGCATACTGACTGTTGTTGACCGTCTGACAAAGATGGCACACTTTATCCCCTGCAGGAAGTCCATGAATGCGGAGCAGTTAGCGGACCTGATGGCGGAACACGTTTGGAAACTCCACGGCACTCCGAAGACTATTGTTTCCGACCGAGGGAGCATTTTCGTATCCCAAATCACGCGGGAATTGGACAACAGACTCCGCATCCGCCTCCAACCATCTACGGCGTACCATCCAAGGACAGACAGACAGTCGGAAATCGCAAACAAAGCGGTGGAGCAATATCTCTGCCATTTTGTGGGCTATCAACAGGACGATTGGGCTCCGCTCCTGGCAACGGCGGAGTTTGCTTACAACAACAACGATCACACGTCAACAGGGGTGTCACCATTCAAGGCAAATTACGGGTTCAACCCATCGTACAGCGGAATTCCATCGGCGGAGCAGTGTGTACCGGCAGTGGCGGAGCGACTCCGCCAGCTTGCGGAGGTACAGGACGAACTGAAGCACTGTCTAGAAGCGGCGCAGGAGGCCATGAAAAGCCAGTTTGACCGCGGAGTGCGGAAAACACCGGAATGGAACAGTGGAGACGAGGTTTGGCTAGATGGGCGCAATATCTCGACAACACGCCCCAGCCCCAAATTGGAACACCGCTGGCTTGGACCATTCCCAATATCTAGCAGAATTTCAACCTCCGCTTACAAACTGAACCTTCCGCTTTCCATGCAGGGAGTCCACCCAGTTTTCCACGTGTCAGTACTCCGCAAACACAAGCCCGACGAGATCGCCCACCGACAGCGGCGGACCCTGGAGCCAGTAACAGTCAACGGCGGAGATGAGTGGGAGGTCGACGGAATACTGGACAGCCGACGGAGAGGGCGGACGACTCAATACCTTGTCAGCTGGCGCGGATTTGGACCGGCGGAGAATTCTTGGGAGCCGGAGGCAAACTTGAAAAACAGCAGAGACCTGGTGGCGGAGTTTAACTTGAAATTTCCGGAGGCGGCGGCCAGGCATCGGAGGATGCGGAGAAGAAAGTGAGAGGGCAAGCTTTTTCCCACTGGGTTTTTTAATGCTGCCCGGGGACAGAATGCAGAGCCAAAAGAGGAGGATTTTTTTATTTTTTTATTTTTTCTCATTGATCAACCAGAAAAGGGGGCGGCTTGGGCATTAAAGGGGGGATAATGTTATGAGCCGTAGCGCGGACTCCGCAGCGCAGACTCACATGTACATAGACTACACGTACATGTCACGGACCATACTCAAGGTTTGAGAGGCTGGAGATCCAAGCCTCTTCCTCATCCTGCAATCTACCATCTTGGATCCGGAACCCCCAGAACCCCAGAACCCAGACTCCATCTTCCTCTCCACAGAACAGACCATAACATAAATCAGGTAAACCTTGGCCCACTTTGAGCTGCCCTTGATGACTGAGACCGGTCATTGGCCAGGACCGGCCATCAAGGACGGTCCCTGGTGCAATCATTGAGGGGAGTTGTTACTCCCCTCAATGAAAAGTGCGTGCTGGCCGTTGGGGGAGCACCCTCAATGACCATGACCAACCTGTTTGATGACCGGAACATGTTGGTCATTGCTGTTCTGGTCATTGAGAGGTCCTCCCCTCAATGACTGACCTGTTCTGGTCATCGAGGGGAGGACCTCTTGATGACACGTCCAATCCGGTCATCAAGGAAACCTCTTGGTGACCTTTTTGATGAAAAAAGCTGGCAGGTACCGCTGGTACCCGCCTTAAAGACCTGTGGTACCCGCCAGGCGCTGCCGGATGCAGTGCCGGGTGCCCTTTTTTGGCAAAAACTGCGCGGGTACCGGCGGTGTAAATGGTACCCAGGTAAGTTTTGAAATTCTCTAGCGGATCCGCACCTCACATCTGCCCGATGTTGCAACGAACTAGGCCAGACAGGACAGTACTTGGGAGGATGGTCAGCTAATTACATACTATGAAGAAAGGAAAAACACTGACCCAGGCCAGACATAACAGTATGCGGAAGGATGATGAAAGAGAGAATTCTGTGCCTGGCCTGCTGACCTAGACTACATACAAGATGAGGTGTTACTGAGTGTGACATGAGAGAAAACAGAAAACAGAAAACAGGCAGGAAAGGAAGAACACTAATGAGAAAGATGTCTTCCAGATCCTTTTTTGGGGCCCTGAGTCCCGGCGCCTTGGGTTGGGGGTTTGAGACCACAGGGCGGCGCTCCCAGGGCCGAAGCAAGGATCTGGGCTGGTTGATTTTCTGTCCACCTGATGCTGTCCCCGGCATCAGGTGGGGCAAAGGTGGAACACTTACATAATGACTATCGAGCCCGCGGCCACTGGACACTGCCTCATGGGTCACTTGGTTGTCTGCGGCCACACTCTGTGCCTTGCCCATGAGTGCCATTTAGATGCTGCTTGGTGGATCACGCCCACCTGCCGCTGTGCTCCCGGTAAAAACACATATTGTCTTTTCCAAGAAGCTTGGACAGAAATTAAAAAAATGTTTTTGAAAATCCTTTGCAAATCACATATCTTTCACATATAATCCGATTTTTGATTTGACAGGTGTCAGATACAGCCCAAGGCTAAATTGAAACCCAGAGCCATCATCCTTGAGAAGATGGTCTTGGAGTAGATTTCATGAAAAACTTAGATCATATTTGGAACCAGAGCTGCTTGTTGACCCCTCCAACCACGGCTCATGGTGATAGACCGCTTTGCTCTGCCCAAACGGAGGGGCCAACTGAGCACCAGACCGTTACACAACCTGCAAAGGACATGAGGGCTGTGGGATACTCCAGCCAAAAGTTAACCTAAAAATCAAAAATAAACCCACACACCAAAAGAAAAAAGATTGGAAAAGGTCCAAACTTCTTGGAAAAGACAATAATTACAAGAAAGTGGGCCCACAAAGCTGTTGTGCTTTCCGCTACACTTGCTGCGCTTTCTGCAGCGTAGCGGCTTCACCATCATCTATGATGATGTACATTTGCCTTGTGAGGTTTTGGTTGGCCTAGTGGCATGCTTTCATAGACGATGACCGGACTGCTAGGAGAGGTCGCCTAGGTCCAAGCACGCGAGCGGTGGAGCAGGCCAGACCGGGGAGTTGTAGAGGAGTCAGGGAGGAGGCCCGTGAACCACACGCGCACTCTACACCCAGGACGACTCAGCTTAATAAATAACCTTAAGCTTCTCCATCCCCGAGCAGAGTTCTCACATCGAAAGCACGTCGGAAGCTCCATCTCTCAGTTTATCTCCTCTTAGATCAACAAATTTTTCGACCACCCACCCACCCATAGAGCTGCAAAGGGCTTTCTACAAGGTGTAGCAGGTGTAGCACTATCCCCCCATCTTGCCGCTGTTGTAGCAGCGGCACCTTGGTTTCCTCTCTGCCCCAGGAGGAGAGACTCTCTAGATCACTGGTCCCCGGCTCAGGAAGCTATTCCATAGCCGTGCCACGTCTGGTGATCAACGGAACCTTAAGAGGTTTCAAGGGAGCTCTCACTTGAGACCCGAACACCGATCCCGGTGAAAACCTACGCTCAAGTAGGAACCACCGGATTTACGGTCAGGACCTCGTTGCCCCCCTGCAACAAGGTCCTGCCCGGAAAAGTGTGCAGGAGAGAAACAAGCGGAGACGGCTTGGATTTGGTTGTTGGTTTAAGTTATCCAGAAATACAAAGCAAGTTCCAAAGAGGATATAGGAGGTTGAAGTTGTTTGCCTAAAATGTGTAGCTTAGTAGTAGTGAATAGTACCATCAATCATTGATGACTTCTTTCCCTTTTTCTAATTTTTTGTCAAAATCTCAATCCCGCGCCCTCACCCAACCCGTCGGCTGTCCACATGCTGCCGGATGATCCAACTACATATGTATGAGGAACAGGATGGAAAACAGTTATGCACACTTTTTACATATGTATGTACACAACTTCATAAATATGATATCATAGAATTTGATTGAAATTTTATGTAGTCGGGCATATTCCAAAGGCAGATCGGCGAGTTTTTTTAGTGTGGCGTAAGGCTGTAGGCTCGCGTTTTATGTACCATCTTCGAATCGAACGACCAAGCGACCCACGGTCCGAAAGCTGGGTCCGAACCCTTCCAAGGCAAGACTCAAGAATGTGCAAGATTGAGAAGAGTCAGGAATACCCTGGAGATGGGGACGCCCGTTGATTATCAGGGTTTGGAACTGGACTCGATCATTTTGAAACCAGGCCCAAGAGCACGGAGCTTCATCGCCGGTAGTTTTGTGTGATGATTTAGTGGTGTCTATGACACATTCCCCTCCGAAGAAGATATCAAAGTCAGGTTTATCCAAAGTGCCCCTTGCCCGAGCGACGCCGCCACTGCTTGGCTGCCAAGACTTCAAGGGCCTGTATGTGTACATCTTCCCTTTATGTACACCTAAATACAATCGATAGGTTCGATGACTTGTTTAGAACTTAAAGATCACCGGTGACGCAAAGCATCTACAAGCAATCATTCAATGAAATCCCTTTCTTTCATGTTCTGGTATGTCACTAGCCGGCCAAAAAATAAAAAATAAAAACAGAACTACAAAGAGATGTGCAAAGATAGTATGTTGTCCTTACCCTCCACAAGTTGAAATTGCCATGAACACGCTGAGTCAGAACAGCACAAAGACTGGGCATTCCAACTTAACTTTGATTGCGCTGGCTTCATGAAGTTTTCTACTGCAACAGACTGCAACGCCCGGAGTTCGAACGGAGGATCCCGCGGACCCCGCGCGGAGCGCTCTAGCGGCTTCATGACCGCTCGCGCCAGACTGTCAGTGCACCCGGCGAGCTGCGAGCCATTCTCCAGGCAATTGGGTTTAGTTGGGAAAATCCATCCTCAAGATTTACTGCGAATGGAAAGACACTCAGTTCAAGAGTACATAACTCACATAACTTAAAAGTACCGTGTTGTCATGCATATGATGCTTGTATATACGCCCTGATTGGATATGATCGAGAAAAACGTGCCCTCCATGCTCCCGTGATAAGCAAAAAACAGCTCCGCATGACCTCTAAATATTCAGTTTCATGCTCAATCCCTATATATAACGGTGCATTGGAGATACATAAATATCACCCGTAGGCGCCGAAGATACATATGTTTATGAACGGAATGCGGCAACGAATGTGCTTGGCATTTACCACGGGTGGTTGGCCTTCAAAATCTGCATCCAGGCTCTATCTAGAAACCAGCACAAAAAGCATTCACATGAGATCAGGATACAGGAAATAAATATTGCATGTTAAATAGTAGACTTTTTGATACAGCCTTGGCAGATCGAGAGCCTGAGACGCTGCGTGTCGGTTGGCAAAATTAAAATGCAGTAGATCGAGACCAGAGAGTAATAATTAGGAGAGGACACAATTTGGCATACAAAAAGTATGTGATAGATGGAAGAATCATTGCACGGAAAGAAAGACACCTAAACGCATCATGAAATATTGATGTCTTGCGGAAATCTTGCCGGCTTAAAGATTAGGACGGTCCCTAACCTGACATAACTCGAGACTTAGGTATTCCTTAGGGGCCAGACAGCATGATGGCTCAGTATGATTTCCACTTTAAACCTGAACCGTCTTCCTCAGCCTTTCACCATGTGCTATGGTGATGGAAAAGAATATTTTACCATACACAAACCAAAAACATTTTTGGAATCCATTAACTCAAAAACAAGGATGTTTCAAAATGGTCTCCAAAAACTTTCTTTGCCCCCGTGGTGTATAATCAGCTAGACAAATTTCATCAAACAGTCACATCTTTAGCAATCAGGGCGTAGTATCAGTTTCCAAGATGGTTAAAAATTCATAATCATCAACCTGGTGCAAGGCGTACCTACTGGAAAGCATCAATACAAATGGAGTGGTTACGGCAAGCATCTAGGAAAACCACAACTCAAATTGCAATTAATTTGCGCTCAAGGGGTTGACTATTTCTCTATGACCTCATGCCTGCTACGCCTGAATCGGCGGACAAAGGTTTAATTTACCTCAAAATTTCAAGCTCAACTTGAATCCTGGAGCAGGCGGAATTGTGATGACCTCTATTGGAATGGAGTAGAGGTTCTCGTGGACGCTGTTTAAGGTTAATGAAAATGCAAGAGCAGAGCTCCAATCAAACTTGGACGGTCGGAAGCAAACATGTGTCTTTGCCGTCTTTACTGCTTGTCCAATGTCCCATGAGGATAATACTCTACCTATAACGGACTGTGCTTTGGCACACTCCTATAGCAGAGTGTGCTTTGTCTGTGAGCCTGAGTCTCTATAGTGACAGCAGGACACAAGAAAAAAGGGGGGCAATATTTGGATTTCTTGGGATAAAGAAATTACAAATATTAGAGAGAGAGAGAGAGAAGGAGAGAGAGAAACTGAGCAGATTCAAGATTGGCAGATATTCAAGGTTATTCTGGTGTTTACTAAATTCCACTGGCAATGCTACCTCCTTAAGGGACTACCGGTCAGCCGGTCATCAAAAGTGTAGCCTCTTCAATGACCGGTCAGCTGGTAGCCTGTTCATCAAGAGTGTAGCCTCTTCAATGACCGGCTGACCGTTCATTGAGAGGTTTTATCCTCTTTGATGACTGGTCAGTCGGTCATCAAGAGGTATCTGACAGGCTGACCGGTCTTTGAGAGGTTTTATCCTCTTCCATGATTGGCTGACCGGTCATTGAGAGGCTTTATCCTCTTCAATGACTGTCTGACTGTTCATTGAGAGGTTTTATCCTCTTCAATGACCGGCTGACCTGCGGGTACCTTTCCAGGTACCAGCCGTCCTCCCCATCAGAATTCTGGACACCTGCACCGGCACCCGGAACCCGCTGGCGGGTACCTTTAGGGCCAAACAGGTACCCGCCAACGAGTACCCATTTGCCATCTCTAGGTGGAGCAGACTTGGAGCATAGCTGGAGCAGGTCTGGCGCAGAAACCAAAGCTGCATCAAGTCACTTGCCATCAAGTGACTAAATTGTTTTCCTGGTGAAAAGCAAAATAGCGGCAAGACCCATTTTTGTCTCTCTTCTTGCGGCTTTTTGCTGAGAATAGCGGATAGCGCACTGCTCCGCTACGTGTTTGACCAATTTCAGTCATACTCAGTCAAAAAGTACGCGCGGCGCGCAGTGAAAGTGCAGAGCACTCCACCCAAAAGCTGCCATCCAAAGATTCATGTCCTCCCCTCGATGTTCTTCTCATTTTTTCCCGCTATTTAGCAAAAATTGGAGTGATTTTCCGCTTTTTCAAGGTCCCGCTAGTTAGCAAATAGTGGAACAATTCTCCACTACGGGCCGCTGAAATAGCTTGCTCAAAATTTACGGTTTTTTTCTTTGAAACCCATTGGCAAAAAGCGTAGCAATCCACCCGCTACTAAAAGCGCTAGCAAAGCGGGCCCAAACCCGCTACGCTTCCGCCGCACGTAGCGTAGCTGGCGGTTTTGATACAAATGTATCCATCTACCTGGGAGTATTCCTCTTGGCGCGCTGGATACAAATTTATCCAGCTCCCTGGGAGGAGTCCCCTGGCGAGCTGGCCAGCTTCCCAGGAGGATTTGGGAGGAGTCCCCTCCGCAAGATTGATAAATATGTATCCAGCTCACCGCAATAAATTCTCCCAGCAAGGTGGAGACTATTACTTGTATCCTCTTGGAAAGGCATCAGTCCTCCTGGCAAGCTGGATACATATGATCCAGCTCGGCAAGGGAGGTCCACCCGGTGAGCTGGAGAGGAGTCCCCTCGCCAAGCTGGATACATGTGTATCCAGCTTGACAAGAGGAATCCTCCCAGCAAGCTGAATTTGTCCAGCTTTCTGGGAGAACTCCACCTCTGAGCTGGATCCACCGGGTCCCGGCCTTGGATCCTCCCGGTGTGGTGGTATAAATAGGCGGGCCGTCAGAAAATGCTCACAAAGCAGCATGGCCGGAAAGCGCGGGCAGCTGAGCTCATCAGAAAGCTTGTGCATTCCTGAGAGAGGAGAAAAGCACGCGTGCTTATATGCTGCTGAGGGAACCTTGAATGTACAACCAAACAAAAGCACGCGGAGGCGGGTGCAGACTGGGTGACTCACACAGGTGCGGGGAACTGGGGTTCAAGCCACGGCCTAGACGTAGATTTAGCTGAGATTTGGAGTAGGACTGCGGCGTATCAAGCGCACGGACGGACTGGTAGCGGCGCGGAGTTAGGTGAACTGGGTCGGCGGAAGCGGATGACGTTGGGGTGGAAGCGCTGGGTAGAGACTAACTCCGGAGGCTAGTCGCGGGGTGCGGGAGAGCAGGCGTCAGAGATTTGCTAGGCTGGGAGGCGATGCAGGTGGAGTTTGTTAGTACGGGAAAGGGGGATGCGGACAACGTTGGCTGGGAATGGAGGACAGCGGGGTGGATAGAGTGGAGGATATGGAATGGGAGGGGATGTTTTTTCTGGGACTATTCTAGCATTCTACTTACTACTCTTACGGTACCAACATTGTAGTAGAGGTTTTCCGTATGTCACTTTACGGATTACAAGCGTGCGGAGAGTTTTTTTACCTACCCTAAAATCATACCTTTTGCAAGTTCTTGCGTGCGGAAGCAGAGCAATTGAAGGCGGATTGTATCAGACTTACAGATGAGTGCTGAAGAGATTTGTATGTTGCAGAGTTTCAGTGTTGACTACCAAACAAGCCCAGAACTGTTCTAGAAAGAAGGCAGACATTCAACTTGAACTATATGTATCCCGCTTTCTATTCAACACCAGGGGTGGGAGGTACCTGGGTACCTCACTGCTTTCTGGCCAAAAACAAGTCCTAATACCGCACCCGGCACTGCTGCGTGGGTGTGTGGCGGGTGCAAGGGGTACCTGCCAAGTGGTGCAGGGTACCCCCCAACAGGTACCAAATGTTCATCTCTACACTATTTTCCTAGGAGTGTGCCACTCAATAAAGCAAACAGGAAAAAAATCAGCCAAAGGTGAATGAGCAAGTGTGAGCTTCCACCCTTTTGGTGGGATGAAAACTTTGAACTGCAATCACAAGCTTTCCTCACAACTTTGAGGATTTCTGGTCAGGGTTTCTTGAAGATCTACATGAAGCTGTTCATCCTACCCAATCTCTGAAGGAGTAAGTAATCTTGTTATTTTAAAATGATCCTTATAAAATCAAATTTTAAATTTCTTTACACTGGCACAAGTCACTAGAAGAAAAATTCACACAAGTGCCACCAGTTGACCTGTGTAAATTCCATTCTAGCTCTGCTCAAGCAAACATCAGTTTTTTTGCGCAGTCACTGTGCATTGAAGGTTGGCCAAAAATCTTCCAAATTTCCTTTTGAACCCATGTGTCCCCTGGTACACCTCTGATTTCCTCACAGCCTCTGGAACCTTTAGAATCAAAATTTGTTTCTACATATTATCATGTTTTGAAAATAACACACCAGGGGGAATTTGTGGAACTCTCTAGAGAGTGCCAAGCCGTATTTTATTTTGGGAAAGCTCATTGATGTCAACTGTGTGAGCATGTGTTATGTTCAATTAAGGCTGATCATAGATCCACTCCATGGTGTACACACTGGCAATTCAGTGGAGGGTACCTCCACCTGATGCTTGGTAAACCCTTGGATTCTACACTTATTTATGTGTATCAGCCATCAAGTTGAGACACCCTCCACTCAATGATTGGGGTGTACAGCGGACATACCCTCCACTTTATGACTGTTGGACAACCATTGAGTGGAGGGTGTGTCCACTAAATTCACATATGCTCATTACCAGCTATCAAGTGAAGACATCCTCCACTTGATGACCGGTGGTGAATGCCATTGAGTGGAGGGATTCTGCACTCAATGACTGGTGTGTACCGGAAATTGAGTGGAGGAGTTGATGGTTGTCTACCAGCCATTGAGTGGAAACACCCTCCAATTGATGTAGAGATGGCAGCAGGTACCTGTTGTCTGATTTTGATAAAACTGCTTCCAAGTGCTTGTTATTAAAGAACATCAATAGGTAACACTTTCATCTCATGAAGTACAATTTGGACTTGAGGAAGACACTCAGCTAAATGTCTAGGAAGACACACATAAAAGTACAGATGCCAAATACCTGCGCACAGGTACCTGTCAACAGGTATACCTGTTGGCAGGTACCTGTACAACATTATTTGACTTCTTTAATCTTACTTGTTCTGGCCTATCCAGCTAGCTGAGTGTTTTCCTCAAGTCCAAGTGGTACTTGATGGACTGAAGCTGTTACATATTGATTTTAGTTAATCACAAGTACTTGGAAGCAGATTCATTAAAATCAGTAAAATCAGACAGCAGGTACCTGATGCCATCTCTGAATTGATGACAGGTTGGGAATAACCCGCCTCAATGACCAGCACTACACCACAGGTGCATGTCAACGTCAACCAACCACACGTCTCGCCTGCCAACCCGCCTCCCTCCGACCCAGCCAAAAGCCTGGGAATTCCGGCTTTTGGTTGACATCAAATTTGCATACTTGTATCCAAAGGGGTGGGGAGGTCAAGCGGTTGAGGCATGTATCCCCGGCAGTCCGTTGCAAAACCGCCTGCAAGAGATGAATATCTCAGGGCCATGCAATGAATGTGTGAGATCTGCAGGCCACTTTTTCTCAGCAAAAAAGGAGGTCCCAAAGGGACTTGAACCCCTGTCTGACAACACCAGGTCCCCCAACAGGTTATATTAACCACTCACCCACATTTTTTGTTGTTGGAGAGGACCACAATTGATATTTACACCACATATTGGTCACATTTATTTCAAAGTCTTTCATTTTGATTTTCAGGACAATTTTTCTCAAACTCTTTGCTAATTAAGATGAGCTTTGAGCTGTTTGAGAAATGTGTTTGGAGAACAAGTCCTGACGTCAATTCGGCGGCTAAAAATGTGTCATCCTAACTGGTGGGCCTCCCTACGACAGCAGGCAGGTTTTTTTGGCCTGCCTGTCAGGCCAACTCTCCAGCAAGGTCAACCTGCCGAGTTGTATTGCTAGTCAACTGTAGGCAGGTTGACCTTGACACCATTGTTGGTCAGAGTGCCAACAAACACGGGGGCCAGCCGTTGGTTGGGTCGCCCAAAGTATGGGAGGGTCAAACCAACCGGTCCCCACCTGGCAGTTGCCCGGCGGGGCTCTGGTTGGGTGACCTGGCTGACCCAAGAGTCACCCCGCCGCAAGGCTGACTGCATGGCTTGCAGCGGTCCAACAATCAATTCAACCAACCGCGGGACAACCACAGCCGCGTCAACCCAACCCAGAGGTCAGGTTGACTTTATGTTGACGATGGCTGTCAAGTTGACGGCCCGAGGGAGCCAAAATTCCCCCTTTGGTGTACATGGGAGTCATTGAGCCTTGCCTTTCCATGTTTGACGGAGGGGTATGTACTTTACATTGCGCTGGGAGAGTCCCGACTTGATGAACAGTACATACCGTCCATCCAGCTGCGCTTTTCCGAGCTAGGTGGCCAGTATATATGCCTACCCTGCTTGGAAAGGTTGGCTCAATGACCAGAATGTGCTGGTAATTGGGCTAGGGCTTCCCTGGCTTGATGACCAGGTGCTGGCCATTGTCTTCGAGTTCAGAGACGCCGCAGATTGATGACTGGGGCATTATGGCCGTCAAGTGCGGCCTCTCCCCACTTGATGACCAGTTTGTGCTGGCCATCAAGTTTTAGGAGGCCTAGATTGATGACCAGAACTTACTGGTCATTGATCTTGGGTTTTCCAAGTTTTGTAGGCAGCACATACTGGTCATTGGGGCTGGGAAAGCCAGGCTCCATGACCAGTATGTGTTTTACTTTGAGGTTGGGGGCTTTCCCAGCTTGATGAGAGCAAGCAGGGCTTGGCAAGTCTGGATACATCGGCACCTTGCAAATTTCCTCCCTGATGTTTTGCCAAACATGACAGTGGATATTGCAAAAAAAAGCAACACTTCCTGGGGGCACACGGGGATGCAGAGCTGATCTCTGTCGTCCCTCTGCAGCCGCTGTTGACTTATGCCCACCTTGAAACTCCCTGATGTTTTTTGTGCTTTTCACCACATATACATGGGTGCAAATACTCCTCCTCCAATGTGAATTATGTTGATTGGTCTGGATAAAGCAGGTACTACTACAAAGTGCATCAGTGTTATCTAATAACTGGGCTACTATGTACCATGTCATAATAGCAATCAACACCATGTTGTTGCACAATGCCCATTGACATGATGGTACCTGTGATGATAGCATGCTACCAGCAGTGGGCAGATACGTTACCCATCTGGGTAACGCTGCCCGTAACGTAACTAATTACGTTACGTTATCGCCTATTTACGGATAACTGGGGGAGCAAGTACGTTACCCAATTCAAATATGGGGGTAACGCAGGACCAGTTACAATAACGGGTATCGTAACTGTAGTACATACTTGTTATCCAGTGCCTTGAACAATGTGATTTAGTCGAGTCAGCACGGGTCAGTCTGGTGCCTTCTGCCTCTGCTGCGCTCCACGCGTTCGATTCCCCACTTTGTCGCTCATTAATCAAGGTTTTTTGGGCCCCGGTTCCCACCGGGACCATAAAAGCGCTGTATTTTAAGTTACGGGTATCGTAACGCGCCAAATTTGAGTTACGGGTGCAGTAATCACCACACCGGTACGTTATCGGGGCTGTAAAAACTCGCATAGGAAATTTAGTTACAGTACGTTACTTTACTTGCATAGTGGGGTTACGTTATCTAAAACAAAGCAAATTGGATATTCAAAAAAGTTACGGTATCCAAAATGACCACTGTAACGTACCGTAACGTATCTGCCCACCGCTGATGCTACCTGTAGGAACAAATTGGCAGAAAAATTTAAGGAAAAGATGTGAAGATAATCAATCTACAAGACAAAAGGTGTTACCCATTCTGGGATGTGCATGGACATTTCAGAATTCACTGTTCACCTTGTATTTCTGAGACCAGTTTCTGAATTTTTTTGCCTGCTGGTTCCATGATCACTGAAATATTGATGAACCTGTTAATATCCACCAATCTACCCACTTTCTCTTGAGAAACTTGATCAATTTCACAACTAGCCACATTTTTTAGTCAGGTGGAGGTAAAACTATGAAAATTTTGCAATGTGTATATTTCTCATATGCCAGGTGTGGTACAAAAATAACAGCTGATGACACTTCAAACTTTACCTTTCATGAGTATTCCATCCTTTGTTAAACATGGTAGGGAAAACAGCCCCTGGTATTGTTCACATTTCACTGCATTGCAATGTGGAAAGTTATAAGTTACACATCTTTTCCCATTTTTGGCACTGTTTGATACTCAAAGAATAGAAATTTGGTTTTAACATCACTTACCTCCCAATTTGTCACAGGAATAGGCATGAAATAAACATTCCAGAAGGATTCATCTACCACTTGGTTGAGAATTTGCAGTTGCTACATTTTAGAAGTTTTTTGCACAATCTCATTTTACATGTGTTTTGAATGAAAGAAATCAGCTCTCCAAAATATTCCTTGTCACTTAGTCAAGGATATTTTTAGCATGAGTAAATGCTTGGCACCACATCTTGTGCATTGAAGTTAACATCCAGAATGTGATCAAGATGGACCAGAAAACCAATTTCACAAGGGAGATTTTCATGTGTTGGCATTGAGGAAGATCAGTTGGAAACAACTTCACTTAAATTTATGCTTGGATTGAGAAGAAAGTTTAGCAAAGGGTTACAGTTGACATTGAACTCACATCAGTCCATTTGACTGATAAAATTAAAGTCTGGCACTCTCTAGAGAGTGCCACACATTCCCCCCTGGCAGCATTGGGTAGTTACAATACGCTACGATAACTGCCGTTATCTGTGTAGCGTAACGCTTGCTGTTACTGCGCTCAGGCTTTAGCGCACTGGTAACAACCAGTTTTAACCCCAGGCCCGTATCGTAACGGGGCTGATTTTTTTGGTGTGTTAATTGTGTTACTAGTAGCGTAACACATTAACCACCAGTTAACGGGATAAAGAGGGGCAAATGACCCCCTCTGGATCATATATAGTCCAATATCTGCCCCTCCGTGCGGGCAGATATTGTAACGGATGTCAAAGATTGAACATCCTGGGTGTGCAATATTGTAACGCACTTTGTTTACGGTTAACGGTAACGGTAACAAGAGAAAAAACGTTACGATATTGGTACGTTAACAATAACCGTACCGTACCTACCCACCGTTGCCCCTGTTGACAGCTACCCCCATCCCTTGGAAAAAAATTGTTTGTAAAAAATTCACCCAAGAGTCTTTATCCTGCCCAATGTTCCCCAGATAGCCTGCCCAGCCTAAACACATGAAAATAAGATTTGACATATCTCCAGTGGTAATTCTGTATTGACAAGAGACCTGTAATTCTTAATTCAATACTGAACAAACCAGTGAGAGTGTGTCCAACCTTGACCTTTGGATAATCTGATGGCTTCATCACATTGCTCAAGACAACCCCTCACAGGAATGGCTGCTGAGCAGTGAGTTTGTGAAAAACTTGATTGAAAAAATATGTACAAGAAATCTGAGAATCAGGGCTACAACATGGCATACATAGGTGGCTTTGAATTTTATGCTGAGAGAAATGAGTACATACAAAAGATGTAAACACAAGAATCATGGTTTTCTGTGGGAATGTCCCTCAGTCTCAGGCAAAGAATGGGACTTTAGTCCTAAGCCTCTCCTTCAGAGACGCTTTGCGCCTTCTCCGAGAGGCTTAGTTAAGCTCGCTGAAGAGTACGGCCGCGCGGTCGTGGCGCCACGGCCTTGTTGAATTAGCCCTGCGGTGTTGCGGCTGTGGTTGTTTGTCCTTGTGTCTCTGTTTGAGGTGCCATTACAAGGCATCCTCTCTCTTGTAGGGGGTTTTCCCCCAGTTCCTTTTCATATTCCGGCCATTTGCCAGTTTCCTCTCATCTTGTGCACGAATCCGCTGAGCCTCTGCATCCTGAAAAGCCCCGCTTCAGATCCAGAAATATCCGCCCATATCCGCAGGTTTCTGAACCTCGGGTTTCAGATATCTGGCTTGATCCGCGGTCCCTCGACAGATATCCCGGATTATGTACTGGATATCCCATGCGGGATACATACTGGCTGAGGGTTGAAGTGTGTACATCATCTCATGATATTCGCTTTAAATAACCTTCTGCCGGCGTCATGCTTTCAAACGTGGGTGAGCTCAGATAGGCTCAGATCAGCTTGTGGTAATAACTTTCCACCAACTCTTTCAGCGATTGCGTATAGGCTTTCCCCTCTCAGATTATAACTCCACGCTACTTACCCTGTGGTTACTTCAGCTACTCCCGGTGGGTTTTATCTTTAGCTCGTTACTTTAATCTGACGGAAGCCTGACCTCACTTCCTTTCAACAGAGACTCTCCCCTTCCGCTCGGCTTTGCATCCATCTTAATTTCCTCTCTCTTTTTTACGTGACAAGAAATATCATCATCATGTCTAGGATACACAGGCTGGGCCGATAGTCAATATTTTCTATCCTTAATTTCATGCATGACCATTTTGTTTCCTTTTTTCTCTTTTTATCATGAAGGCATCTTCATCATCAGCCTACCAACCTCCTGAATTTTTTTTTGGTCGGAAACTGGCGGAATTAAAGTGCTGGTGTTGATTATAGCTTTGTCGCTGCTTATAGCTCTACTGACCCCCAATCCGGTCTTTAGCTCGGCTTGATCCCCCGCTTCACCAAGAAAAACGATGCCAGCTACATACTCAGCTTACCATTACTTCCGTAAGTCCCCTCGGGGCAATCTTCTTCTCTGGACTTCCTTGTGGGCTTTTTTTTGAACAATCATCTTACCTGAGTCCTTGGCGTGTCTACATCAATCCTCTTCAGTGCCATCGTGTACCTCCTCCACTTCGGCATAGCTCTTCTCCCTCGAGCTATTTACAAGAATCATAAACCGATTGCTCAGGTGTGGTTCCCTTCTACGACAATCTCCTATCTTTTCTTGATAGCTTTTCCGAGTATCTCCAGAAAATTACTGGCATTTTTCCTCGCCAACCTCCTCCCTCGCCCCTTACTTTTTCTTCCGGCGATTCATGATTTTGTTCTATTGATTGATTCTATCCATCGACTCAACTCTCCACACACACTCTCATCTCAGCGCCGTGTTCTGCATCTCGTCTCTGAAGAAGACGGGTCTCTGAAAACTGAAAGAGTCGCGATCTCATCTGATTGAATTGTGTTTTTGCCTTCATATTCAGGATCCCACGTACCACCTCCACATCTTGCCCCTTCTCGTGTTTGGTAGGCTTTGTAGTCACTCAGCGATTTTCAACCCGCCAGACAGGTCATTCGTTGGAACGATAAACCCAGCAGCCACAAAAGTCATAGACACGATCGACTGAGTCAACAATTGAAATTGAAGGCAGATCAAGAACTCGGTCCTTAGCTCATTTTTTTTCTTCCATATTTCTGGCCATCTTCATCAATCCTATATATACATTTTCCTGCCAGAGAAGACAAAGCCACCACCAAACTTTCTTTTCTGCCTTTCTCCACTGAATCAGATATACCATCATACACATATACATATTTATATCTTCACCTCAAACATATATATGTCAATCATGGATTCACATCCACATCCCAGCCTCGCGCGCGGTAACGCCGCGCCTGGATCCAACCTCTTCGACCATGAAGCCAACAACAAACCAGTGATCGTTAATGCTTCGGCGGCATCGTCAAGCGCTGAGAATGCTAGTCAATCGCCTTCGGCATCGCATTCGCATCAACACCACCACCAACATCCTAATCATCCTCACCATCAGTTTGTAGATCCATCACCAGTTTATCATCATCCATTCAGGACCATCACTCCGAACTCAGCCGAAAGTAATAATAAAATATTGGATCCTCAACCTCAATCGAAATCCACCACTCCCACCAACCAGCAGCAGTCAGTCCAATTTCCTACTCTCCTCGTTCATTTTTTTTTGTTTATTGGTCCTCAATCCACCGATTTCAAGGCTTTTTGGGGCGATGTTTCATCCCCGCAAAGTGCGGCCAGCTCCTGAGCTACCCCAGTGTGGCAAAGTTTGATTAGCAGAGCCCAGGTGCTCTCATTTCGAGGTAGAAATCACCTCCGGTGGGATTAAGTGTGTGTTTTGGTGAACATAATGAGTTTTGGCCTGTTGTGGCCGATCACCGAATGTTAAACTTTGAAATGCTGCAAATTTTCGATCAGATTGATGGCCGGACCATCTCCATGGATGTCCATGTTGTAAGGCCAGAAGTTTAACTCTGGTTTATCTGTTTCTGAAAATGGCGGCTGCTTTGACAAGTGAAGAGAACGGCTCTGGTTGTGCGGCTCCTGAGTGGCATTATTATGAACACAACAACTTCCCGTTGGGCTGCTTTTTCATAGAGCCCGGTTTGAGCCGCAGGCCAGGGCCAGGGCAGCAACAGCACTCATTCATTTCGAGTTCTTATTATCTCCTGAATGAATGTAATTTAATTGATATCTTGGAGTGTCCGTTATTGATTTACTGACCTTTGGATCTCCATTTTTGGTTGCGTCTGCGAATCAAATGCTCAATTAGAACCCAATCGAGGCCAAACTCGGGTATGTTTTTGGTGGTTCTGCTTTATCTTTAGGGATCAACCTGAGCCCTTACTCCACATCATGGGATGGGGCCGCGAGGGTTGATGTTGCCACAGATTAACGAAACAAGCCTCTGATAACCAAAAATTGCTATTTCAGGCTCAACCTCCGAGTGGTCTGCGTCCGGCATTACTCTGCCCCCGGGTTCTCACCCTGCACCAGGCCGCCGACCGTTCAGTACAAGCGCGAACCTCGAAGGCTCGGCCCCTAGGGACCCGCCACCGCCCTCCAGTGGTGCCGGTACAGGCTACCCTTCTCCGACGGCGACGTCCACTTCTCGCCGGAGCAGCTCCAATGCTAATGCTAATCCAAGTCCAAATCAGACCGACTTGATCACTTCGGCTCTTACTACCACCGCACCATCTGCGGCCCCTGCGTACTATCAAACTCATCCAGGACAAGATCCCGCCAGTCTGGCCGTGATCGCTGCCATCGACTGCACCGGCTTGGACGTTCGTCCCATGTAGTTGAGTAAAATCATCATTTTTCGCAGATGCCAGCAAAATCACGGTTCTCTTAATATCTTGGCCATCAACTTTGCCTGTGCGGGAAACTATTCCAAGCATATCATCATATACGAGCTAGCATTATATTACGTAGCCCTTTGAACGATTTCTGTCCACTAAATGATGTTTTCAGAGGGTCTTTCATTGCCCTTCGTTTTCCTTACAACAGTTTTCTTTTCTGTGGGATATAATTTTCCCGATCAGTGGCATCCTTACATTGTGTGGATTGAGTTTCGGAAGCTTTGACGATCATCATCTACATCTTCCTCCCCGCTAGATTCGTGAACATAGATTAGCATTGATAGCCCCGTTACTAGTGCTCCAATTATAGCAAGTCTTAGTGAACTGACTTTTTGTTTGGAAACATCACTCGTAACCAGCGCAAGTGAAGATTCGCGACAAACCCCAGGTCAACATCAAAATCAATCTCGCAACGAGAGCCATACCCCAAGTCACACAAGAGGTACACAAGCATCTTCCATCTTAGCTTTTCTCTTCAAAGCGGCATTCGGAGTCATTTTGCACAAGTTTTTGGCTTACAGCTGTTTGGTTATTTTTTCATTCGACATGCTCGATCTTGTCTTTCAAGTCCCGAGCTCTGAAGAAATGAGAGGGCCGTATTACGCGCCGGCTACAGGTACCCATTATAGTCCACCCAGCTCGGGAATACTCCCCAGTCATTATCCCCACCTCGCCTCACCAATTACGCCGCAAACAGGGCCACGCCGACCGGCAAGTTCCGTGACTTCCGCTAGTAGCTACAGCCCTTACTCCAACCTTTCAGTACAGGTGCCGCTGGGTTCCAACTATGGACATCATCAACACGCTCAACACTCAGATGGACCTGTTCTGCCGGGTTGGACCCCGTCCGTTGACTCCGTCAGAGATTCGGTTAACCCTTACGCTCGACCTGGTCGCCAACCTTCCGGACCTCTCACTGGTCATCATGCTCCCTCATCAACACCTTTCGCGCATTCTATAAGGAACGGTCAGTTGATGAGTTCACCACATTATCCGAGTAACACCAATGCTGCACACCACCATCAACCGGGTACTATGCAATACAATGCACAAGGAAGACCTTTGGCTTACATGTCAGTTTGATCTAGTCCCTAATTATCGGGAATAGAATTTGGCGACACAAGCTGATTATTCTGTCCTGTGGTCGATGTGATTGAATTATTTGCGGGAATAAAGGTGTAATACTTGTGAGTGCGAGTTGCAGCTAATTCATTTTCTCCTTGGCTATTACTAAGCATCGTTTGCTACTGCTTTCACCTCCGATTGTCATCACTCAAAAAGGCCTAAGAGCGTTTGACCGTCCGAGTGCCCTCCAGATTCATGAAAGAAGCCATACGGTAAGTTTTTTTTTGCGAAATTTTTGTTGATTTTCTCGCGCTGATATGGTTTCTGTCCATTTTGGGGTTTAATAAATAGGGTGAAAGACGTAAGATTACCTACCACCTGCTCTTTTACATTGTTTATTGGTCTGAAAAACTGATGTGTTTTTACAGCATTTCCTTGTCCTTGGAACGGTTGTGTGAAACGTTTCACTACTCATGTAAGAGTTAATTTTCACCTGCACACTCACAATATCCTGAGGAACCAACATTGATTATTTTGCGGGGAAAAAACTTAGGGCAATATGGTCAAACATAGTCGGGTCTGCCCATTCAGAGAACCTGAAGATTGAACTCCTTCGAGTCGACAAGACGAACACTTCAAAGACTGAAATAAAGATACCGTATAATATTTATGCAGAATACTTCGTTTTGAACTTTGTACACACGGACAATTACAAATATGACCCAAAACAACTCGTAATCCCATTAACATTCTAGATCTGCCTGCTCAATCCTAGTTCCTGTGCTTCTTCCGTTCTTTTTCTCAGTATTAATATCAAATCGTTCCATCCATTCAAATAGCAGAAACCAAAAACAATGCAGAAAGAATCAAGACTAGATGTTCAGAGCATAGTATTAGGAGAAAATTAAACTAACAGATTAATAACATTTGGCAGCATTTAAAACCCCTTCCTTTGAAACGGGGATGTATACAATATGCGTTCAAATTACTATTCTTTTTCAAAATCTTCAGATGACTGATACATGTATACACTCACGATACCATCTAGAACTTTACAACACTGATCCATATAATCAATCCTCCAGACTGTATTTCCTTATCAAAAGTAAATTGACTTGTTTCTTTAGCACATTGTGTACCCTGTGGGGCTCTTTTGGACCCGGTACCATGGGGCAACACTGCAACAACTAGCGGGCAGCGGCAGCGTAGCTAAAGTGCAGCGTGTTTGAGCCCGCTTTGCTATTCAGCCTAGCGCTTTCAGCAGCGGTTGGCCACTTGTGCTATTTGCTGATTGTCCTGCAGGAAAAATTCCGTAGATTTCAGCGAGATTTTTTCAGCGGCGTGTAACAAAACGAGTGATGACAGCATACCTGCAATAGATGCAGTGATTTTGTTTTTGAGTTTTTCTTGATTTGTTCGGTTGAGGGACGCGCACAAGAGTTTAATGATCTATGTACATTTAAAGAAAGAAAAAGAAAAATAGGGTTTGTTGGAAGTGGTTGTTAGTTTTTATTGTGTTGCTTGATGTTTTGGTTGCTTGATGAAAAAAGGAAAATTTGCTTACTGGTCTCTTCCTCACGAGTATATAATTTAAGTTTAATAAAACCAATAACTCATGGACTTTTGGTTCAAGGGTTTCCCCTGCAATTTGAACAAAAGCCCAAGTTTTCAGTTCTCTTAGGGCTGGCGCGAATCCCGCTAACCAGTACCCTAAAACCCCGTTGCCATTGACACTCCCCCGTGGCTTTAAAATGTCCAGGTGGGGGAGCGTGAGGGACAAGCACACCCAAACCCAGCTCTATTTATGTGCGCTTACCGGGAGCGCAGCGGGAGGTGGGCCGAGTCCAAGGGACAGCGGCAGTGGAGCCACCGCGAGGCAAGCGCGCGGAGGCAACCGCAGTGCGCAGCTGAGGCGCGCCTGGCAGATCCCAAACCTAGTGAGTCGGGGAGCAACCGGTACCGGCTAGGAGCTAGCACAACGGAACCGGCAACACAACGCTCAACGCCGAACGCAACATTGCCAGGGAAATTCGCCAGGGAAATTCGACGGAAACAGAACCGAAGATCAACCGCCAGCCCCCCCGAAGAAACCAAAAAAGGTTACCGTGAAAGGTGTCAAAGTTTAAAACGCACATTAGGTTTGATGTGTATGCATGACGTCATGCATAGTTGATGCATAAGATGTACACCTGTTCGAATCTCCGCTCCCAAAAACTCTGTTCAACCACACTCTACTCGCCGACAACTCTATTCCTCCCCTTCCTTCCTCTTTTCCGTTATCCTATCTTTCATCGCTACTCGTCGATCAAACATTCACATCAACTCAATCATCGACTACAAAAAACTACTCGAAGACAATCTTCTTCGGACCTCTTCGATCAAATCGAAGATCAAGTTCAATCGCCGTCGACTCTAAGCACTCAGGAGGAGCTAGATCTAGTCTCGGGGCAGGTAGTTACTTCATGTTATTATCGTATTTTATCAAAGATCGTTATATTAACTTTTCTTTTAAATTGTTACTTCAGACTAGTTTGTTGTGATAATTCCGTGTGTTTGTTGCCGTCGCCCGTTGTCCTTGTTCAAGATTTGTATTCGCACTGGTTCTTTCTTTGAGGTATTTTCGTTTATTTTATTTTCAAACTATCATTCAACATTCAAAGAGATCTAACCATTGTTTTCAATTCTCAAAGTGTATTACTTTTATTGAGTTCTTAATATAATACTATTTCAATAAAGTACTTGTCTACCATTTTTCACATGGTAGCGAGAGTCATACTTGATAGTTAAAATAAGAACTCAAAATAAGAAAACACTTATAGATAAATACGAACAAGATGGCAGAACTTCCGGTAGTGCCTCAAGTCAATGACTCTTCGTCAAGTGAAAATGATCATCGTAGCGATAAAATTCGGATTACGAAGCTCCGCCGCAATAATTGGCCGGTGTGGAATAAATCGTTCAAACACCTCGTTACTGGACAGGGTGATGAAGAAGTTTTCGATCCTGTCTGGCTCGAAGAACACAAAAAAGAGAAGAAGTTTTGAAAGAAGACATCAAATGCATACACTCTTCTTGAGTTATGCGTCTCGGCCGATTTATATCCCGTTGTGCAGGCTGTTGACACATTTTCGGAAGCAATGACGAACTTGGCGGACGCATGCGGTGAAAGCTCATTGATAAAGCTTGGCGATAAACTCTATTCACTCATTCATCTTGACTACATCCCTGGCACATCAATTGCCAATCATATTAGTAAATTCCAATCTATGTACACTTCATTAAAATCTGCTCAAGTTACGACTCCAAATATGAAAGTCAATACAGCGATGGCGGGAATATTCTTTCTGAAAAGTTTTTGTTTTGATGAATCATTAACTTCTCTCGTTGGAACTCTTTACGATGTTGATCCCTTCACGTTCGAAAAATTGGCTACTCGTATGAGTGTCGAGCACAGTCGAGCTGAACAATCTGGTACCGCTGCGGTTAATGCTGTTTCATCAAAGCCATTTATTCGTCCGAACAAAGACAAATTCAAGGCAGTCGATAAGCAGTTCAGGAACATTGTTCCAACAAAGAATAGAACTTCCACGAGTAAATCGAACGTCAATCTGAATGATCAAGAACTGGATCAGTTAATCAAATCTTTAACAAAACTTCGGACTCAGAGATTAAACTCTATTGACGAATCAGATGATCCGGATGTGGCTGAAGCGGTTGCTGAGATCTCAAACAGCGATGCGGAAGATACTGGATTTTTTGTTGAGGATGAACATACGTTTCATGTTGGTCCGATCAACAATGAAAACATTTGGCTAGTTCTTGATACCGGTGCTTCAAAGTCGACAGTTTCGGACATTCACCTTTTGTCAAATTTGCAACCTATCAACAAAACTATGCAAACATATTCAGGCTCGATAAATATTACTCATACTGGATCAATGCGTTTCGGGAAGTATAATATATTCCCAGTTTATCTTGCACCTGACAGAAAATGCAATCTCATTTCGGTTTCGCAACTGGAGGACCATGGTTTTCGTTGTGTACACAAAAACAAATTGTTTTTGGTGTACATGGGTACGACAATTATAGAACGCTTTCCTCAAACCGGTGATTTATACATCTCATCTGGATCTAGTGTCGTCACGTCTAGGACTTTGTTTTTGATCAACGAAAGCAATGCGCTTAAGGATTGGCACATCATTCTGGGTCATCCATCCAATAATTATTTGAAGAAGTTTTTTGAATTAATGAAGATCTCACCAAATGAGAAATCCGGCACTTCAATAACTTGTGAGGTGTGTAGAATGGCGAAAATAAAGCGTTCCTCACACTCCAACCCTCTCCCTTCAGCTTCTTTACCTTTCAAGATGATTCATATGGACGTTGTGGAACTCCGTCCGGTGCTAGGCCGGCGGCAGTTGTTGGAGGGAAAGAGTGTTTTTCGAGATGAGTGCCCTCCGGGTTGTTTGGTCGGTTAGGGTGCTGAGGATCGAGGGAGCGATGAGGTTGGGGAAAGATTTTACGACCGCGTTGAGCGCGCGTCGGCGGTTTTGTTGTTTGAGGAGAAAAGAGGAGATAAGAGAAGCTCGAGTGGGATCAATAAGATTCAGGATCGGGCGTGGAGTGCGCCAAACGGGATCTACGATAAGATTTGATGGATTTTCTGACTTGGGATCAGATAGGTTCCATGCCGCCCCTCGTCTGAGTTCGGGGCTGAACTCAGACTCAGGGAGGCGCAGCGGACTGCGGACCCGTCATCACGCCCCGCACGCGCACAAAGACAAACAAAACAACATGAAACAAAAAGAGAGAACAAACCAAACCCTCCCCACTGAACCCATCCAAAGCGCGCAGTAGAGAAAAAGGAAAATAAAACAGAGGATCCATGAAAAAGAAACAACAACCGGAGAGCACAAGCAGAACAAACAAAGGGAAGAGTGATCCTGAACTCGTCTTGAGGGCGCGACGCGCGCCGCGTCGCGAAGATCTTGACGGGAGCTGAGTCTTGAGTCTTGAGGCTTGAATCCTAGGGCACCTCGACCAGCCGCGCGCCGGCGCGCCACGCTTTGAACTGAGTCTACATGTGTACCATGCGGCACACCACATCTCCACCACGCTTGCAGTCTGTCCCTAGACTGCTCGCGTCCGCCGTCGGGGAATTTAATCGAGGAAGAGAAAAAAAGCAAAGAAAAGGGGGAAAGAGCCTAGAAACTGCGGAGGAACCAAAGGCCGGCGCGGTGCTCACGAACGTGGCATAAAGTAGGGTTTCGAAAAAAAACAAGCGGTAGAAATACCCTGGAGGTGCACACATTGGGAGGACTTACTTTTGTTCTCCTGTGCCTCCACGAGAAAAATACCTTTTTACCTGATCTGCTGAAAAACGCCGCGCCAAGGGGGTCCCGTCGAGTTCCGCCAAGATATAGGAGCCACCGGGAACCTGACGCACCACGCGAAAAGGCCCATTCCAGCGGCTGGCGAAGAGCTTGCCCCACTGTGTCTCAAGGGCCCGGTTGTACGCCAGCACCATGTCGCCAGGCTGGAGAGGCGTCCGGAGCCGGCTCGCGTTCTTCTCCTCCCAATACTTGACGGATTCCTCGCGTGACTTCATCAGCTTACGGTGCGCCAGGTCGCGCACTTCTTCGCTACGCTCCAGCTGCCGTGAGCGCGCCGCTAGGAGGTCGGCCGTGTTGTGAACTTCGTCCCAGTCGATTCCGAGATAGGATTCCATCTCCAGATCGATAGGCAGCACAGCGCGCTGGCCAAAGACGAGCTCGTAAGGCGAGTACCCCGTCGTGCGCTTTGTTGAAATCCTATCCGCGAATAAGACAAGCGGGAGATATTTTCGACAGTTCTTCGCGCTTTCACCGGCGAGCTTGACAAGGGCAGCCTTCAGAGGACCATGGCCGCGCTCGACCATCCCTTGACCTTCTGGGTAATAAGGCGTAGAGACGCGATGTTGGCCGGGAAGTTCGCGCAACATCTCCGCAAGCTTGCCGCCAAATTCAGACCCGCCGTCTGTCGAATAAGATCGCGCCAAACCGTAGCGCATCGTCCAGTTCTCGTGAAGAAACGTTGCCACCGCCTCTGAGCTGAGGTTATTCAGAAATTTAGCCTCGACCCAACCGGAAAAATCGTCACGGGCCACGATGAGGTATTGAGCGCCAGGGGCTTTGATATGGACAACATCCATGGCCACACGCCCAAAAACAGATGATTCACCCGTGGGTCCTCTGATCTCTAAAGGCCGTCGCAAATCGCGCTTCTGGCATGCCTCGCAGCTCTTGCACCAGAGCGCGACGCTCTTCTTCAAAGAGGGCCACCAAAATCTTTCCGCCACGCGTCGATACGTCTCTGTCTCCCCGCGGTGACCTAATCCTTCATGCAGCTGCTCTAGCACCGCATCCTGCTTTGCTGGGATCGTGATAACAATTCGCGGGCAAGGGGAGCCTCTCTTCATGAGGCGCCCCGCGTGGGCAAAAAACTCTGACGATTTGCGCTTGAGAGCTCTGAAATCTTCCGTCGCCATCCCATGCGGCGCCCGAAGGTCGATCAGGTAGCGCTCCAACTGTCGCCAGAACCCCTGCTGGTATCCTGAATATTTACCGTTAGCAGTTGTCAAGCAAAACCCTAGGGGTTTGATCGTGGGCTCCTCTTCGTCGAAAACAGAATCAGGAGGCGACTCATCTTCACCCTTAGGACGCCGGGACAGACCATCAGGCATCAGGAATGTTTTTCCCGGCCGGTGCACAATATCGAACGAGAAAAGTTGAATGAAGGCCACCCAGCGCGTCATCGGGGCGTTAGGCAGACTTGGCGCATTGATCATTTCAATGAGAGAGTGGGCGTCAACCTGAAGCTCGAAGTGTTGGCCCCAAAGGATTGTCTGGAGTTTCTTGAGTATCCGCGCCACGCCGCACAGCTCCAGTTTGGGCTGTGAGTACCGCGATTCGACATCAGAGAAGAGGAGGGATTCATACAAGGCTGGCCGATCCAGTCCGTTTGAGTCTTCCTGCGTGAGAACCGCGCCCGTCGCGTGAAAACTAGAATCTACAGCTAGCTTAATCTTCCCAGCGTCAGGGCCGTAGTTGATCTTGACAAGGACGATGTCCTTGCCCACGATAGACTTGAGTTTTTCGAAAGCCGCTTGACACTCCTCCGTCCAGATCCAGTCGGCGTCCTTGCGCGTCAGGCGACGAAGAGGAAGGCAAAGCTGAGAGAGAGCGGGAATGAAGATACGAACGTAGACGACAACTCCAAGGAAACCGCGAATTTCTGTCGCGTTGACGGGGGTCGGCCACGTTAAGATCTTGTTGACCTTTCCTCGAGACATCCTTCGCCCTTCCTTGCAGACGACGTGCCCTACTATCTCAAGCGCTGGCACGCAAGCAGCAAGCTTTGAGGCGGAGACAGTGAGTCCTGACTCCTCAATCCTAAACAGAACGCGCTCCAATGTCGTGGCGTATTCCCAGATGAAGCGGCGAATACCGGGGTGCCAAGAGAGAGACGCATTATCATAATCAGAATTGGGGCCCTTGATGCCACCATCGTCTATGAAGATACCGGCATGATCTGGAATCTCCTCTTGAAGGATCCACATCATCTGGGCCTGATAAACAGCCACAGAGTTAGTGGCCCCTTGAGGGAGGCGCGTAAGCTGGAAACGCCCAAGAGGAGTCTCAAAGGTTGTGAGAGGACGAGAAATCGGGTCCAGAGCGCGCTCGTCGTAGCCGCCCATTATATCGCCGAGCCTGTAACACGCCCGTCCCGCAAAAGACTCTACAAACTCTTCTGTGGCGGGCGGCACGCCCGCATCCTTAATGGTGACCTTATTTAGGGGCTGGAGATCGTGAACAACTCGAAGTTTGCCGTTGCTCTTGAGGACGCAGAAGACTGGGGAAGTGTAGCTGGAGGTAGACTGTTCATACAGCCCCGTCTCGACTCGCTCCCGGATGACCTTGATATACTCGTCTAGCTTGGCCGCAGGGATCGGAATCTTTTTCTTTTGCCACGGCGCGTGCTCCACAACGGGAATGATGTATGGCATTCCATACGAGTCTTTTAAGAGACCGCGCTCCGATGGCGTAAAGGCTATCGCTAGGTTTCGCTCTGCTAAGACGTTCTTGATCAGATTAAGCTCGTCAGGCCGCAGCCACCCGTCGGGACCGAAATTGACCACAGCCAGGCGTTCTTCCGTGACGCGCCCTTGGGGAACAAAAGGGCCCGCAAGAGAGCGCGCGAGTCCGCGATACGGATCGCGTGACAGAGGAGGCCGGCGTAAGGGAGGATTGAGGCCCTGGGGCATAGCTTGATTCACCGGTTTGATCTTCTTGGAAACAGGCTTGTATTTGGCCGCAAATGTGAGGTATTCGCCCCGTGACCACGCCTCCAGAAGGGCCTTCTGCGCCGAAAAACGCAGACCGTGCTCCAAAAGGGACCAAGTGCGCTGCTCGTCGTCATCCAAAAACGCCGCTTTGTCTGCGAAAGAAAGACCGGAGGGACGTCCATTGCTCACGAGTGTGGCACGCGGTAGAGTTTTCGACAACGGAGTGGCATCTAGCCCGGAGGTGCATCTATGGAGAGAACTTACTTCTGTACTCCTATACCTCCGCCCAATACCAAACTGCACCAATCCCCCTTCCGCCGCCATCCAATGACCATCTAGTTTCACCTCATTCCGGAGGATCTTTAGTTTTCCCTCGTTGCGGAGGCTCGGGAGTTTAAACTCATCGCGGAGTCTAGTTTTACCCTCGTTGCGGAGGACGTCTGAAGACGTATATAGTTTATACTCATCACGGAGACCATCTTGATGAACGGATAGTTTATTCTTGTTGCGGAGACGGGATTGAGAAGGATCTAGTTTATTCTCGTTGCGGAGACGAGTTGGGTTGTATGGAGAACCACCTGGAACCAAAGGAGAAATCGAACATGGGGGGCGGCTCACGAGTGTGGCGGATCGTAGGGTTTTCGACAGAGAGGTGGCATCCAGCCCGGAGGTGCATCTATGGAAAGAACTTACTTCTGTACTCCTATACCTCCGCCCAATACCCATTTCCTCCGCAAACGCCCTGGCCTCCACACTCAAGGGTCTTATCCGCCGAAAGTCCTGGCCTTCAGTGCCTAACGAAGCCATCTTGCTATGAAACGAGGAGAGTTGAGAAACTGGTGGTACATGGTATCTTGAAGAAAAGAAAGCCGCTCGCGAATCGGAGAGTGGATCGGAAACAACATTTTTAGGCTTTGATTGATTTTCTTGATGTTTTTGGGTTTTGCGGTCTTGGAAAGAGGAAAACTGAGATTGAGAAAAGCGCGACCGGTGAATCTCTTGAAGATGAGTTAACCCAGCAGCTCGAGAGCGAGATTCTACATTAGCTCGGCTGACGTCAGGGTTAACTAAAGTCATAAAAAATGCGGTTCCGCAACGAGATCGTCGCAAACCACCGCCATCCGGGACAACACCGCCTTCCTTCCCTTGCCAGGGAAGTCACGCTCCCACCGCCCTTGATCCGTGGCGCACAACGAAAGCTCTATCTGCCGCCCCTCGGAATCCGGCAGCAGGATCTTCTCGCCACCTTGCCCTGAGTAGATAAGAGTTGCCTCGAAATCAATGAGGAATGGTCGGCCCAATATCAAAGGCCCATCGGCGCGAGTGATCCAGAAGTGACAGGATCCGACAATCGTACGCCCAACACGGATCGGCACATCCTCCGCGACACCTATCAATTCGCAGGACTGATTCCCAATTCCGTAAACCGCCGAGCTAAAATTAACGCGTGGACTGATATTGAATTTGTTAGCCAGCGCATTCGAAATCAGGTTCAGTTGGGAACCAGAATCAATCATGGGAGAAGCGGCACTCTCCTCATCCCCAATCAGGCAGGGCAGAAAACCCAGGGGACATGAGTAGAGCCGAGAGTCCGCGCCTGGGCCTTCTGGGTCGGGTCCCTCCGCTAACAACGTGCCCGAAGCCGTCCTCAGCTCCTCGGTGCCCACTTCCACACGCCTCTTCGTCACCCACTTCTTCCAGCCCTCCGCCATGGCCGGAGAAATCGCCAGAAGCTCCTTGACCGTAACTCCTGGGACCGGAAGGTCCGAAACTTTCTTGATCATCTCTTCGATCGCGTGAGGCTGATCCTTGGAAATGGCCCTCTCGAATCGAACCTTCTGAGCGGGTGACTTTGGGCTGCTAGACGCCTCGGGTTTACTCTGCGGAACCGAATCCGCTGAAGGCGCTGCCGGGCTCCTCTCGAAAAGCTCGGGCTCTTTGTCCATATCCTCCGCTTCAGAATCTGCTGGTGGCGCTGCGGTCTTCCTAGATGGTTTCCGTGCTGCCGAAGGCGGAACCATTGGCGCCTTGTAGGGATTCGGGGATTCATGCTTCTTACGGGCTGGATCCGCTTCATAAGTGCCAGAGAAGGACTGAGAAGAAATAGCTGGAGGGTACCAGGGCTCAAGCGTGCCGCAAGTGGCACGGAATTCTGGAGCTGTCGAAGCCACCGAGGCCTTAGGCTGAAAAGACGCCACCACGTGCCGAATTGGGCGTGATGAGTCAAAAGGGATCAGCGCGCCGTTTGGCAGAAAGAAATTGCTGCCCTTCTGCTCGACTAGATTCGCCTCCTTATCCTTAACAAGCTCCATGCAGCGTCCCGTGCCGTGTCCCTCGCGATGACAGTAGTAGCAGACCAAAGGTCCACGAGGCTCCCTCGGCGTCCCGGGCGCGGAAGATGCGCCTTTCGCCGCGAACTTCTTCTCCAAGCGCTGCTCGAAGGACTGCAGCATCTTGGAGATTTCATCTACAGTGGCCGGGGCTCTATCCGAAACAGGGGCGTCCTTGGGGCGCCGCTCGACCTCCATCTTCTGCATAATCTCATTTGAGGCCTTGAATTCAGAGGTGGAAGCTGTGGCCGGCTCTGGTTTGATCTGCTCGGAGGTAAACGCCACCTCCTCTTCCATCTCGGATTTGGCTGCTAGTCGAAGCTCGCTAAGAAATGGGAGACGATACCACCCGTCCAACGTTTTGACCATCTTCTTCTCCTTAATTAGATAGGACTTGATACGCTGCTGGAAGCCGGGGGAGAACGAGAAGAAAAAATGATCGACGGCTAGATCCTCCGACGATAGATGCTGGTAGCGAATCAAGTAAGATAAGACGACGTCGAACACAGATTTAAACGATTGATAGGCGTCCAATGAGGCGACGCCGCCCTTGGCGGTCCACGAGTCTTTAAGGGCTTGAAGATCGGCGACAGTGTACCGGACTGTATCCACCTGACCCCAACGTTCAATCATTTGTTCACGAAGCGTTGTCCACGACTTCGTCGCGTAGCCGCTCATGTCCCAGACAGCATCCTGGATATCCTCACTTCCGAGAAAGGATGGGATCTGAAGAACCTTGTCTTCATCAGACGCGCCGTCGAGATTAGCCGCTAGCTCGTACTGGCGGAGGAAAGCTTCAACTCGAGTCCCGGTGAACCTGAGTGTCCGGTCTTGAGGCTTTATTTTTACCATCTTGCGCGACGGTCCCGAGCCCTGAGACGCTTCCATGGTGGCCTAGACGAAAGAAGCGGAAACAGTCGAGGCGGCTCACGGCAGTGGCAGATGTAATGCTTTCGAAACTCGTAGTAGAAGCCCTCGGAGGTGCACTTATGGAGAGGACTTACTTCTAGCTCTCCTTGCCTCCGCTACTGAACACACAAAACAGAAATAAAAGATTCCCGACGGTAAAACTCGGATCCGTCCGGAAAGATAACCTAAAAAAAAGAAACTCGACCGCCAAGCGTCTCGAAAACCGTAAAATCGGCGAGACTGTAAATCTTGAGGTTGCTGGTTCGATCCCGGCTCGGGGGACCAAATGTGGAACTCCGTCCGGTGCTAGGCCGGCGGCAGTTGTTGGAGGGAAAGAGTGTTTTTCGAGATGAGTGCCCTCCGGGTTGTTTGGTCGGTTAGGGTGCTGAGGATCGAGGGAGCGATGAGGTTGGGGAAAGATTTTACGACCGCGTTGAGCGCGCGTCGGCGGTTTTGTTGTTTGAGGAGAAAAGAGGAGATAAGAGAAGCTCGAGTGGGATCAATAAGATTCAGGATCGGGCGTGGAGTGCGCCAAACGGGATCTACGATAAGATTTGATGGATTTTCTGACTTGGGATCAGATAGGTTCCATGCCGCCCCTCGTCTGAGTTCGGGGCTGAACTCAGACTCAGGGAGGCGCAGCGGACTGCGGACCCGTCATCACGCCCCACACGCGCACAAAGACAAACAAAACAACATGAAACAAAAAGAGAGAACAAACCAAACCCTCCCCACTGAACCCATCCAAAGCGCGCAGTAGAGAAAAAGGAAAATAAAACAGAGGATCCATGAAAAAGAAACAACAACCGGAGAGCACAAGCAGAACAAACAAAGGGAAGAGTGATCCTGAACTCGTCTTGAGGGCGCGACGCGCGCCGCGTCGCGAAGATCTTGACGGGAGCTGAGTCTTGAGTCTTGAGGCTTGAATCCTAGGGCACCTCGACCAGCCGCGCGCCGGCGCGCCACGCTTTGAACTGAGTCTACATGTGTACCATGCGGCACACCACAACGTATTGCAGGTTTCGCCAAATTCCCGTGGTTCTTTTCGTTACATTCTGGTTTTAATAGACGATTTTTCTCAATTCAATCGCATTTGTCTAATGCAAAAGAAATCCGAATCTGAAGCTAAGATTATGTCCTTTATTAATGAAATCAAAAATCAACTGAACAAAACGCCTGCTATTCTTCATACTGATCGTGGAGGAGAGTTCGGTTCGACAGTATTTAAAACATTTCTGTCTCAGCGTGGAATATGCCTTGAACAAGGGCCGGCAAATTCACCTCAAACGAACGGTTTGGCCGAGCAATTTAATCAAACTCTCTTGATGAAGATGTGGTGTATGCTAGCACAATGCGCAGTACCGTTGAATTACTGGGATGAGGCCGCAAAATACGCTTCGACACTAATCAACATGTTGCCTACGTCGGCGCTTGGCTGGAAATCACCGAATTCAGTACTAGTGGACGAAAACAGTGAAATTGAACAAGTAAGACACGTTCATACATTAATACCCTTCGGTCTGAAAGTCTACGTCCACACCCAATCCCCTTCCTCAAAAGTTCTTCCGCCCTCCAAACCTTTCTTTTTTCTCGGCTACGAGCCCCGATCGGACGCAATGCGTTTTTTGGATCCGATATCTCGCAAAACAATTATTAGTCAAGACTATACCCCATCTATCCTCTCTTTTCCTTACAATTCCAAATCTGCCATGATGAAGTTACCCTCAACTTTGCCCACATCGTGTGTGGATTTGGGTTCAAAAGATGAACACGTTGAAATTGACATTTCTGCAAAGAAACGAAAGATTCCTGTTTCTAATCCGGCGATTACTACCCCTCCTCTATCTGTTCCTTCTTCGCCTTCATCTTCGCCACCTACTCTTCCACCAATTCCGCCTTCTCCTGCATTGGATGTTCCCATTCGTCAAACTGATCCCTTGTCTTCGTCATCAAAACAGCTTCCGACTAAACGCTTTACTTACGAGTGGCAATCTAAAGATCATCTAGCTCCAAAAAATATCAGTTCAACGGTTGATCCATCAAATATTGTAGAAGGATCTCGACGTCTCAACAAACATCTTCCAGATTTAAGTGTAGCAATTCAATCTGAATTTCCAGATCTTAATTTGACTCAATCCGTGACAATCTCCGACGCCATGAACAATAAGGCTTCTTTACCTCACTGGGAGGAAGCGCTGTCTTCAGAATTTAACTCTCTACAATCGAAAAATACCGGTACTCTTGCTCCGCCCCCGTCTGACGACAAAACGATAGGAGGAATGTGGTTGCTTACCAAAAAGTTAAATGAGTTCAACAAGGTTATTCGCCATAAAGCTTGTTGGGTCGTTTTTGGCAATCATCAGGAACATATGCTACATTACTTCGAAACGTACTCATCGGCGGCACGGAATGAATTGCTCAAGATGATGTTGTCTCTCGCCATCAATATGGATTGGTCGGTGTTTCAATTTGATGTTGAGACAGCTTTTCTGTACGGCGACATTGATGCCTCAATTTATGTATCTCAAGTACTTGGTTTTGAGGATCCAGATCCAGCTAAAAAGGGATGGGTTTGGAAGCTGAACAAATCTCTATACGGTACTAAGCAGGCTCCACGAATGTGGAAAGCACATCTGGTATCGACTCTGAAATCTATCGGGTTCAAGTCTTTGATTCTCGATGACGCACTGTTTCACAATGTCGACAAATCAATTCTTTTACATATGCACGTTGATGACGGTTTAATTATTGGTCGATCGCGTGCGGCAGTCATTTTGTTTCTGGACAACTTGAAAAAATCGTATGTTCTGAAAGTGAAAGAAAAACCAAAGCAACATCTCGGTTACACGTTCCTTTGGCAATCTGATGGATCATTGGTGGTTCACCAATCTGATTTTGCTCACAAAATCATTGACGAATTCGGAATGGCGAACTCCACTGCGGTAAAAGCTCTGTCACCTCTTAACTTTCATCGTGTGGTGGCTTCAGAAACATCGGCTTTCGACGTCAAAACAATGCAAAAAGCTATTGGAATGTTAAACTATCTGGCACTACATACTTGACCAGATATAGCGTTTACAGTCAATGTTTTGGCACAGTTCGCGTCTTCCCCTTCTTTAGGTCATTGGTCTCTGATCAAGCACCTTCTTCGATATTTACAAGGCTCAGCTGAGGTTGGCATTCATTTCCGCAAGGGACAACAAACCGATGTTTTATGCGGATGGGCCAATGCGGATTATGGTTCTTCTCTAGTAACTAAAAAATCCATGTCAGGATACGTCATCACCTTCTTTGGCAATCCTATTTCGTGGACAACAAAGAAACAATCGGTGGTTGCTCAATCAACAACCGAAGCTGAATTCATTGCGATCAACAGGTGCGCGAAACAACTACGCTGGATGTCGAACTTGATCACGTCTCTCGACATTTCTATTGATCCTCCCTTGATTTTCAACGATAACTCTGGCGCGGTCACGATTAGCAAGGAAGCTCAACTCAATCCCAACACAAAGCATATTGAAATCCGTTTTCAATATGTTCAACAACTCATTATCATGAAGGTTCTGCGGGTAAATCAAGTCTTGACGCTCGACATGATCGCGGACATTTTAACAAAGCCCCTCAGAAAAATAAAATTACTATCTGCTTTTAAACAGTTACATTTGGTTAATGTGCGTGTTTAGGAGGAGTGTCAAAGTTTAAAACGCACATTAGGTTTGATGTGTATGCATGACGTCATGCATAGTCGATGCATAAGATGTACACCTGTTTGAATCTCCGCTCCCGAAAACTCTGTTCAACCACACTCTACTCGCCAACAACTCTATTCCTCCCCTTCCTTCCTCTTTTCCGTTATCCTATCTTTCATCGCTACTCGTCGATCAAACATTCACATCAACTCAATCATCGACTACAAAAAACTACTCGAAGACAATCTTCTTCGGACCTCTTTGATCAAATCAAAGATCAAGTTCAATCGCCGTCGACTCTAAGCACTCAGGAGGAGCTAGATCTAGTCTCGGGGCAGGTAGTTACTTCATGTTATTATCGTATTTTATCAAAGATCGTTATATTAACTTTTCTTTTAAATTGTTACTTCAGACTAGTTTGTTGTGATAATTCCGTGTGTTTGTTGCCGTCGCCCGTTGTCCTTGTTCAAGATTTGTATTTGCACTGGTTCTTTCTTTGAGGTATTTTCGTTTATTTTATTTTCAAACTATCATTCAACATTCAAAGAGATCTAACCATTGTTTTCAATTCTCAAAGTGTATTACTTTTATTGAGTTCTTAATATAATACTATTTCAATAAAGTACTTGTCTACCATTTTTCACAAAAGGGCCAACCAGAAGATCGACCAGAGCGACATCAAAGAGGCCAGGAGAGCAAGGAGCGGAGGATCAAGGGGTAGAGGAGGAAGGAGAGGAGGAAAGGGTCACAGGGTTAGGGGAATCTGGGGATCTGGGGGGGGATAGGATCAAAGGGCTCGGGAACCGGATAGGTACTGGTAAGTCGTCGACAAGAGCTGGAAGGGAGGAAGAATAGGGTTAGGGAAAGGAGCTGACGGATTGTGGCGCCTTACATCGCTTAGCAGAGAATCCGGTGGACGCAGAGCAGGAAATCATGGCTAGGGAGAACCAAGGTGGTAAAGAGGGGGTACAAGAGATTATGCTAAAGGTCATCGGGAAAGCGCTAGCGGCCGAGGCGGCAGGCAAATCGGAACAGGCGACCATGCTATTCAAGATCTGCAAAGGCTTGGGGAATACCATCACAAGCGTCCCTACGACCTCGGCCCATCAATCACCGACCCAGTCAGCGACGGACACCGGCAGGCCAACCCGGACCGACCTCCCCATTAGAATCGCTGCACCTCCCATCTCATCATCAACCGCACCACCGGCTATCCCAACCCCCCTGCATCAACTCCTTGGCTTCAAGGTCCCAGCCTCGAATCTATCGTCCATACCGAAAGTCAGGGACTACGACGAGATGCTGACTTCCTCCGGACCGGAAGCAGCAGCCCTGTTTGACAATGCAGCTATCCCAAACAACGACAATATCGGCCTCCCGCAATTCTTTGCCAAGAATCTCCTAGAGTTCCGAGCCCCCTTGCCCTTGACAATCTTCAATGAGTGGTGGCAAGAACAAGCCTTTCTCCACCACGCGGAGAAGAGAAGTAAATCAGACGATGCGAGCGGAGACCGATTCAGATATACCGGGTTTCTGTACCCAAGCAAATACCTCCAGACCTACCAAGAATGGTTGGTCAATCATCAAGGCTTTCTTCGAGTGGTCAGCAACACTGCCGGCATAATTAGCTGGGCTGAGGTTATCCCAGTTAAACTAGGATGCACTTAACCAATTTAAATTTGGTTGATCTCACCTGATGAAATACAAATCCAAGGGGCCCCCCTTAGTTTTATATTTCATTGGTTGAGATCAACCCATTTAAGATTGGTTGAGTGCATCCCAGTTAAACTGGGATGACTTCATCCTAGACAAATATGCTGGCAGTGCAAGATACCTTCCCACGCCAACTTGGCGACTTGGTTGGTGGCCCACAAGAGGAACGCAGACGGTATTATCAGGAGGGAGGGGTTCATGACGGCGCTAAGGTACGACATCCACGTTCGGATGAACGCTCTGTACCATAGGGTACCCGTACCAGGTGGGCGGCTCTCGGTGGCGAACATTTCAATCTTCTGGACGGAGATTGTGCAAGAGGTCCACGCCAAAACGGTTAGGTCCGGCGAAACGGAATTCACCAACAACCCCTACGCAGCAGGTGGCTGTTGTTTTGGCTGGGACCCTACAACTGGTCAACAAGCGAAGGTTAAAGGCGAGCAGGCGAACAGGACTCCGCTCCACCTGCAACAATCCAACAAGGCGATCACATCCGCGACGAAGCCCGGCCCAGAAACCCCGAGGGGTCCTAGCAACCAGAAAGAGACCGGCGGCAAAGGCAACGGGTTTAAGGGGGGCAAGTGGGGGCAAAGCTATGATCGCGAGGCGGGAGACTCGAGCATCGGCGGGGGAGGAGGAGGAGGAAGACCCGGGAGTAGTTATGGCAAGGGGAGAGGTTACTAGTTAGCGGTTTTCTTAGTTGAATCCATCCTCTGTTTTCTTGTACGCCCAATGCAGGGACCGTAGCAACTTCTTTGCCCTCTTTTGATTTCCATCTACACATGCAAATAGAGTTCGCAATCTAACTTAATGGTACCCAATCCGGTACATTCTGTGCAAAGTATAGAGAGTCGGGAGAGTCACAGCTACGAGACGAGAGTTGAACAGAGCCGACAAGTCATAAACAGGAGACAAAGGCTAGCGGTAGTGCAAACCCACCAACTTAAGGGAGCAAAATGGCCAACAAACGTCTCCTGCGAGATGAATATCAATGCTTGGGAGACCGCGCTACGGCGTGCAGGCCTCCTGTCAAGATTCCAAGACGTTTTAGATGGCTTTTGAGATGGGTTCAACCAGGGGATCCCACCACATAGGTTATCGGACGACATTTGCTACTTCACCCCCCCAAATCACACTTCAGCTTTGTTGGCGAAAACCAAGATAGAGGACTCCATTTGGAAGGAAATAGAGGCTGGTAGGATGTTCGGGCCCTTTACGTACGACCAGGTACAAGAGCGGTTCAGTTTCTTCAGGACTAATCCTCTGGGAGCCGTAGTCAACGGCGACGGGTCCTTGCGGCCAATTAATGACTTATTGTTCCCGCACGGGAAGACGGAAATCCCTTCCGTGAACTTGTTTGTCAACGCGGATGATTTCAAGACGTCCTGGGACGATTTCAATGCGGTAGCAAGGTTTCTCAAGGAACAAAAAGAGCCGGTCCTCTTAGCTCTTTTCGATTGGGAAAAGGCGTACTGCCAGATCCCAACCGCGCCATACCAATGGCTGTACCTCATGGTACAAGATTTTAACGATCAACTCCTGCTAGATACCAGGATCGCGTTTGGTGGAGTGGCGGGCTGCGGATCCTTTGGCCGGCCAGCAGATGCGTGGAAGGAGCTGATGCTGTCAGAATTTGATGTCCTAAATGTCTTTAGATGGGTCGACGACAACTTATTTGTCAAAAAGCCGAGCTCAGCAACTCTAATGGCCGACATAGTAAGGCGGTCCGATGAACTGGGGGTAAAGACAAACAAAGAAATATACTCACCCTTTCTAGAGGAACAAAAATACGTCGGCTTCATCTGGAATGGAACCGACAAGACCGTACGGCTTCCAGAAGCAAAACTCAAGAAAAGGATCAATCAGATTCAAGATTTCCTCGAAATAGGTGCAATCTTCACATACAATGATGTGGAGGTCATCGCAGGCAGGTTGAACCATGTAGCTTATATCTTACCTCAGTTAAGGTGCTACTTATGTGGACTTTATAGATGGCTTAAGGACTGGGTGCACCAAGAAACAGCCCGCCCAATACCCCCAGACGCCAAAGAGGATCTACACATGTGGCTAACAACACTATTGAATTTCAAACCAACAAGATTAATTGCGAGACAAGAGCCGACCGAGGTAGGATGGGTCGGCGATGCATTGACAGGATTTGGGATAGGCATGATTATCAGCAAAAGATGGGGACAATTCCGCCTACGATCGCTAGAGGAGCTAGACAAAAAAATTGACATGGAGAAACGGGAAGAAGAGAGGATCTTGCGACTGGAGACCATCGCAGTACGACTAGGCCTATTGATGCTAATCAAGCTTGGGGAAAGAGAAGGGAAAACATTCATTGTATGGACAGACAACACGACAACAGAGAGTGTCGTCACAAAGAGGAAATCAAAAGACAGGTTTGTCAACGCCGAATGGAAGAAGATACAGGTGATGCTAGTCGAACACCAGATCAATCTCATTGCAAAACGTGTTGCTTGCGCTTTGTCAGCTGGCAAGCAAAACCAAGTTTCCCCTTAACTTGCCAACTTCCTGTTTTGCTACACCATCTGCAATTATTACTAGTTTCACACTTATTTCACATGTTTCTTCACATTTCACACTCTTTGATTCATGGTGTTCAAAATTGCATATGTCATGGTTTACATCAAATCATCAAGCCAGTTTTGGCTGGGAGATGTCACTTTAAGTTTTATGCATGCTGACATCTCCCAGCCAAAGTTGGCTTTATGATTTTATGTAAACCGTGACATATGCAATTTTGAACACCATAATTTTATTATTGACATAGTTTATGTATGCTTGTATCTAGTCAAACTCAAGAAGCCTGATACATAAGTTGTACTCCTCAAGCTCTATTGCTCCCTAGACTTTCAGAAGAGACAAAAATAACAACATCATTTTATTTACTCATTCCTCTTTATTTGAAGATATATCAACAAATCACTACTTCAAATAGACAGTTCCCCTCATATCAACAAATCACTGTATGGAAACTCAAGCCTGACTGTCTCAAAACTTATCATCGGCTGGGTGTAAACTCTTTGGATCAGATTCAACCCCATCTACGACTCGGAGCCACCGGATTATTCCAGTAAACTTCCATCGAGTGGATTCCCATCTTCCCCCAAGTAACCCACCGCTGACATGCTAAGAATAGGGCTGACGAATTATCCAGAGGAATTAGGCGGAACCACAGGACCCGCTACCAACTACGGGTCGAAGCCCCCCGGGATCTAGGGGAGCTAATCAAACAAGTAACAGAAGTGTAAGGTTATGATAGGTGTTGCTCGGGGGAATGGAGACGGTTGGAAATGAATAACATTACAAATATAGGATAGGTCTAGGCATCAAGCCTCCACTAGGACCAGGTTTCCTGCAGTGTTGGGTCTGAGCAGGTTCCAGGCCACCTGGAGTAACGGGTCGGGCTCAGACCCCACATCTTAGTGCTCACACAGGAGGAGAGGCCACACTCCCTAGGAGCAGTGGCCACCCTCCCAGCTCACCTTTCTGTTGCGCCAAGCTCTCCGTCACGGGGAGAAGAGACGCGGCACGCCAGGAGAGAGATGAGGAGAGGACCTTTCCCACACTCAGGCGGCTCGGGGAGTTGTGAGGACAACTCCCAGGTCACCTAGGCAATCCCAAATCAGGGGATTGCAAAGAGAAACACACAGGGGCTGAGTACCATTGATGTTACTCAGCCCAAACCCACACGGAACGGTAGCGGCAGGATTGACAGCAAACCTGAATGTAGCCTAAACAAAGATCACCAATATAATTTGGTTGTGGATTTGCAACAACAGCAAAAAAAAAGTGCAACAAAAAAAGCGACCGAGATGCTGAGTAGCCTCCCCGGGAAGCGGGTGCTTTAACTGCTGGAACGGACCAGTCATTGAGGCTCAATGACCGGAACGACCTGGCCATCGAGGGGAGTTGTGTGTTCCCCCTCCCCGTGGCCGGTTGTACCGCTCGGCGCTCATCTACATGTGTCAGCAGGTGTCAGCATATATCGGCAATCACGCTTGATGGCCGGATAGCTGGTCCGTACCGGTCATCAAGGCAGAACTCTTGATGCCGGGTGCGTATATTCTACTCTCTTGTACATCCGGCCATTGAAAGGAGTGCGAAATGTCCTCTCAATGGCTGGAGTCATCGAGAGCAACACACTCCTCGATAGCCGGCCATCAAGAGGGTGTACACACTCCCATCGATGGCCCGTCTATTCCAGCCATTGAGGGGAGTGTGAATCTCCTCTTGATCATTGTCAGGTACACACTCCCTTCGCTACCTGCCATCCGGCCTTCAAGAACAACTCACCAAGCCTTCAATGGCCGACCCCAACTGATCATCAAGAGGGGATCAAACTACTCCCCTCAATGGACATTTTGTTCCGGCCATTCTGGTCCGTTCCAGTAGGACCAATACCCGCGCCGGAGATTGGTATGGGTCATACTGGATGAGATCCACCCGCGGCTGGGTGGGAGGGTGGGCACCTGAGATGGTCAGCATACGTACTTGACCTTTTTTTGTGTGTACATAACCATGGTGATTCTACTAAAGCAGAATTGCTTAGGCTAGATTCATCTCCCCCTATTTATAGCCTTGCCCCTCATATCTGCTGGCCAACAAAACACAATCCCTTTCTCGTCTCATTTGGAGCATTGTCATACATACACATCCAGCCTTATTGGCGGGTCAACGCAATTGGATTTTTTCCTGTTTCAAATGTCCCCTTTGAGATTTTATGCATCTATTACCTCACCTTGGTTTGACTTCACGTGGCGGTATGATTTTTTTTTGGTCAACTTCTTGGTACAAGTCTGACCCTTAGCTTCTTCCTACAACTCCAGGCAACAGGCACGACCCTTTCTGTAACCATCCCCTCGGCATCTTGTTTGACTTTGTCCATCATCACCAAGGCCCGGCAATTGATACTCTCACCGCGTAGGCCACAGCTTCACTGTGATCTGTCCATCTGATTATTCTTGAAACCGCCTCGCCACCATCTTCCCCTGCTGATCTACGTCACAATCAGGCTCAGCTGTGAGTTATCCATGGTAGACTGAATCTCAAAGGACAACTTGTTTGCGTACAGACTCACAAAATCTGCCTGTCTCCAACGATTGAGCAAGCAGCAGTCAGGCGCAAAGCCCGGGAGGACAAAAGTGAGTCTGCCTCCGACCTCTTCCGGCCCCACAGGCGATCTGACTGACCCTGCTTGTTTCCCTCCCCATATCAAGGGTGGGCAGTTACGTTACGGTACGTTACGGAGGGCTAATTGGATACCGTAACTTTTTTTTAGTTATCCAAATTAGCCATTTGGGTAACGTAACATTTTTTTTGAGTAACGTAACGTAAAGTAACTTTTTTATTTTTGAGTTTTGGAGGTTTTGGATAACGTAACTTTTTTGGGGTGGAAATTTTTTGTTCAATATTTTCCAAAAATTGCTCATCTGAATACTGAATTTAGCATAATGGTTAGTGCTTGCCTCTTGTATGTTTTGCAACATGCAGGTTGCGGGTTCAATCCTCAGTGTGCACCTATTTTGACCTGACACCCTGGGCAGAAACTGGCATCAGTGGCTGTTTTACATCAACTTGAGCCCAATACGTACTCATATGAGGGGGGTTCACAATTGAAATTTGTAAAACTTTGGGACCCATTTTAACCTTTTTATCAACATATTTTTAAAAAGTTGATCAATTGCACTGATTGATCAGTCACACCTTTTCTGGACATCTTGCCAAAATTTTAAAATTATGTTCATAAAGGCCTTAAAACAACCTCCAAAGTTTTTATAAAATTCAATTGTGAACCCCCCTATTGAACAAAAAAACCCACAAATAGTCATTTCTCTTGGAAAGTTACGGCAAAGTTACCCAAATTTGGGCAGACCTGTAACGTAACCCATTTTGTTGAAAACTTCTGGGTAACGTAACTAGAAAATGAACAGCCCTTTTTCTGCGGCAGATATCGTAACTAAAATCAAGGTATTTGTAACTACTGGTTAACGTAACTTTAAAAGTTACGTTACAGTTACGTTCCCAATTACGGGTAACGTAACGGCCCACCCTTGCCCATATGTGTCTGTGTGGGCGTGAAGTATGGGAGGATGGAGGAATTGGAAGAGGACAATGAGGGCGCCGGCTCAGATGACCCAACAGCTGATGCAAGCAGATCAATGCAGCTCGAATCAATCTGGATCACGCTTGCTAACCATTTGCGCCGGTTTGCCGAGTTTTTCCTTGACCTCATCTCCCCGCTCTCCACCCAAAAAGGCTGTAAACCTCCCCACTACTTTCCTCAGTCACACTGTTTCCACAATACTCATCTCGCTTTTTTTGTTTCTGCTTGCACAGCCGACATGAAATTCCTTGCCATCAGACTCAACTTCTCCCTCTTCTAAATGTGCACCACCAAGACTTCCTCCTCCAATCCGCCGCCCCCATCTATGGCAAACAAACAATATGGAAGCTCTTGAGAAGCAGTGATCCAAGCTGACACTGAAACTAAAAGAACAAGTGATTGACATTCAGAAGTTGGTTTGTACTGTTCTTTTAATGAGGTGCGTGATCAATGCTGATTAGGTGTCATGACGGGAAGCAAAGCCACAGGAGGTAGAGGAGATCAAAATTCTACGGAAAGAGAGCGAGTAGTTGGCCAAAGAGGTGTGTGGCTTGAGGGAAAAGACAGCCCGCCTGTGTGCCGAGCAGAAGGAGAAAAAGAAGATGCAGGAGGGCCTGCTTGTGTTGCTCGAGTATGCAAGCACTAAACGGCGCCAAGATAAGGCTTTGATGCTGATTAGGTGTCTTGACGGCAAGCAAAGCCACGGGAGGTAGAGGAGATCAAAATTCTACGGAAAGAGAGCGAGAAGTTGGCCAAAGAGGTACGCGGCTTGCAGGAAGAACCTGCCCGCCTGAGTGCTGCGCAGAAGGAGAATGAGAATGAGCAGGAGGACCTGCTCGTGTTGATCAAGGATGCAAGCAGTAAACAATGCAGAGATGCCTTTGATGCGCAAAAGGGGTCTTGAGGTCAGTGAGGACACAAGTTGATTGCAAACCTTGTCCATTCTTGGCTTGTGTACATCCAGTCATTTCTTCCTTCCACAACTGCTGCCTCAGGTACACTACATACAATCTGTGATATGTGTGTGAAAAGAAAGAGACATGTGTAAAGCAGAAAAAGAAAACAGAAAACAGAAACCTGAGTCTAACTCAACACACTACAAACATTTATTATTTTGCCCAAAAATAAAATAAAAGTCAACATGAAAAAAATAAAACCAAAATTTCACTCAGGGGAACAAACTGAGCATGCTGAGCCAAAAAAATAAAATGTCCCAAACCGAGCAAAAATCATTGGAAAATGTTTTGGGATGGTTTTTTTCACGGGCCTGGCGGGCCTGGAGCGGGCTTAAGCGGGCCTTGAGCGGGCCTGAGACGGGCCTGCCCCAAAAGCACATTGGCTCAGTATTAAAGAAGTTTTGCCTTGCCCTGGGAGCTTCTTGGGCTTTTGATGGGCCCAAAATCTCAACATGGGCTTTTGGTGGTCTAGAAGTATCAACCCGGGCCAATGAATAGCCCATGGGCCTTTGAATTCCCAGAAAGCCCACCATGAGCCCCCACATAGCTAATGGGTTGTTGGTAGCCCATGAAGATCTCCATGGGCCAACAGATACCCTCGTGGGCTTTTGGGGGCCCATGAAGATCTCCATGGGCCAACAGATATCCTCATGGGCTTTTGGTGGTCCAAAAAGCTCCCCATGGGCTTTTTGTGGCCCAGAAAGGAAGCAAAAAGCCCATGGGATCCCATGATGGAACTTTTCCATTGGAAGTATCTGTTGGCCCATAGGGATCTTCATGGGCCACCAAGAGCCCATTAGCTATGTGGGGGCTCATGGTGGGCTTTCTGGGAATTCAAAGGCCCATGGGCTATTCAGTGGCCCGCCCGGGTTGATACTTCTAGACCACCAAAAGCCCATGTTGAGATTTGGGCCCATCAAAAGCCCAAGAAGCTCCCAGGGCAAGGCAAAACTCCTTTAATACTGACCCAATGTGCTTTTGGGGCAGGCCCGTCTCAGGCCCGTTCAAGGCCCGCTCAAGCCCGCTCCAGGCCCGCCAGGCCCATGAAAAAAAACCATCCCAAAACATTGTCCAATGTTTTTTGCTCAGTTTGGGACATTTTATTTTTTTGGCTCAGCATGCTCAGTTTGTTCCCCTGAGTGAAATTTTGGTTTTATTTTTTTCACATTGACTTTTATTTTTTTTTTGGGCAAAATAATAAATGTTTGTAGTGTGTTGAGTTAGACTCAGGTTTCTGTTTTCTGTTTTCTTTTTCTGCTTTACACATGTCTCTTTCTTTTCACACACATATCACAGATTGTATGTAAAGGAATATTGATTTGTGATTTGAAACCTAAATGAAACCGACACACTAAAGTGAAAAACAATTAGAAAGAAGGAACACTTGAAGTTTTTGGAGAGATAGAGAAGAGAATAGAAACCAACATTGGGACAAGCAGAGATGTGTGAGAAATGGCAGTTGAGAGATGGAGAACAGGACAGGAAGTTGATAAGAGCAGACACTGGGGAGGAAGAGTCAGTTGAGTTGGTTTGTCGGAATGATTGAGAAGACTGGGGTAAGATCTCACCAGACAATAAGAAGGAACAATGGAGAAGGGAAGTAAAAGAGATAGAGATGAGAGTGAGGAGTGAGTGACGAGTTTGAAGTGAGCGACGAGTCGAGATGAGTCGCCGCAGAGTTGAATTCGGGTTTTTTGAGGTTGTTGATTTGAAGCGGAGTTGAGGATTAAGAAGAGAAGAGAGAGAGGTGAGAAGAGGAAGAAAAGAGGAGTAGAGTTAAGTCGAGTACAGGAGAGAGAAAGGGGCATGTCACGGATGTGACAGGAAGGTGATTTTTACACTCCCCGTGGCTGGAGAGATTTTACCTCCGGGAATGTGAATGAAGGATCGATTGTTCTGGTAAGATTGGTTATCGATGATTTTGAGGCGGCTTTTGTCAAAGCATCGGCAAGCATATCAAAGGTACGGATAAGAGTTATCTTGATGTTTTTGTGTTTCAGTTCCTGACGAATTCCCTTTGTTTTGAGGTCAATGTGCCGAGTCTTTGGGTTGGATCCGAATTTCTTGAGTTTGTCGTCGAGACCCTTGTTGTCTATGAAGTGTGAGTTGGCGAATTTTTCTTTGAAGTCATCATCACTCATCATAAGTCTTTCATTCAGGTCTTTATCATCGATGTAGTGAGTGGCGGAGTTGATTTGCAGATTCCAGATATCAGAGAGGAGAGCCTTTAACCAAGTGCCCTCGTGAAATGCGTCAACCAAGGGATTGAGTTTGGCCTCTGTAGAGGAGTACGTCACGTTATGTTGTCTGCTACTGTTCCACGAGACGAGTGATCCGAATAGATAGCAAAGGTAACCGGATTGCGAGGTTCTATGAATTGGGTCGTCTCCCCAGGTGGCATCACTGTAAATTTCCAAAAGTTGATCCGGACGCCGTATTTCCAGCGAGAGCTTTAGGTCCTTAGTGTGTCTTAGATACTGCCACACTTTTTTAACTTCGTGCCAGTGTGACATTCCTGGTTTGATGGAGTATCGCGCGAGATTGGAGACTGCAAAGCTGATGTCTGGGCGAGAGTACCCTGCGATATAATTCATGAGACCTATAGCAGATCGGTAATTGACATTCTGCTTTTTGAATAATGCGTGATCGTTATCGCTTGCTTCTTTCAGTTTGAGATTCGGCGTAAGAGGAGTACTTGAGGGTTTGCAGTTTGAGAGTCCTAGCTCTTCCAAACCATGTTCGATATGCTTTGGTTGAGAAAGTAGGATCTTATCCCCTATCCGTTCGAACTTCATGCCTAGTATAGTATTTGGATCATGGCAGGAAGAGTTGGAGAATCTTTTGCTGAACTTTTCCTTGAAGTTGTTACCTGAGCCGACCAGTATGAGATCGTCGACATGGAAGAAAATCCGAGAGATATCGTCGTCACACAAGTAGAGACAAGGATCACAGCTTGATTCATGAAATCCAACCGATTCGAGCCATGAAGACAAGGTTTTGTACCAGTTCTTCGGCGATTGTTTGAGACCGTACAGCGCCTTTTTGAGTTTGAGGTACGGCGCATTTCGGTTGACTCCTTTCGGAGTTTTGATGTAGACGTTTTCCGTTAAGGGAGCATGGAGAAACGCCCCCTGCACATCGAACTGAGTGATAGGAAGATTTTGGTGCAGGGCGTACAGTAGTATCATTTTGAGAGTTGATACTTTTCCAGTAGGGGCGAAAGTCTCCCCGTGATCGACACCCTCTATCTGATTGAAACCTTGAACACATAACCTGGCCTTGTGCTTGATCGGGTCTCCATGACAATTGTCCTTGATCTTGAAGACCCAGGTCGTGTCAAGAGGATTTGGTGGATCTTCGTGGTAGTCGTCCCATACTTCGTGATTTTCGATTGATGTGACTTCTTTCTCTATGGCCGTCTTCCAGAATTTTTGGTCCGAGCATCGGATAGCTGATTCGAAGGTATTAGGTTCATAGTAATGATGGAATCCGAAGCGTACTGGAGGTTTGATGGTGGACCTATCTCTCAGAGACCTAGCAACTGGAACGTTTTCGGGTTCTCTCGGCTTCAACATTTGTGAAACGTCGTCGTTTGATTCCGAGTCTGAGTCTGAAGAGTCCGAATTGACATTGTTGTTCTGTTGAGATTCCATCCCTTCCCGACTTGAGGATTCAGAATCGTCGGAAGCTTCATTCCTTTCCACTTGTTGCGCTGTTGAGTTCTGTTCGATTGCTTCAGCAGTCGTCTCAGGGTAGAAGTCATCATCGCTTGATCCCTTGAGGTCCATTGGGGGCATTTTTAGAAAGCGCACGTGTTTGGAATCAACAATCGCGCCGCTTAGAGAGATGATCCTATACGACTGTAGTAGTACGTTGAAACCTACAAGTAGGCCTTCTTGGCCCTTTACTTCGAATTTTCTCCCCTTCACCCTGTTCATGTTGAGCACGACAGCCGTCGTCCCGAGAGGTCTGAGGAAGTTGGCCGGAAATTTCTTGCCGTGAACGAGCTCCCAAGGCGATTCGGTCTTGTCTTTTCGGGGAATTTGGTTGAGCATTAAGCAGCAGGACTTTACTACCTCGTGCCAGTAGTTCTTGGTGATTCCCGAAGCACGAAAAGTAGCTCTCATAGATTCGACGATAGTTCTATTAGCTCTCTCCGCTCTGCCATTATGTTCGGGATGGTAGGGTTCGGAGATTAGCCTCTGAATATGATTTTTTTCCAAGAAGCTGACTAACCTATCTCCCATGAATTCGCCTCCTCCATCGGAGCAGATCAAGTCTGGGAAATAGCCTCTCCGTTTGTTTTCGGATTCAAGTAAGTTAATCAAGACTTCGGTGGTATCGTCCTTCTTGACCAGAGGAAAACCCGCCAGGTATCCCGAATAGTTGTCGACCAATGTGAGAATGAATCGCGATTTGATCTTGGATTCTGGAGAAATGGGACCGATGATGTCCAGGTGCAGTCTTTCAAACACCTTCGAAGCTGGCTCCAATTCTGATTTGAACGGTTGTTTGGTAATCTTCGAGAGGGTACAGGATTTGCACTCAAATCCGTCTTTTTCGGCCCGTGAGATAGATTGAGGAATGAATTTCTCTAAGCGTTGGATCGAGGCGTGACCGAAGGATTCGTGAATAATTCTGAGTGAATCCGGGACATTTGGGTTTGTGAAATGAGAGTATTTGACAGTACCCCCTACTGAATCGGGTTTGTCGACTACAAAAAGGTGGTTGTCGATCTTCCCCTTGAACCGACTGATTCCGTCTTTTGAAACATCGAAGGCGTTTTTCTTCGCTGAAATTTCGCACCCCTTTTCCAGTAGGACACCGGCACTAATGAGATTGATGACAATCTCAGGAACATACAAGCAGTGTTCAAGAGAAATAATTGAGCTTCCCCATTGAAGGGTCACTCGGCCGGTACCCTTGATAGGAAGAGTCGCGCCCTCTTTTCCAGTTCTAATTACGTCCCGATCTCCAAGTTCCAGGTTATCGAAGAATTTGGAGTCGTTAAAAATGTGAGCAGAAGCTCCGCTGTCGAGAACGATTTTGAATTTGGGATTGCCGATTTGTGTCCAGAGGGTTACCAGGGAAAGGTAGTAATTGACATTGCCGTTCCCGTTGCCGTTGCCTTTGCTCGCTTGCCATTTGGCTTGAGATTCATTCCACCACTCCGGGGCTTTATCGGGGTGGAGGTGCCAACACGAGTCAGACGAGTGATTCGAGTCTTGCTTGGGATTGTGGTATCCAGTCGTGCATCTCTTCCCTCCATTATCATTCGGACCTCCTTTTTGCGCGTTGTTTCGATTTGATTTTTGGGATCTCGTTGAGACTAGCGCAGCTTGGGTAGAAGACAAAGTATCCTTTATTTCCGCCTTGTTCTCGTTGTTGACTTGGGTTAAGTGATTGCAAACGAATTGGACAGTCAAATTTTTGTCAGAATGCATAATTTGCCGTTTGAGGAGTTGAAGACTGTCGGGTAGCTTGAACAGGATGAGGTATGCGAGAATGTCTTGAGGGAGATCGATCCCGACGTCAACGAGCTTCTTGATTGAGACCTTGATGTCTGTCACAAAAGTTTCCAGAGCGTCTTCTTTAAATTTGACGTACAGGAATTCATTGAAAACTCGAGCTCGGTTTGATGACTCGTCCGAAGCGAATCAATCCTTGATTGCCTTCCAGAGTTCCTTCGCGGATCCTCTGTTGTCTGCCGTGACGATATTGTTGTGCGTCACGCTATCCATCTTTGAGATGAATAGGAGTTTGAGTTCTGCATTTATGTCATCGGCTAGAGGTACACTGTTTGGGGCTTGAGAGTCGAGAGCTGTAAGTACTCCCCGTAGCTCTAGCAGCGCTGACATCTTGTCCTTCCATATGGAGTAATTCTCCTCCGACAGTTGAGGGGTTGTTTCGAGCGCTGTTTTCAGCATCGCCTGTCGGAATCCATCGTTGTTCGATGGAGCTGCCATTGCCGTCGTATCAGTTATCGTGATCGGCGGTATCTGTTGCTGTCCTGCGTCGGTTTCACTTGGCATAGGTTGGCCGGTCGTTGGCTTTTAACCGTAAAGGAATATTGATTTGTGATTTGAAACCTAAATGAAACCGACACACTAAAGTGAAAAACAATTAGAAAGAAGGAACACTTGAAGTTTTTGGAGAGATAGAGAAGAGAATAGAAACCAACATTGGGACAAGCAGAGATGTGTGAGAAATGGCAGTTGAGAGATGGAGAACAGGACAGGAAGTTGATAAGAGCAGACACTGGGGAGGAAGAGTCAGTTGAGTTGGTTTGTCGGAATGATTGAGAAGACTGGGGTAAGATCTCACCAGACAATAAGAAGGAACAATGGAGAAGGGAAGTAAAAGAGATAGAGATGAGAGTGAGGAGTGAGTGACGAGTTTGAAGTGAGCGACGAGTCGAGATGAGTCGCCGCAGAGTTGAATTCGGGTTTTTTGAGGTTGTTGATTTGAAGCGGAGTTGAGGATTAAGAAGAGAAGAGAGAGAGGTGAGAAGAGGAAGAAAAGAGGAGTAGAGTTAAGTCGAGTACAGGAGAGAGAAAGGGGCATGTCACGGATGTGACAGGAAGGTGATTTTTACAGTATGTAGTGTACCTGAGGCAGCAGTTGTGGAAGGAAATTCTCCTCATCCTTCCACGAACCTTGTCCGCTCCCCACACCGTGTCCGCTGTCCTCAGGTATGTAGCTTTCTTTTCTTTCTCATCCTCTTTCTTTTTCTTCTCTTCCTCTCTCTTGTTTTCTCTCAGCTCCATGACTTGTGTAATGAATCTGATCCTTCCACGAACCTCGTCCGCTCCCCACACCGTGTCCGCTGTCCTCAGTTTTCCGCCCCGCTCACTCTCATCAGGTTATGAGCCTGCGATAACTACCAGCTACCGGCACGTTAAAGAAGGGTTTAACCGCGGTTTCAGATCGTTCGTGACATCTCAAGGATCATCACCAACTTAATTTTTTTTCGCCAAAGCTCTTGCCGCCATGTCATCCGACAAGGCAATCGACAACACCGCTTCCTCTTCCAAGCACGTTAAGATAAACATGGAGTCCACGGCTTCCAACCAAAAGGTCTCCAGCGCGAGACTCCCCATCCTAGCGGCCCCAGGCCCTAACTCCAACTACCTCGATTGGGAGCTAGTCGTTATGGCCTACTTCGTCGCAGTAGGAGTCAAATATGTCCTTTCCCCTGTACCCAGGGAGAGGCGTACCGCGGAATGGGTCACCAACAATGCCGCAGTTGTTGCAGTTCTTACTCAGGCAGTCGATGCCGCCAACCTTCGACACATCTGGTCTTTCCGCGAAGACGCACACGGCATGTGGACTGCTCTGCCACGGGCCCACCTGGACTCATCCACGGGAGGCCGCATATTCTGGATCCGGAAGCTCCTCCTCACGAAAATGGAGGGAGACGATATCCTCTCTCATCTGGACGCAATGGCGAAGTCGTATGAGCGTCTCAACGCCCTTGTCACTCCGGAAAAACCGCTCACGCCCTCGGACGTGCATTCCGCCGCTCTCTTGGGATCCATCCCCGACGACTGGGTCGGGTGCGTGTCCCACCTCATGAACCAGGACGATACCCCTACCGAAACCATCGTCTTGGCCTTGAAAAACGAACATACCCGTTGACAGGCCCAGACCGATGTCGCGGCTTCTGCTTCTTTTGCATCCTCGACCAGAGGCAAGCCCAAATCCAACAACCACCGTCGCTCAGGTGGATCCAACTCAGACAAGCCTCGACACTGCTACTTTTGCAAGGTTGATGGACACGACCTCAACAACTGCAAGAATACCCGGCGCGTTTTGGACGAGGTCAAGACGAATCAAAAGCCCCGCCAGCCCTCCTCTAACGATTCTGGGAAAGCCCCTGTTCACACCAACAAACCAGCTGCCCGTGCGGGCCGTACCTCTGCAGCAACCCTCGGACTCTCCTCCCACTCCTACGACGAGGACGGAGAACAGTCCGACTATTCCGGTTCCGAGATCGATGTGGTTGCAGGGAACGCGGTGGCATCCCTTTCAGTCTCTCTTAACCCGTTCGCGTCGGGGGATGCCAACCTGGATTCTGGGTGTTCAATGTCCATGAAACCCGACCTGTCCTCCATCGAGAATCCCAAGCCCGACCAGACTCCGGTCAGACTCGCCGATCATTCTCTCGTCGAAGCCACGCACAAGGGTATGTCTCGTCTACCAATCGAAGGCAGCCCAAAGGTCAAGACACTGGTGGTGCCGTCTCTCCACGAACCACTCCTCTCGATTGCCTCGCTCTGTGACAGCGGCGAAGTTAACCCAAGTCCCTCGCTGCTGCGGGCGTCTGGTCTTGCGAAGCAAGCCTCCGATAGCCCTCGGCAGGAGGGACTTGCGCGCTATCGCCCCTTTTTGGCGTGCCAAGATTCTGAGTTTGGCTGGGTGGTTTCTCCAAACCATCACAGTTTCTTGCCCTCAAAACTTAAAAGCCTAAAAATTTGCTTGGCACAACGCCTTGCATCTTGTGTGTCATCCCACACAATCTGAGTTGTGTTACATCACCTCTTCAAGGTTAAATAAATTATCAAAGTAAATAGAATCTTGGAGCTTACTGAAGCCGAGTAACAGAAGGGATCCGTGCTGATCCGTGCTCAATGACTTATTACATACATATTTTTTTTGACTTACAGTCAACGTACAACGCCCTGGATGACTGGTATAGACCGTTCATTGAAGGGATGTGTACAACCTCTCGATGACCGGTCTGTGCCGGTCATCGAGGGAACTCGACAATCTTGGTGGCCGGGATCAACCGGTCATCAAGGGGATACAGCCCTCTCGATGACCGGCACAGACCGGTCATTGAGGAGACTCGATACTCTCAATGGCCAGTACAGACCGGCCATCGAGGGGACTCGACACTCTTGATCAATGGCCAGTACAGACCGGCCATTGAGGGGACTCGACACTCTTGATGACCGGGATCAACCGGGCATTGACGGGACTTGACACTCCCAATGACCGGTATGTACCGGTCATCGAGAGAGAGGACTCAACCCTCTCAATGACCGGTACTGTACCGTTCATCGAGAGGGTTTTATCCTCTCGATGACCGGCACATACAGTCATTGAGAGTGTTGAGTCCTCTCAATAACCGGCAGATACCGGACTAGCGAGCACGGTCCTCAAGCTAGCATTAATGAGAGAGTCCGTGCTCTCATTTTGTGATTGATTTCTGCAAGTCTGGGTTATAGACTCGGTAACAGTCGTAAAGTTTATTTGTCTTGTTTGATTTTTCAAGACTTACTTCTATCAGTACATAAAAAAAAAAAAATACAAGGCTCAGCACTTGCATGTTGAGCTGATCTGTAGCAAAAAAAAAACAAAAGCTTATTATGGAATCAGGGAGGTACAAGGGGAAAGGTGAAAAGAGAGGTGAAAAACCCATTCTCCGTGCGCCAGAATGGGGAGGTACGGTGCAAGTCCCTCCTGCCAAGGGCTATCGGAGGCTTGCTTCGCAAGACCAGACGCCCGCAGCAGCGAGGGACTTGTGTTAAGTTCGTGACAGCGGCCTCACGGTCGTCTTCACCAAATCATCCTGCGACCTCTATCAGACGAAGGTCAGCAAAGTCGAAGGGGTTCTTTCGGGTCGCGGATATCGCCGTGGAAACCTGTATTATCTCCCGTCGGAGCCTGTGAGCTCATTCTCCTCTTTTGTCTCACTTTCCACACCTCTTGACACTTCTCTACTCGGCTATCACACTCGCCTGTCCCATTTGGGACTTAAGCCTCTAAAGTTGTTACTGAAACAACATGACATTACCCCATCAGTGATGAACGAGATCGACGTTCAAAAGTGTCCGATATGTCTCCAGTCAAAGATGCCACAGAAGGCCTTCAAGTCTCGCTCAAACCACCGATCCTCAAAGCCCGGCCAACTCATTCACTCGGACGTTGGCTCATATGAGGTAAAATCAAGGGAGGGCTACTCATACTTCATCACCTTCATCAATGATTGTTCCAAGTCTTTAGTAGTCTATCCAATGAAATCTAAAAGTGATTCTTTCGCTTGTTTCAAAACCTTCCGTGCATTTTTTGAGAGAGATGGATCACATAAAATATTGGCTCTGAGAACTGATAGCGGCGGGGAGTATTTGTCAAATGAGTTCACCTCCTATCTTCTATTGGCCGGCATTAAACACGAACCCGGCCCTCCTCACTCGCCAGAGTTGAATGGTGTCGCCGAGAGGACAAATTGCACGATAAGTAATTTCGTAAGGTGCTCTCTGCTCCACCTGTGGCCACTACATACTAACATACTGTACCGAGGTATGTAGGGGCGGTTTAATACATGCTAGAGGGTGTTTTTTAGTGTGCGATTCCAGCAACTCCAAAATCCCCAGACCTCCCGCAAACTCCAAAAGTCGGGCCACTCATTTTTTTACAAGTCGGCGGCCGGCCTACCGGTCATATGATCCCCCTACTGCAGCCAGCCCACAGCACATCACCCCCGTCATCACACCTCCACTCGGCACTTTGTCCGGCAGACCACACCCCATCGGATCACCCGGATTTCCAACCGATTGTAATATTTACAGTGCCCAGTCTACAGTCTATCCACCGTTCTAATTCAACTCTCATAAATCAGAACCGTGCCAAGTCCAACATTAGCGTAAGTCATATCCTCCCAATAATTTAACCAAAAAGGAACTGTAGTTGATTTAAACCCACACAATTTTCTGCTTTTCTTCAGATCAAACAACCTTACACCACATATTGCTGACTCACAAGCAACACTGGTAGAATATTGCTTCATGTTTTATGATCCCACCAGCACCCCAAATAAGGCAAATTTTGACTGAATGAAAATAAATTTCTTTTCCGCTTCCATCCAGATTGAACACACAGATTATCTTCAAGCCAAACGATCAATCACACCTCCAAGAACTCAAGCCGCACTCACACATCTTCCACTTGCCTCCGCCATCCCAAATGGACTTATTTGGATACATGTCTCAGTGCCCGTCCTTGCTTTGTCTAGATGACGGATTTGAACCATTTGAACTCTTGCACCGTGAATATAGCGCTTCCGATCCATTCGAAACTGTTGTTAATCAGTCAAATGATCTGTCTCACTACTATCCAGACCCATACCAGCCATCGAACCCCAACCCAAACCTGCAGTATGGAAGGCCCCTCAGTCAGGTGAACCCCCGAGGTACCTTTGAAATACCGTTGGATCCAACGAATGGTCTGACAGTGCCAGCCCACTTTAAGCCGCCAGGACCAGCTCCGTTACCTCAGGACGGCCAGCCTATGTACCATACTGGACAACCTGATTTATCTGCACATCGTCCTCCAGCCACCACTAGCGCTGCAAACCCCACAAACTTGGCAGCCCACTCAAACTCAGTACACTCGTGTACCACCAGCCACGAATCCAACCCTGAAATCGCCAAACTAAAGCCCCCTCCACGTGCTAAGACTGCAGCCAGCCTAGTTGAGAAAGCCGATCATATGGAACTCGACCAGCTCATGAAACTTGTTGCTCAAAATGCTCAATATGCTCGTCTTACAAGTGAAGACAAGCTTGAGCTTAACTCTGCGTACAAGGAGTATCAGCGGAAGCTTTACTTGATAGCGTACAAGAACAAGCTTGAAATCGGACCGTGTTTACGATATGTTGGCGAGGGGGCAAATCCCAGAAGCTCGACCACCTATAACACTTTCTGCAAGTACGATCCAGTTGCTAGGAAGGCTTTTAATGATTGTGCGCTTTCTTGGTATCTTCCTTGAATTATTGAGTTCGGAAATTCACCGGTAATATTTTTTTAATTGCAGCAAACATGCATCCCGATGATCGTAAGCGTGAATGCAGTAGACTTTGGAAGCTAGTAGATCCTGCGACTCAGAAGAAGTGGAAGGATCCTGACTTCTTAGAATCCTTTTTGGGACAAGACGATCCAACTGATGGCATCGATATTGCAACCAACAACAAAAACGCCTCCACATCTTTACTTAAAAAGCACAAATCAGCAACCTTTGATTCGGATCGCTGGGCTCGCAAGGTCGTTGCTGACGTAAGTGATGCCTTGATTTAATTCTGTTTGTTTGGTGTGTTGCATCTGATTGTCCCTTTTCTCATTAAGAAAGTTGAAACAGCTCAGCCAAAGGTTTGGTACTGAAGGCTTTCTGGTTGTTGGATCGCGAGGCAAAGATGCCACTCTAAAGTTCAGCGGGGGCAGTCATCTAGGCGAATTTTTTCTGGATATGTACTCAACTGAGGACGATCCGGTTTTCAACTTTGTTGATTTTCTTAGAGGTCAACATGTCATCAAGAAGATCACCGGCAAAGAATCTACACCAGTTGTAACAAAGAAGAGACCCCGCACACAGAACAAGCCCCATCAATTGTTCACAAAACACGACAAAGGAGAAAAAGAAGCCAACATTGATTTCATCCGAGCCAAACTCAATTCTGCGATCGGTAAGCTTCTTCTTTTGAAACCGTGTATGTATGTAAGAAAATTTTTATCAAATCCACTCTGCTTCTATCCAGAAAAGGCAACGCATGGTCAATGGATCAAAGGATGGCCTGGTACTCGCACTCAATGGCGACTTTCGAAACTCAAAGTCAGTTTGCAGGTGAAGGACAATGATTGCGGTGTTACCCCCCAGCACTTCTGTAAGCGACCGGGGGACATGGGAGATAAACATGCCCAACTTGTTGTTGAAGCATTAGAGGAAGATTGGGTCCAGCTCATTGGCCCACCCGCTCCCAAAAATAACGCTCTAGGATTCCACGTTGATGGTCAAACTCTTGAGGGTGACACTTCACCAACCATAGTTTCTGTAGGTAAATGTGATGTGGTCCTGAAACCGCTGAAGTCAAAGAGGAAACAAAAAGCGGCCCCAAAGAAAAAACGCAAGCTTGGTTCTTCCACCACTTCTGACTTGGAGAAATCTGGCGAAAGCAGTGAGGAGGAGGATGAAGATGAGGTAGAACAAGCGGAAAAAGGTTTTGAGGAGGAGGACAGTGATAATATGGAATAAGTAGTTGTAACCTGTCTTTTTATTCTTAGATAGTCTTTGCACTGTGTAAGGCATTTTTAACCTTCCTTAGTGCAAGGGTTGTTCTTTTGTAGTCAATTTTTTTCTAATATTCCTTCCTCTGTCCAAGGCTTGCATTCTAAATATCACTATATATACACAACTGACTAGCAAAACATAATGGTCTTTTTCCTCCAATTCAATAATTTTTATACTTCTATAAAGAATATTAGATAGAGATAGAACAACCCAACTATACATTTTTTTCCTCAGACATAATGTTGACCACTTCTCCCAAAAAAAAACAAATTCTAAATTGTAGATTGATCAGATCTGGTATGGGCTCAGTCTGGGCAGTGTGGAAAGAAGGGATCTGCTTGACAGCAGTGATGATCTTGACAAGTCCACAGTTTTGCGGGGCATATTGCTGTAAAAAAAGACTATTGCAGAGGCACTTTTAAAGGCACTATTTGCTGTGGAAAAAAATCAAGAAATTTCAAGAAACTGCTGCCAGTTGACATGCAATATTATAAAGGCGCTTTTGTAATATTGCATCTCAACTGGCAGCAGTCTCTTGACTTTTTTCACAGTGATTAACAGTGTCTCTGACACAGTTAATAGTGCCTCTGGCACAATAAACAGTGTCTCTGACACAGTTAATAGTGGCTCCGGCACAGTAAACAGTGTCTCTGACACAGTTAATAGTGGCTCCGGCACAGTAAACAGTGTCTCTGACACAGTTAATAGGGGGTTTCAAAGTAGACCCGCGCATGCATGCAGGTCACTTTGCATAACCCGGTTTTGCGGGGAGACTGCAAGTCGGCGTTCAACATTTGAGTTGAACACCGGTTTGCCTTGCCTTGCAAGTTGCATGTGCGGTTCTACTTTGAAACCCCTTAATAGTGCCTCCGGCACAGTAAACAGTGTCTCTGACACAGTTAATAGTGCCTTGCCTCTGGCACAGTTAACAGTGTCTCTGACACAGTTAATAGGTCCTCCAGTGAGTTTTTTTGAAATTTCAGCCAATCTGGAGGAGTATCAGCAAAGTTGCTAAAACCTCAGACATAAACCGTCCTAACAGATAAATCCCTGTCCTGCCTGCATTTGTCCAAATCAATCTAATAATGGTTTTTGTGAAGTGCCATCTATAAAATAATTATTATATTCCTACTAAATGTGATGCAACACAGTGTACTGTTAGTATAGCAGCAATAACAGTCCGCCAATGCTACCACATCAGAAAAAACTGTTAAACACCATAAAATGTGTCCTGTCCGATTCAAGAATTTAAAGTGTATATTTTCCAGTCAAAATAGCAGTGTATGTCAATTATTATTAATCTTTTCTTGCTCCAGTCAACACATGATTTCTTTGTTCATGCACATTAAATTAATTTATCAAAGACTAATCCATCCAATTGTCAGTTCAGTTGGAAATCAAACACAAAAGGGATCACAATATCCAAGTACACCCTTTCCCTAATAACAAGGGTTTTTGGCAAAACCTCTTGCTCAATCTAAGCAAATCTCTGCCGTCCTATGTAGCCTAAGGAATAAAATTCAAAATTTTGAATAGAATTAGTCATGATACCCAGTTGCTTTTAACTTCAAAGCTGTTGGGACTGATGTACAAGTCATTCAGATTGCTCCTTTCCCCACAGTGAAAATTTGATTAGAAATTATCCATTTCTGCTTGGTATAGCTCTGGCAAGCAAACAAAATTGAGCAATTATCTTTGAGAATTCCAGGATACATAACTGGTGCAATGTATTCAGTTCAGAAGATCCAGGAGAGTACCATTGTTGATATTTGGTTTATGTATGTAGCTGATCATAGTGTACAAGGATGGGATTATTGCGCGTTTAACTTGGGCTGGGTTTTGACAATTATCCTCTCTTACCTTCATTGCCCTCAGCTCCCTCGCCCATCCGGATCCTCCTCGCCGTGTCTATCAGATTACTTTGCCGTCTTTTTGCTTTCTCGGCTTCTCTGCCGCTGGCTTCATCGGTCTCAACTAACTGGCACAGCCCTCGGCTCGATCAACATCGCTTGTCTGCAATTTCCCCGGGCTTCATCAGTATCGTTTATCTCGATTTTTCCGCCTCGGTCACCAATATTCTTGACACCTCTCGCAACTTACTTATCCAGCCAGCTTCAGGTACTCAGCTTCCAAACCGGTGAGAGAAATGGCCAGGCGCACAAAGATAAAAAATCCACGCGAAGCTCGCTCCCAACGACTCAGACGCTCGCAGAATGCCGCCCTGAACGCAAGCGCATGGTCTCGACTACGCAGGAGAGAAATAATTGCTTCAGAAGAACCAGACAAGATTGAAAACTCAGAAACAATGCAGATTCCTTACGATCCAAACGACAAGTCTCAGCGGCAGCATGAAGATTCCGAGTCCGAAGATGAGGAAGAAGACACTACTTCGAGATGGTTAACTTTCGCCGAAGAAGAAGAACAAGAAGAAGGCATTGGCCCCTCCATCCATTCCATTCAAGAGGAATATCGTCGACGAGCTAGAGAATTCAACTGGTCATGCTTGATGAAACAACTTCACACCTGGTACCTTACGCTCAAGTTGCACACGAAGAACTGGTCGGGCACGAACGCATATGAAGAATACAAGTCAGACGCATGTAAATGCACAGCTCAGCAGAAGACGACTCGCCCCATTGACATGGTGGACATATACGGTATGTGCCTTTGTTTTTTCCTAATCAGCAAGATCATGCCCAGTTATGATGACCATCTTGACACCTCCCTTCACTTTTATCAGCACAAAGGCGGAGGCCGGTTGAATTTTGTAAATGTACATATGACGCAGTCCGTCTATTGCGGCTTGGTTATCTGGCCGGCTCCCCGCTGAAACCTCAAACGGCGTTCTCGCTCCCTCTGCTGATCTTCCACAACTCGCTTTGGAACAACTGCAACATTGGGATGTTGCCTTTCACAGTTGCACTCACTGAGTTCCTCGAGCCGCGCTCGGAGCGACTATGTGTCAAGGGCAAAAAACACGTAAGTGATGATTACACTGATAAAAAAAGATGGGAAACTAAATCATAGAAAAACCCTTTGGTAGGCCCGAGATATGCGAAAGCCCTTCTCAGCCGCAGTTGATCTATTCCGTTCACTAGAAAGGAGGACAGACGACTTGATGGACGAGGCGCTTAACCTGACTGAGCACGACAAATTGGCAAATCAATCATGCCCAGCTTGCTTTGGTCCGAAGCCATCTAACGACGCTGATTACCCCGCGTCCACACGGAATCGTCTTGTTGTATGCTTGGATGGAAATTTTCAACACCGACACCACGCGAAGGCAAGCCGCGATTCTGAGACTCTTTACATGCCCAACATTTTCCTATCCGAAGGTTCAGTCGAAAAAATGACCGAAGAAATCCGGCATATGGAGCTTGTTAATAAGCCGCCAGCTCAGGTGTGTGTGTTTGTGATGACGTGTTTGCTTGGCATATGAACTTCTCTGACTTGCACTGGCCATGGTATTACTAGGCAGATCGATGTGCAGATGCTCATAAGGCTGCCGACGATAAGAGGAATGAATCCACTTGGAAGGGGTGCGACGACACCGGGCTCATGGGATGTTGCTGTCGACATGATGCAGCAATCTCCTTGGCAAATATCTATAAGTCTGGCGAGCTAAGAGCCCTCCCTTTAGCATTGCTGAAGAAGTTGCTTGGTGTGGATCCGGATCGACCGGTAGAAATTTTATACGATATTGGATGCTCCCTTGATAAATATATCAAGTTGGTGAGCTTGATTCGCTCGCTCCCTTCCAATTCTGATTCATTTCAAACTTGAACTAAAAATGATGCACTACATCTCTCATCTACCAAATAGCGTGGTCTTCTACCGGATTTGATCAAGGGCGCAACGTTTGGAACTTCAATATTGCACTCGTATGTCCACAATTGGACGTGCCAGTTGGATTATAATCCTCGCTTGAACAAGGGGTGGGGGCTATCTGACGGTGAAGGGTTGGAGCGAATGTGGTCCTATCTGTCAACGCTGGTCAGTTCTCTGAGATACGCAAGTCGCAATCACCGATTTTCCGCACTCGGGCATCGATTAAAATACCACAACAAAAGAGGGATGAAAAAACTCCGTGAGTTTCTCTCTTTTATTTGGGATTAGTGACCCTCTGACCAGACATTTTTCAGTCTATTGGCTGTCCAGGAAGTTCAAATTAGCATCAATTCGACGCAGGGAGATCCGTAAAGAGCTAGAAAAGATCTTATTGCTCGACAATCCTTTCAAGGCAGGCCGCAAGTATACAGTATCATATTTCAGGAAGCAATGGAACCACCAGCGAACGTTTCGAGCAGATCACACAGATGAAGAGCAGGAGCGAAGGGAAAAGCTGGTCAAGATTTATGAACATCGAGCAAATCTTGAACTCCTAAGGCAAGTATTTCCTTAAACTCCCAATTCTAGAGTTACTGCTGAGCAAAATCAATGCAGAGAGCGCCTGACGGATCCGGACCTTGATCTTTTATCGGATGCGGAGGTCAAGAAGATTTCTGATAAGATCGAAAAGGTGTCCAAGAAACTCAACAAAGATGCTGCGGAAGCTGAGGCATTGGGTATTGATTTGCCTTCCGGGGAGGAAAATAGTACGTTTCATTTGATTGCAGGAAGCAGCTTGAAATTGATTTCTGTTTTTTCTGACAAGCGATGAGCAACGGCTGCTCCTGCTGTTATGGAATTCGAAAAATGAATTATACACCCAAGCTGTCCAACTCCGAGCAGAACGCCAACCCTTATTGGATGCGAAAAAACTTGGGACTCGTGTGGGGACTGAGCTCAAAGAAAAAATCCTCAAAGCAATGGGGAATCGCCGCCCAGCAGTCAAACGATTACTCAACAAGTATAACAAACTGTTTGCTGAATACTTGCAGAAATTTCCGAATCAGCAATCAACCGACTCATCCCACTATCCTCTTGATTACAACACTTTCTCCAGCTGGCCCCTTGATCACCAATTCTGGAATGACGGGTTGTATTTTCAGTCAAAGGCCCCTTGGGAAATCGAGCCAAATGTGCGAGCGGGTATAAACTGTGTTCTTATCTTGGACAGAGTCCAAGAAGAGTTTGAACTCATTTCTCAAGAGTTAGCAAGGGCAGTAGGTTGGGCAATCAGTTACTATACTCATGTGGAGGATGTAATAACAGAAATGGGTAAACGTGTGTTAGAATGTACATTTGCTGTTGGATACATTATCTGATCTTTTACATTCTTTTTATAGGTATCACTCTGCTCGGAAACCAACCGGAAAATGTAGATGTGGATCGTTTTGACAGCTTAGTTCTTCACGGCTTGGATTGAAGAGATCGACTCCGAGTAATTTTTAAAGAGCTACGTTGTCGACAGACTCTTCACGCAGCCTTGGTTGAAGAGTGGCATTCACATGTCCCATGGCTTGCAAATCATTGTCAGCCAAGTGAATACCGCACATCAATGCTCCGCAATTGGGACAACATGCGGACTAAAATGGGCTTACCAGAATATGCAAGCTCATCAAACCTGCCTGAAGTAGATGTTGAGTTGGAGGAGGCAATACTCGAAGTGGGAGCGGACGATGGGGAGGATGCTGAAGAAGATATGTTTCTTAATACCGACGCGGAGGATGACGGCACTGATGATGATTAGGAGGTTGATATCACTATTGCCGGCCAACAACTCATTTTGACTCCCTTGACTTTCTTTGCCTGGTTAAAACATTTCAATATACATGCGTCTTCTTGACAAAAATTTCATTCATCCTTTTTTTACTTTCAATTTATTTGTGCTTTTGCCACACTAATTATTTCAATTCCCCATAGTTTTCACTTTGTTCTCTGAGACAGAATAGTGAATGAAGTGTCTTGTAATTTCATCATAAATATTATGCGCGATTAAAGACCAAGCAAAACAAAAATTGGAACTTAAGATTGAAGACTTGTATTTGTTGCAAAGGAGGGTTTGGAAGGTGGGTTAGAGTGTTTGTGTTGCATTGACAGGCAGTAGTGCATGTGGGGGTTTTCATACATGTATATATCAACCGGTGATGTGTGCCACCGTGGTGGTTGGCAGTCCGGGTGATCCGTGTAGTGTGTTCTGCCGGACAAAGTGCCGGGCGGAGGTGGGTGTGATGTGCTGTGGGCTCGCTGGAGTAGGGGGGTCATATGACGGGATGGTCGGCTGCCGACTTGTAAAAAAAATGAGTGGCCCGATTTTTGGAGTTTGCGGGAGTTCTGGGGATTTTGGAGTTGCTGTATTAACACACTGAAAATCACCCTCTAGCATGTATTAAACCACCCCTACATGCCTCGGTATACTATACTAGTATGTAGTGGCCACAGGTGCTCTGCTCACAGCCCACCTTCCAAAATCCTTCTGGGCCGACGCCCTGCGCCACTCGATGTTCGCCTACAACTCCTTCCCATGCCACACACCCCTTGGGTTCAAGTCTCCGAACTCAATCCTCAATCTTCCGCCGGTGGATGTAAGGTCTCTACACCCGTTTGGATGCCTCGTCTGGTATAAGGTACCAGAAGCTAACCGCAAAAAGCTCGACAAAAAGGGCCGGGCGTCAATTCTTCTTTCATAATTGGGGGACGGAAATGGTGTCAGACTCTGGGATTTGGAGAAACGCTCGTTAATCAAATCCCAAGACGTTGTTTTCAACGACTGTGTTTTCCCGTACGGTACCAAGCTGACAGACTCTCCTCCGCCGAACCTGTCGGTAGAAATCGCCTGGCCGGTTCCCGAGACGTACATACCCGACAGGCAAGATCCACGGGACCCGCCAAGCAATGACCAAGATCCTGAGCCACAACCAGCAGCTGAACCAGCTTCTCTCAGGGAGGACACAGCCTCGGGACCGCCTGAACACCAACCACCCTCCTTGCCTCCGTCAAACATACCGGAGGACGACCGTCCACTAGACATTAAACTTCAACCTCGCTTCGACCGTAGACTCACCGCCTCAATACACGCTCCGGGAAACGCACCGCGGAGTCCACAGAAGATAACGTCGGACTCGGACTCGTCCCCTTCGCTTTCTCCGCAGAGCAACCCTTCGAGCCCCGCCCTGTCATCAGAACTTTCCGTAATCTCCCTTCCTCCCCTAATCACTCCGGTTCTCGTACAAGAAGCCTCCCCTTCATCATCCATAAGAGCTCCATCGATTGTGTCGAACCCACCCTCCTTGTCTGCAAAACCTCCAACTCCTCGGAAGGACCCTCCTTCTCCTCTAAAACCGCCATCTCCGCCACCAAAACAAGCGTCTCCGCCTCCTCGACGTAGATCTGGGAGGGACCGAAAATCTCCTGATCGCTACGGTAACTGGCCGAAAAACGCCACAGTCCCCGAAGAGGTGGACACCCCTAAAACATGGCGCCAGTTATTGAAATCTCCCAACAAGCATAGGTGGCTAAAAGCAGCTGACGAAGAATTTGCATCCCTTCTCGGCATGCAGACTTGGAAGTTGGTTCCTCGGCCTGCAAAAAGGAAAATAATCAAGTCTAAATGGGTCTTTAAGGTTAAAAGACGACCCGATCAATCTATCCAGAAACTAAAGGCTCGACTGGTGGCAATGGGTTACTCACAAATTCAAGGACTCGACTACAACGAGGTCTTCTCCCCGACTCTCCGACTCGAAACACTCAGACTGATTTCCAGTCTTCTGGCCTCGCGGGGATGGAAAGGCCGCCAGGTCGATTTCAAAACCGCGTTTCTAAACGGCCACCTGGACGCCCCGATCTACATGGAACAACCACCCGGTTTCGAGGATCCACAACACCCGGACTGGGTGTGTGAAGTTTCCCGCTCTCTCTACGGCCTCAAACAATCCCCGCGTCAATGGAATCTTGAGTTGCACAAAGCCCTGTTGGAGGTCGGCTGGTTGAACTCAAAATACGACCCCACCCTGTACTTCAAGATCAGCTCAGGATGTCTCGTAGGGGCTCTTACGACTCATGTCGACGACCTAGCGATCGTTGGGGAACCCAAAGTGGTTGATTCGATTATCGCCTCTGTGGGAAAGAAGTTCAAAATCGGAGCCAACAAGGAACTTAATCACTTCCTGTCACTCAAGATCACTCGCGACACGTCCAAGAGGTATGTGTACCTGAATCAATCACACTATATTGAAGACGTCTGCAATCGTTTCCTCGATAACAAACATACCCCAGTCTCAACACCCACCGACACCTCATTCAAAAGCCTCGGGAGACGCCGTCCCGATGAAGAACCGTCTCCCGGAACGTACCCACAGCTGATAGGATCTCTACTGTGGGTGTCTCAATGCACACGCCCCGATATTGCATTCACAGTAAATCGACTTTCTCAACACCTTCGTGACCCGTCGGCCTCGCACTGGGCCGCAGCGGTGAGAATTCTAAACTACCTGGTATCAACAAAGGATCTGAAACTGCGCCTCGGAGGTGATCTCACGCTCTCAGGCTATACGGACTCTGACTGGGCAGAGGATTGTGACGACCGCAGGTCAACATCGGCTTACACGTACCGTGTGGGTGACGGGGCAATTTCTTGGAAATCCCGTAAGCAAGCTACGGTTTCTCTCTTGAGCACGGAGGCCGAGTACAAAGCCCTCTCTGACTCGTGCAAGGAGGGCCTATGGTTAAGACATCTTCTCACAGAGCTCAGACTCCGCCCCAATACTCCCATTCCCCTCCATGTGGACAATGAGGGCGCGGAAGCCCTAGCAAAAAACCCCGAACATCACGCTCGAACGAAGCACATCCATGCAAGATACCATTTCATCCGCGAGTGCGTCCAAAATGAAGAAATCACGCTCCTCCATGTCTCCACAAAGGACATGCTAGCGGACATGCTCACGAAACCGCTAACCCGAGTATCTCTGGAAAAACATCGTCATGTGTTCGGCATTGTCAAGTAGTCAGGCCATTCCTCTTCTCCCTCTCCCCCTCCATCCTAATTCCCTTTCCTTCTTATGTTGTTTTTCAAATTCTTTTTCTTCCTTCTTTTTTTTCTTTTCACTTTCTCATTCCATGTGTGCAGCAAGGGGGGGTGTTGAGTTAGACTCAGGTTTCTGTTTTCTGTTTTCTTTTTCTGCTTTACACATGTCTCTTTCTTTTCACACACATATCACAGATTGTATGTATTGTACCTGAGGCAGCAGTCGTGGAAGGAAATTCTCCTCATCCTTCCACGAACCTCGTCCGCTCCCCACACCGTGTCCGCTGTCCTCAGGTATGTAGCTTTCTTTTCTTTCTCATCCTCTTTCTTTTTCTTCTCTTCCTCTCTCTTGTTTTCTCTCAGCTCCATGACTCGTGTAATGAATCTGATCCTTCCACAAACCTCGTCCGCTCCCCACACCGTGTCCGCTGTCCTCAGTTTTCCGCCCCGCTCACTCTCATCACTAAATAAATACATGAATGAAAATTTTTGTGACAGGCTAAATTACACTGAAAATTAAAAATAAAATCTCAACCAGCAACCTAGCCCAACACTAGCCAAAGCTGCTGCACCCAGGCCCACACTGCCGCCCAACTCACCGGATGGATCAAACAGTATGTAAGGAAGGCCCCCAGCAGCGCGGTGGCAGAATGCTTAGTGGGGGGCCAGCTCTTTAACCCCCCAGGCTGTGCAAATGCATATGCAGCAGTTGGGGAGCATGAGACACACCGCCAGCTGGAATTACAGACAAAACGGATGCGCCTGGGGGGACAAACAGACAGGCAAGTTCTTCTTATATATACATACATTTTTGTTGTACCCGAGTCCCCGCGGCCCTTGGGCTTTGAGTTGGACTCGTACTCACAACACCAATGCCACGGAAACAACACCACCAACACCGCCATGGCGACAACGCCACCAAACACTGCCATGGCAACAACGCCACCAGCACGGCCATGGAAAACAGCCTCCATTCTGCTGTGCTGGGAATTACCTTGTGCCGCGGGCGGGTGTGTGTCGCCTGGGTAGCCATCAGGCTCCTTTTCTTCCGTGGGATTATTCCCACTTGGGCTGACCCAGGTGCTACTCCTGTAGCCCTCAAGTCATCCCGGTACGGGCTGAGTGGAGTTAGTTTCCTTTTCTCTCCTCTTATTCCTCTCCCTTTAACAGGGTTTGGGATTCCTGAGGGTTTCCCCTCAGAAGGAGAGTAGGAGCTACTTGTGGGAGGGGCTTGGTTGTCCCTCCTTCAAGAGCATCACTCCTGGATAGTGTTAAGGCCCGAAAGCTGGAGCCCGCACCCATAACTCAGGTGAAGCCTGAGCCTGGCTCTGCGCCTAACAGTATCCCTCAGCGCGGTCTATTTCCTGCATTGCGTCACAAAAAGTCAATGCTCTACTTGGGTTATCAACTCTTCCAAATCTCGTGGTACCGTGATCACCAATTGGTCTTGGCTCCTATGCCCGTCTCAAATTCCTCTTGACAGCGTGTCTGCTTTGTTCTCCGCTGATGTGACGCGTTTGGCCACAAGGTTTATCTGGTGTTCGATCGACATCTTCTGTATTATCTTCCATTCGGCATTCACGAATCTGTCGCCCGATTTCCTCCTGTGGATCACCGACTCCGTTGTTGAGTTATCCGTCCAGACGATGAAGGTTTTGCTTTTCTTTGCCCCGATTTTGATCAGCATCAGTAAGCCAAGCCGTACCGCAATATTTTCCAGGCGGGATATCCTCTCTTTCTCTGTCTTTTCCAGCAGTCCTTCTTTGAGCCTTTCGATTGATCGTAAGCGGAATTGGGCCCATTTGCGGCCTATCAGCACGCCTGTCCCGAAGCTGGTGGACGCGTCGCCTACCCACCCAATTTCGGTCGGGTCTGGATTTGAAATCAACCTAGTTGACTCAAAACGGAGCAAGGTTGAGAGCCACTCGTGGAGGTCCTCGTTGACGTCTAGCGGGACCGGGCGGATTGATTTCCGATTGACCCACTCCATCAGCCATTTGTAGAGACTGCATAGATAGCAGCGGAGCTGGGGCAGGACGTAGCAGATGTGGTTTAGTCGTCCAACCAGGACCTCGACTTCTCTGTAATTGAAACGCGCGCCGAGTTCCAGGAAGACTTCGATTTGTCCGATCCTCTTCTTGAGTTTGGTTTCCGGGAGGCGCACTGTCTTAAGGAAGCCGTTCCATATGAAACCAAGATATTTCTGTTCCGCTAGGAATGGGGTGAATTTTTCTTTGTTAGTCTTGACGCCTAGCTGGTCGGACCGTAATACCACGTCTTTCAATTGGACACTTGACCGGGCATCTTTGACAAATAGGTTGTCATCGACCCAGCGGAAAATGGTGATGATGTCAAACTCTTTCATCATGATCTGTTTCCACGCGTCGGCCGGCCTACCAAACGATCCGCATCCCGCCACGTGTCAGCCACAGAGTACATGTCACAGTACCTTACACGTACCAAGTACCTGCAATGGTTCACATTACATATAGTACATTCCCTTTACACCTTTATTACATATGTATATCATTAGATACAAGCTTAAGAATGTACTCTTGTTATACATCACATTATATAACCATAGTTAAATACAGTTACCATAATGTAATGTTGTTATGAGAGTTAATTTACTTGCAAACAGTAAGATTACAATACATTGTAATATTACTGCACACGTGAAATACCCCAAGACAGGTATCACTCATTTATCCCCTGTTACGCCTCAGTTCCCATTTACATAACATATTGGTTATGGTATAAATACATAAACAATACATGATGTAATCCAATTCAAAGAGCACTGAATGGAATCAATGATTGGTTATGATCAGCTAGTGTGCACAGCTACTGATCTAGGATCAGTACTGATCATTACACTGCCCTGATCATTTCCAATGTTGATCCTCATGAGGATCTGCTTCCCTTGAGCGCTTCCAGTTCCCCCCTGGTCCTGAAGCGCCTCCAAGCGCCTCATGTTCCCTCCTGCTCATTCCCCTCTATATAAACACGCCCTCCAGGACTGTTTATCCCTCAGAATATTATTACAGCAAGTTTTAACACATACATAGTTAAACAGTGCCTTCATTCTCACCCATCATTCAATTCAGGAATACTCTCAACTCTTGATTACCCTTACCTTTCTGTAGGTAAAACCACGAACCCAAGTTGAGTTATTCCTTGGATGCCTATTAACACTCTGTGTTGATCTGGATGCGCCTTAATTGAGCAAGCCTCTCAGTCAAGATTACTGATAGAGTGAAACCTTTTACAGGTCTTACCACGAACCCATTGGCCCATCCTTGGCATCTTACACCATCATCTTGATAGTAACAACCCTCTCAGACACGGTTAGTTACATACAGGCTGACACCACGCCTCTGAAGGCTATGCGTGTGTCAAGTAAGATTTTGTTGTCAAACGTCCTCACCATCAAGTAGGGCCACTGGTTTGGTGCGGTTGGGATTTGCCGGTAGGCCTTCTCCCAGTCAAAGATTGCCAATAGGACCGGATGTTTCAGCTCCCTGATAAATTTCGCCACAGCGTTGAAGTCGTCCCAGGTTGTGGCAAAATCGTCTGCGCTTACAAAGGAGTTCACGGACGGTACCCCTTGTCTCCCGTGGGGGAATGATAAATCATTAATTGGACGTAAGGACCCGTCGCCGTTGATGACGGCGCCTAAGGGGTTGGTGCGGAAAAATGAGAAGTGTTGGTTCACTTCTTCGCGGCTGAATGGCCCAAACATCCGTTTGGCTTTGAGCTCTTTTGCAATAGATTCTTTGATTTTCTCCCGCGCTTGAAGCGCTGACTCGTGGTTTGGAGGAGTGTAGAAAGGACCCGCGGACTGCACTGTGTGCTGAGGGATTCCTTTGTTGAAACCATGCACGAAACCGTGTAGAACATCCGCAAATTGTGGGAGTAGGTTCCACTTACGCAGCGCGTTTTCCCACTCCCGTAAATTCATCTCACAAGAGACCGCTGTCGGCCACCTCCTTTCAAAGGCTGCGGGACTCAGGCGAGGCTTCTTAGCGCTCGGTGGCACAGGAGGGTTGTCGTCTTTGTACTGCAACAATCTAATGCATTACGTAAGAGGGGGGATCAGACGCGGAATTACAAACAATTCAGAGGAGCCAAAGCTTGGTGAGGTATTGGTGGTGTCTTGTTCAGCAGGATGGCTGGGGAAGGGGGGGGGGGGGGGTCACAGGAATGTGGGAAAGATAGTCATGGATGACAGGCGGGTAGCCTACGAGTTCCTTCCTCTGTGGTCCCGTCGAGTGCCACGGTCGTCGTACGCTGCGTCGCACCGGTTGCCTTTACAACCTTGCGTGCGTGGGTATCTGACAGAGCCGGAGCCGGAGCCGAGGTTCTCTGGTGGAGAGTGGCCTCGTTGTGGACCTTTTGCGGTTGCTTGGTTCTGGTTGGCGGTGGCCTTCCCGGTTTGTCCGCCGGTTGTTGCCTGCGTTTGGACTTTGAGGCGTCTGTTCCTGTCACCGGATCCCATCCTTTCTGCGGGCCGCCCTTGATGTAGGGGTTCTCCATGGATTCTGTCTTGTCAAACTTCCTGCAACGAGCGATCATCTTCTGTGCGATTGTATCGTTGAAGACCGATATGTTGCTGATCAAAATCGACTTGTTTGGCATCTCAATCCGATGCGCAAAGGTGTTGCTGCGCACGTTGATATCGTAGCGGAGTCCTGTCATGAAACCGTGTTGTGTGACGAGTTGGTCGCAGTTCCGTTTGTGAAGCAGGAGCCACCCGGCGAACTTTGGGTAGTTGGGGATTTCGATCAGGGCGGTGTAGAAACCCTGATGGTTGATCAACCATTCAGCGTAGGTTTGTGTATACTCACATGGGTATGGGTACCTGGTGTATCGGTCCTTGTCGATGTTGGTCTCGTCCGCTCGGCTCCTCTTCTGAGAGTAGTGGAGGATGGCCTTGTCTTGCCAGACCTCGTTGAAAATGGTCAGGGGGAGGGGGGCCCGGAGCTCGATCAAGTTCTGCTTGAAAAAGGGTGTGAAACCGACGTTATGGCTTGTAGGCCTTGCGTCGTCGTCGAAAACTATCCCCCCCTGGTGTCGCTTTGGTTCCGCCCGTCTGTGCCAATTTGACTGATGAGATGGGGACTGCGGTTGCGATCGCAGACGGTTTCTGGACGGCTGGTGAGGCAGATGGACCGAGTTGTGTGCCCGTCGTATGTTGAGATTTGGGTTTGGTCAACCCCTCACAGATCGCAAAGTATCGTTCCGCCAATGCAACGTTTCCGGTTTTCTCCGCCGCGAAGGCCCGATCGGTGAGCACGTTGATCTTGCACCTAATGGCGTCGTCGTTGCCAGAACTCCCAGTGGTAGTGGGTTGTTCTGCTGAATCTGCGTCAACCGGATTTGCCGCTGTGTAGGGTAAACAACAGTGCCATCTCAGTCTCGCGTGCTTCCTTTGGGATACCGGCGGTGATTGAAGGACCTGCTCTTTTTTTTTTTTTTTTTTTTTTACTTACCTGGGCCGTCTCCGCTCAGGTCGCCGATCAGTTCCCGGTAGAGGCTCGCGAGTGCGTTGCCTCCGTTCGATCCCTCGCCGCGAGTGATTGGTGGGCCTTCCTTCGGGTTTGGCGGTCCGGCGGGGGTTCTTGCCTCTACTGGAGCTTTAGACGATGACCTCGTTGCTCGGTCAGTGGTGGCGACGGTCTTGGATTTTTTCTGCTTCTGGGGCTTGGAGGTCAGGGTTTCAGCGATTTCTTGTTGCACCAATGGTTCGTCCAAGTCGGGGTTGTCTTCAGCGTTCGTCTGGGCTAATTGTTTTACCTGGTCGGAAGCTTCTTTCATGCCGTCGATCATTGTCAGGTGAAAAAGGCGAAAAATTTCTTCCCTTATGTCGGCCTGATGTCGGTAGTTCGGTGTTGAGTCCGGCGGGAGTCAATCGGCGGAATTGCTTGGGTTCCGGCCCGGGACTCTCTGCCGGCTTCCCTTTCCCCTCGTGGGCGAGGTTGCTGCGGCTGTGCCTCGCTGCGCGTCATGTGCTGCTCAGGCACCGCGCCGCCCCAGGGCGGCGCGGTACCAGTGGCAGCTTCAGGTGCATTGGGCGCGCCGCTCCATGGACTACGCCGCCATACGCTGCGCTCCTGAAAACTTCCATGAATGTAATGGCCAGCGTTAAAGCTGTAAGTGTAACCCAAATCCAGTACCCCGGGTGTTTTCACGGGTGTTGGTCCACGGGCTGAATCTCTGTCGAGGCCACCCGAACAGTTGTACAGCACATATTGGAGGGTTGAGAGCGAGGAACGAGCACATTTTCCCCACCTCCGTCGGCCGTTGTTGCAGTCCTTCCAGACCACCTTGGGCTCGTCCGACTCGCATCTGACCTACCCAGAGCCTGATGCCCAGCGCCGCAAGAAGTTCAAGCCCTCCATTGACCTGCTCGTCCAGCCCGGCCATCTCCCGAAGTGCCTCTCCACATTGGAGGCCCGGAGGCCGAGCCGGACGTCGAGATGCACTCCTGGAACCGCATCAATGCTGAGCCGGCTGTTGGCGAGTAGCCCGGCCAGCATCCCATCCAGCAGCCCTACCCGCATCCCGCCACCACCGGAGCAGCTCCCTTTGCCCGTCTTCCCATCCGATGCTACCGGACCCCATGATTCTCCTCCTTTGGGAGAGACGGACCCAATGTGTCGGCCGGCGAAGAAGGCCGCCAAGCTGGTCAAAGCGACCCACATCATGTCCAAACAACGGCGCAGAAACGTTATCCAAGGCGGCTTCAGAAGCCTGGTGGAGATCCTTTGAGCGGGGGAATCCCAGTCGGGTATCTCCATTGCCACGCCCGACCCGCCTCCGCCCGGCTCCTCAGCCACACCGATGTCCGAGCAGAACAACGCCAAGAAGCCCAAGACCGGCAGCCGCGGAAGAAGAGGCAAGATCAAGACCGGCGCCAGTAAGTTTGTCATCCTCAAACGCGCAGCCAAGTTTGTTGTCTGGATGACCGACTATAACTCCGCCCTGTCCTCTGAAATCTCCTGTCTCAAAAAAATCCTCCTCAGCCATCACATCCAGGTCTAGCTTCTCTCCTCAAAAGGGGCCCGTTCGCATGCCCTCTAAAAATCCTCAATCAAGAAGGTCCAAGTCTTGACAAGGAGAGCTTACAATGAGTCGATGCATTCAGCAGGATATTAGCGACCAGGCCTGTACCCAAGCAGGCCAATGACCTCGCTCCAGCAGCTACTGGCGACAAAGAAGGAAAAGCTGGCCTACAAACGCAACTAGCTACTTGGGGGTTGATCCTGGTTGGGCCGGGCAAAGGCCTTTTCCTGCTGGTCAACAACCTGAAGGCCGCTGGCGTCAACAAGCCCGCTCCCAGAATGTCTCCCTGATAGCAAAGGACTCCCTGCCTCGGCTCAAGTTCAACTGCTTGATGGTTGAATTTGTCCTCAATCAAGTTGAGGAAGGTGGCCCTGACTGGTCAATCTCAACCTCAATTCTCTCTTTCTCTCTGAAGCTTAATGACTCTTTGTGTGGGATTCACTGATATAGATGTACTCATCCCTGTCTCTAAGTCCGAGCGGTCTTGTCTCCGCTTGCTCACAAAAGCCCGCAAGAGCGCCTCAACACCTGCCCCAACTCTGAAAATTAAGCTGACATGCATCCCTGGTGAAAACTCTGTCAGCCATGAAAACTTGGGAAGTCTACACTGGGCAATCCAGCAGAGCCTGATTAAGGCAGGTCTCTGTCTCAGCCTTACTTTCAACATAAGCTGTGACACATATATCTCAAGAAGTCTTTGGTGCAGGCTCAGTCTGGATCAGACATCCTTAATTGAGGTCTTGCCCTGCAATTTGTACTTCCAATGTTGCCACTTGCTGTCTCCCCAATCAAGTCTGATGTTGTTGCAGTTGGACTGAATCTACAAGCAAAAATTCCTAGCAATCCTTGAGCGGCATTGGGAATAGCTGAACCTCCTGACAACAGTGTTTTACAAGAAACAGAGGAAGACAAATTGTCCTATGTTTGTCCTTCCTGCTTGCTCCAGCAGAAAGAGAGAGAGAGAGAGACTAAACCATGCAGCTGCTTGCGCTTTCTGGCTTTGGAGGTCCCAGGCTGAGCCTTGTATCAATGTATTATATGATACCTGTCATAAGAGGGCTTCAGATGAGTGGCCCGGATTCCAGTACACCTGAAACTTGGAGCGGAGCAAGTCAAACATGCGGAATGTGCGGTATGGCGCTTCTACCTGTGCGCGGTAGACAGCGGGCTGAGGGGATGGTGCAGAAAAGCTGCCCTCGTGGTTGATCCGGAAATGAGTCTTAGAATCAGAAAGATAGCGAGTGGGTAGGGATTTTGAGAGGACAAGGGGATGGAATACCCCTCGGCGGTGTTGAGGTTTTGTGGAAAAAGAGAAAGGGGAGGGAAGAATCTCTTGGTGAAGGATGCGGAAATGGGTCTTGGAACTATGCGCGAAGCGCGTCGGGGAAAAGAAGCTTGGGTTGGATCAATAAACTCAGAAGTATCGGGTACTCAAAACTCACACAGAAAATAAACTCCTAGAATCGTGATGATACTTTTCTTGGATCAGAAAGAGGTACCATGCCGACTCCTCCTCTAAGTTCGGCTGAACTTAAATTCAGGGTCGGTGACAGTCCTTGCGACAGGCTGCACGACAGGCCCTTGTGCCCGCCGCGCGCGCGCTACAACCTAGGGAGAGAGAAAACAGAGACCGCGACAAAAAAACAAAACAAGGAAACCAGACACAACAAACAAACAAACAAAAACTAAAACCAAAACTAACCCATCTCCTACACTCCCATCCAACGCGCGCAGAAGAGAAACAGAAAGAAATAGCACACTCATAAAAGAAAGAGAAAAAGAAAAAAAAAGGCAAACAAAACAACAAAAGAAACAAAGAAAAAAGGAAGAAAGGAGAGGTCGAAAACTGGGAAGAACAGAAACCATAAGAGAACCAAGAGAAGTACCGGGGAGGTGGGGAGAAAAACCAGGAGAGCCGGACAATTCTTGATCCTGAGACGCGTGCCGCCATCAAAAATTTTAGACTTGTCTAGATGATCCTGAGAGGGGGTGATTTCCTGATTTTGCGCCTTTTCACGGCCTCCACCAATTTGATCACCACAGCGGGCGGTGCTGTTCCTACTGCGCTTATCCCATGAGCATCAGCTGATGCTAACGCAAGGGCTCAGTCAAGCTGCTCAGCAACACTTACTCCAAAAAGAATCTTTGCATTGTTTCACATGTGGCCATTTCCTGTTGGTTTTCCATCCTGGTTAAAGATTTTGAACTTGTGATCCATGATATCCTGAACTGCTAACAATAGAAATTTATTTATATTAGATTGATGTCTGTGGTGTATTGGTCACAAGTGGAGTGAGCTGCCTGAGGGAATTAACAGAAAAACATTTGTATATTCATCAACATCTGACTTATAAATAGGTGAATTTACATAGTGTCAACAAAGAATGCACAAATAATCAGTTGATTAGAACAGACATCAAAGCAGCCTGCCTCATTTTGACTCTGGCCCTGGGTGTGGTGGAAGTTTGGCCATACATTGGAACACAGACCAGAAGGGCAAAAATATGTTTTAATTCTTCTGGCACAGATATTACAATATTTCTCATATCTAATTTTGTAGGTTGGTGTTCAATAAGGTTGTTGGCCAAAAGATTTAAGATGACAAAGGGATGTAGTGCAAATTGGCTTGCATGTGCCTGTGCCACTTGGTGTTTGAGATAAAACTTGAAAAAAGACTCACAAAAGTGGATGTGAGGGGCACCTAGCCACTTCAAACTGTGCCCATTGGATGAGCATCCATATCCACTTGTGTTCTGGAAAAAGGAGTTGGTTCACCTTATTTTTCTTCTTCCTTGGAAATTGATTATTGCACATTGCACCTCCAATTTGCAGCGGCGAAGCCGCCTTGGCCTCTAGTGACATAAAAAGCGGCAGCCAAACGGGGCCTAAATTATTCCTGAAGTTTCTAGAGTGTTTGGGCATGAAAGCAAAAAGGTATACAGTTAGAATTCATTTTCCTAGTAATTCCCCTGCGCACCCCTTATATCACATTTTCTGATGACACAATATTTCTAGAAATTTCAAGGAGTTCATTTTATGCATAATTATCTGTGCTATCAAATTTTTATGCATGTGGTGCATGGGAAGAAAAAGTTATGAATGTGCCGGATAATAAGTACATTAGTAGGAGATATGACCAAAAGCTGCCACACCCTCAAAACTAACTTCCTTTTGTGAGGTACTGCCCAGAAGCTAACCATTCTTAGAGAGGTTATTTAACTCAGTTCTTTCAAATTTTGGGAGGGGCTTGAGCTGGATTTCAACATGGGGCATAAGCTGGCTGCCTGGATAAGCAAGAATTTTGCCTGCTACGTGGGCTGGATGAGCTGGATTGCTAACTGGGGAGTGAGCTGGATTTCTAGAGGGGGTGTGAGCTGGATTTCTACCTGGGGTGTGAGCTGAAACTGTGCAAAAAACTCTAGAAACTGCTTCCAGTTGACATGCAATATTACAAAGGGCGTCTTTGTAATATTGCATGTCAACTGGCAGCAGTTGTGTGAGCTGGATTCAGTTCATCCTGCTTGAGGTGGAATCTGGATGAGCTGGATTTTAACCTGCTAAGCAAGCTGGATGAGCTGGATTTCAACCTGCTGTGTGAGCTGGATGAGCTGGATTTCAACCTGCTGCGTGAGCTGGGTGAGATTGTTTTCAACCTCCTGCGTGAGCTGGATGAGCTGGATTTCAACCTGCTGCATGAGCTGGATGAGCTTGGTTTCAACCTCCTGCAGGCTGCGTGAGCTGGGTGAGCTGGATTTCAACCTGTTGCATGAGCTGGGTAAGCTGGATTTTGACCTACTGCGTGAGCTGGATGAGCTGGATTTCAACCTCCACAGCAATGGCTGTTGCGTCTGGGCCAACCTCCAGCCCGTGTCAAGCGCACGGGTCAAAAAGGAAGGGCGTTGAAGGCCCCCATCCCACAGCAAAGGCTGCAGAACCCGGGGGGGGGGAGGTGTAGAGACTGTAAAATGAAGATGTGTCGGGTGAGAGTCGAACTCACGACCTCAGCTATGCTGAGACACATACTAGAGTGCTGCCTTTACCAAATAGGCTACAGACACTTGTGGCTGCCAGCTGGGTGGTTGGTTGTTAGTGCTCATGGTTCGATCCAACAGCCCGCCATACTGTGGTGATGCATCATGGTAGCAGACTAACAGACAACTCAACACCCCCCCTTGCTACATCATGGGAAGTGGGGATTGACCCCAAGAGAGAGTGGGAATAAGACCCAGGAAAGATGATCAGTGTAGGGATTGAACCCTTGATCTAGATGTAGGCTTATAGGGGTTTGCGTGGTCTTACAAGTAAGCATTCACAAATTCATCAAGTCTCTATTGTAAGCGAGTAGGGCTCAGGTAGCTCTGGGCTCATAACCTGTAGAGACTGTAAAATGAAGATGTGTCTGGTGAGAGTCAAACTCACAACCTCAGCTATGCTGAGACACATACTAGAGTGCTGCCTTTACCAACTAGGCTACAGACGCTTGTGGCTGCCAGCTGGGTGGTTGGTTGGTAGTGCTCATGGGTCAATCCAACAGCCCGCCATACTGTGGTGATGCATCATGGTAGCAGACTAACAGACAACTCAACAGGGGGCACTCTTTAGCCCCTCAAACTGTGCAAGTGCAACAGCAGAGGGGGTTGAGGACGAACCGCACACTGGAAGTACAGCGGCAGAGGACGCCCTGGGGGTATAAACCAATCACAACCTTGCAGTTTATATAATACGACTCATCCACCGTCAATCCCTTGCCCAACTCCACCTTGGATTCTGCATGCAGCCTGGACAATGACACCGCCACCGCCACGCCGCTGCCTCATGCCTAATTGACCAATTGCACGCACCATGCTCTCCATTGCCTAGACACCAGCAAGGCATAACCAATAAACCTGAACCCTGTGATGTACTCGGCCCAGTCAGGCAAGTCTGGTCTCTACATCCCCTTCCCCACGTCAATCATCAGCTATCATGACCAGAAATCTTCACCAAGATCCATCAGGCTGCAGGTCAAGCCAGCGGCGGTCCGCCTTGCCGGCGCGCTGGCTGTCTCTGCCTTCACAGCTCACAAGCCCCCTGTAATACAACCAAATTCTGGACTTCCTCTCCTCTTCACCTCTGCTTCAGGTGCGCCGTCCACCACAGATTCTCCAATGGCTGCGAGCCTTGCCCGCGAACAACCACAACAACACTGACAGCATTCATTTTAATTTCAACCTTTTCTGCAAGCAAGATCATTGAGCCAGACTACAATATTAGTTTGGAATTCAAAGTGGAGAAGCTGCCAACTGATCTAGGTAACTTTCATTGATTGTGTATCTGAAAGTACAAACCTGATGGGACATTCATCAGGATGTTTGTGTTGTGTTGAAGGCTGACCGTTCTGAACCGACTTTTCTCTTTGGAAATGCTTATGCTTAAAGGAACGTTTGGCTTTGATCCAATTGGTTGCAGTCCTCAAGCGCAATGCACTGACGGCACCCTTCGAACGCGCATTTGAGATCCAGAAGGCACTCAAAGCTAATCCGTCTAATCCTGATGTGGCTCCCACCAATTGGGACCCTATGGCCCTCAAATATCGCCCAGAGGAAGAAATCTATGCGAATATTGACATCGACGGTCAGTACGACTTTTCAAGAGGATACTGAAATTATGGCAAAAAGAAAGAAGGCCCCGCGGCTTCTCCTCCCGGCTGCGCAAGCTCTCCAACGCCGCCGCCTCCTTCAGCCAGGCCTCCTCCTCGATGGCGACGACCTATCTCTTCCCGACTCTCCACCGTCCAGTGTACCTAACACCTGCCGTCAATTTCTTCCAAAAAATCTACAGAGAACTCCTACTCTAACTGCCAATCATCCATCGCCCCAAGTCCCCAAACGCGCGCATCAACCTGCTGAAGGTGACCCTGGGCAGTATCCTGGAAGTTCGGACGTCAACAGACCTCATGTTGCTCAAGGAGCAAGGCTCAACACGCCGGTCCTGATTGGCTCTTTGTTTGGGCACGCGGTCCCGACTGGTCAGTGGTGGGATCGGTGGTGCTTTTGAAAGAAGGAGGGGAAGCGGGAGAGGCGAGATGATGATCAAGGTGAACTGCTGAAGTCCGACGGGCAGGGCCGGGACGAATAGGTTCAAGGTCTTGCAAGAGTTTTCTGCTGAGATCATCATCTTTAATCGCTCCTCTTTGGCATCGACTGACGGCGTGTTCTCACAGGTCAGAATGATCCCCAACATTATCAGTTGTTGGTCAATCCGACCGGGTTGCAGAGAAACACTAGAAAGCTGATCAGATTCTCAACCCCAAAGCAGAACACTTCATGAAATCCAAGCTCCATTCTGAGCAAGCTCTAGCTGTCATCACACTCCAAAACTGATCATGTACAATGACATTCTTGTTTATACCACAGCCTTTGCTTGTGATATTTCAGCTCACAACCCTACTCCCTCAGGAGAGGTGCATATTCAACCTGAGTCCTGATTTCATCACTGAGAAGGAATACTCACTATGGGCAATCTTGTTACCTGTAAGCACATATTTTATTGCCTATATAAGGACAAGCTTGGTCCGGTGAATCTTACTTGATTCATCTGCTTTTCTCAGTTCACTTCTGCCTCATATTTCTCATCTAAGATTTGTGTTGCCACACAGCCTTGTTAGCTTTCCTTACCTGCTTCTTTGCACAAACTTGTTGAATAATTTGCTTCATCTGCAGCCTGACCTAATCTCTGTCTTGTTGCCACATACATCTCCTTCTAAATCCTTTCTGCCAAGACATCAGTGTTTGTTCATATTGTTCTTGTCTTTGATACAATATATTGTGGCTTATATTTGTATAAATAAAAGGCTATACTTCCACTTAAAATGGTTAGTATGGTTGGAACATTGTAATAGGTATAAATTCTGCTTCTATCAATTCAGTGTAATAGATTCAGGTCTATGATATCCTCCGCTCATAGCTATTTCACTTTTGATTGACCTTTTACATTCTCCCATCTCGCTATTGCTACTTTTTGCTGCTTATGTCTCTCTAAGACTCTTCATTGCCACTACCCTTGCTCTTAGGTAAGAGCCATTGCTAGCCTTTATTGCTTGTCATATTCATTCTTTTTTCTCTTTCACTCCATTGTTTTGATTGGAATAAATTGCTCTTAGTTCTGTGAATTCTAACAAAGCTAACAAAATACACTACACACCAATGATTATTCCAGGAATTTGTTGATGCTAGGAAATGTCCTGCTATCCAAAATACACCCAAAATCATTTATTCAAACCAAGAGCCTCCATGTGGAATAAATCATATTTGGGGTCTTGCAGCCACAGAAAACATGGGTTATATGACCTTTGGTAAGTCATGTAGTATAACATTGCTTGCTCAATATACAAAAATTGGTGGCTGACAAGGACTCAATTGTTTAAAGTCTTATTTCTGAGACATTTCTCTACGCCTGAAGTCACCTTCAGCACAATCAATAGGAGAAGTCCTTGGCTGATGAAGCTGTTTAAAGATGGCAATGTGGACCCGGGTACCCGCGACAGGTACAGGTACCCTCTTTTTTTCAGCAATTACTGGATACCCATAACAGGAAACGGACAAACGGCGGCGGGTACCCGGGTTTTTTGGCGGGTATTGCGGGTACTTTTCAAACAAACAAGCTTGATCCTAGAGATTATCAGCAGGACCCCAGTACCCGTGGCGGGTCCGGGTACCGGGTTTCCCTGATGTGTTCTTGCTCTGCTTTGTTATGAAATACTGTAAGCCCCCTCCTTTGGGGTCTCACAAAGCTTTCACAAAGAGTATCACAGACTCTAGTATTTAGCCACGCCTCCTTCCACATCCTAGCCGGTAGAGATCTTGCCCCCTATATCTCTCCCGGCTAGGTAAGCCTTCCCCCTTTTTACTCCTTCTCCTTCTGTTTCTAGTTGTACTTATGAGAGATCTTGCCCCCTACATCTCTCCCGGCTAGCCCACTGCAATCGAGTCCCCCACCATTTGGAACTAGAAAGTTCCCAAAGGCTCTGGCCTTGTCCCCTTTTGCCCGCTTTCCTCATCATCTCCAGTGAGGGTCCACCGGACCCTTACAAATACATGTACAAAAAAAAATGAAACTAAAAACAAATTTCTTTATATACTTATCTTGTTGGATTTTAAGTGAATTTTGTGCAGCTTGCAAAATATGCAGGCCTGCTGTACAATGCGGTGCCTTTGCACACATTTTTTGCTGGTTTCCAATTTGCGTGCGTCTCTACACCTTGAGCCCCGGGCCAAACTCTTGGCGCAAAAACAATGCCAAGGAGACCTATGGTGGGAAAATTCAGTGCCAATGGTAATAGCCTACAGGGCAATGGATCATCCTGCTTGCCGTGGGTGATTACTGACCAGATGGGAAGGGTTGCTCATCACAAATTTAGCAAAGTCCCTCAATTGATTTGCAAGTGCACAGGTGTTGTTGCAAAGCAACACTTTGACAGTGAGACTGAGGCCTACCTGCTTCATTACAAGTTTTGACCGGGTTTCACTGGCGGGTACCTGGGTACCCTGACAAAAAACTATGAAATCCAGATACCTGTACCCGTACTTGGCGGGTACCTGCCAGAGCAATGAGTACCCACCAACAGGTAATCCGTACTTGGTACACGTGGAGTGGGTACCTGCCACTCAGAGCAATGATTACCCACATGCCATCTTTAAAGCTGTTGGTGCAGAGTGGAGAAATTTATCATTCAAATGGGTGGCATGAGACAAGTCAACACTGAGTGCACTACAACTTGATTTCTATTCCTGGATGGTTTATGAGGGATATGCAGAGCTATGTCTGTTTGCAGGGGTATCAAACACAGAGGGTGAAAAAATGAACTGTGGATCTGCAGCGGCGAAGCCGCCCTGGCCTCTAGTTATTTTCCAATCCTGACATTGGCCAAGACCACAAATACCAAATCCCAAATGCCAAAAGTTCTAAGGGAATCAGAATCAACCCCTGACATCACAAATCTATCTCAGTTCTGTCTCCTGATACTGATCAATATTTCTTCTACATCATTCAATTAGAATGAGCTTCAGCCAAATAGTAATCAGAAACATTGGGCAGATTCAGATGTTGGGTTTTACACCCTGCTTGTCAGACCATCAACTTTAAGCATTGTCTGCAATGCTGCAATCTCACCCTCAAGTGTTGTCCACATGATATGCTGCTATGTAATCCTCAGCTTCATGTTTCTTTGTGATTTGGTATTGCTTTTTTGGGCTGCATACATATACTACACTCACTGCATAAACTAACTGGTCAGACAAGACTGCCCGACTAGTGACCAGTCGTCGGACAGACTCTGCCCAACGAGTTCCGCAAACTCTGTCCAAGAACTGCTTGGACAGCCTTTTCCGAGCAGCTGTCTGACTTATTTTGTCCAAGGAGTTTGGCAATTTGCTTGGCCTGTGCTACCAAACTCATCGGATAAAGTCTGTCCAACAACCTTGTCCGAGAAGATAGCTCATGCAGTGCTACATGTACATATTGTGATTCCAGGATTCTTGGAAAGATTTTTGAGCTGTGAGCTCAAAATTGTGGAATCCTGACATTTGAGTTCAGGTTTTCAGCCTTCCTTCTGGGCAACAATAGGGGGCTGACATGCCAAGTTTGCAGCTGTGTTGGTCAGAAAACCAAAATTTTACCGTTGCTGTGGCTCAAAGGCCATAATTTTAGCCCACTGAAAATCTTGAATTGTTCAAGCTTAAGCGGAATCACAATATTTAAATAACAGATTTGGACTGCCAGGTGTCTGGTGGGGAAGGGGCTGGGGGCGCAGGAATGGAGTCTGGAGGGGCAGCCGGGATTTTGCAGGTGCACTCCGTGCAGCTCAATTGTCTCTAAGCTGCCCGCCAATTCGGAGAAGGGCATCTAAAAGGTGCCTTCCCAGACATCTGGTAGCCTGCCTTTTAGATGTCAGCTCTCCAGTGTCATATGTAGGTGTAAGAAACAGCAAACAAATAGTACTAGTGTGAGTAACCCACAAACTTGGGGGAGATGAACCAATTAGGGGGGTTCACAATTGAATTTTATAAAACTTTGAAGGCCAATTTAAGGCCTTTATGAACATAATTTTCCAATTTTGGCAAGATGTCCAGAAAAAGGTGTGACTGATCAATCAGTGCAATTTATCAACTTTTTAAAAATATGTTCATAAACAGGTTAAAATGGGTCCTAAACTTTTACAAATTTCAATTGTGAACCCCCCTATTGGAAGGCTTGGGAAGACCAATTAGCGTAGTACAACTGATGTTGGCAAAATAATAAGAAACAATAGCAGGATTGGATGAGAAAGAAAGCCTTTATCCCTTCAGTGCTATTTTGCAACCAACAGACCGTCCGATATTCTTTCAGTTCTCTACTCCTCATGACGATGTAGTGTGACGTCACCCCCCCCCCCCCCCCCCCCCTCCCAAAAAAAAACCAAATGGAGTTCTTGGTGGCGACAAGAGACAGGTTTGCACCGCTGCTCACTGCTGTGCTAGTTCGGAGCCAGGACGCTATGGAGTTTTGAACAACCATCAGCAGGAACAAACATGATCAGAGCACATTGAAAAGCCGATGATCTGCTGAGGTCTGCCGTACAAAAGACGTTTTTTTTCGAATCTCGGGCGGGAGTCTGGCGAGCTCAGATCAAGCAGCTCGGAGTCTGAAAAGCTTAACATGCGAGTGTACAGCCTCTACCATGATATTTAAAGGCTTTTAAATTATGTATGCCCTCCTCTCGGTCGTTCTTCCCCAAAGAAACCAAACCGAAGTTTTCTCCAGACAACTGTTTGCATAATAAAAGTTCCTTTCGACACCTTTGGTCCCAATCAATTCTGAAACATCAAAATGAACCCGTCTTCCGGTGCCACCAACATCGTCGTGCTCTTACTTCTCCTTGTTCCCGCTGTTGTTTCTCTGACATGCAAGCCCAATGACGATGAAGACTGTGTTTGTCAGGGTATGGTCATGCCATTTAAATGTTAATGTAAGCTTGCTGCACCTTCACCTTTATTACTCCGCAGGTTTTTTTTTAAAAACAGGTCTTCTTGCTAATCATCTCATGTTGTCTACGCCTGACTTCAGTAATTGGCACACAGGATGTTTTGCACATATCTTGGTTTGATGTCGTGAGTCGAGTCCTTGCGTTCATTGCTCATCTCAGGCACTTTTCACCTGATAAATAAATGATTCAGCAATGTTCAGACAAGCGACACCCGAGCACAGATACGCCTATCCTGGACCTCAAGCTTACATTCTCTCCATGTTTTTTATTACCTTGTCGCCAGAAAACATTCTAATTTTCACTCAGCATTCTAGGCCACTCCGGATTTCGAGTCAATTTTCAACCCAAAATGAACCAAATCTTTATGTTGATCATCCGTTGATAACTTGCCTGTCTTGCCGGAAGGATGAAAGACACGGAGCACAGTGACTTTTGAGATATTGGGTGCCCCAAAATATCTTTAGTAAGCGTGTCCATGATTTCATCAATTTTGAGTAATTGCAAGTTTCATGGACTTGTCAACCACATATCTCTGCTGGCACAATTGGTGACCGGTGTTGAGGACCTATGTATCACCAAGAAATGAGATTTCTCCGAAACCCATATTAAGAGCAGCGGAACATATTCATGTACCACAAGTTTCCAGACCAGTCATGGCAAGGAATAAAGACTTCGGTATTGTGAGATAGCATCAATGAAATATAAGTCAGGACACCGCCGTCTGCTCTGCGGTCCGGCTCGAGCTGAGGAGGCGCAACGCGTCTCCGCGGAAGGTGCTCGCACCCCGCAAGCACGGCAGGGACTTGTAATTTGCGCTGGCCAAGACTCCGCCCATCCACTTCCCCGTCCCGATCAAGCCGACTGAAACAATATCCCCATGCGCAGTCGCAGAACGAGGCCTTGTCGGGCCCCACCATCAAGCCCAATCAACAGCAAACCCTGCTCAAGTTGCCATTATAGTGAGCCGTGCCATTGAATGACGCAGGTGAATTATGTTTGTGTAATGTTTGTGTAGGAGATCGGCTCTTTTCAGCTCTCCTGTTTGGAAGGCCACAGTCTTGGGGTTTCAGAAAGCTAAGCGTTTAGGGTTCGTTCAAGACTGAATGAATCCTCAGAGCAATATAGAGCCCAAGAGCGTCTTTGAATCTGTGGAGATCTATCAGATCGACAGAGATCGACAGTGTCGCAGAGACTCTTATTAAGGCGCTATGGCGTTTTCGACTGAGCCAGGCGCAGACTTACAGAAGGCGGCTTTGCGAATCCCCTAATAGACTAGTTCTGGAACTGATGCTGAGCAGTTCGAACTGATTCCGCTTCACGTCCTACCCGCTGGGAAGCTCGCCGCACGATCTTGGCAATCCTTTGAATCTCCCCCGGTCACTGCTCGTTCAAGCCAGACAACTTTTGGCTCGGGAACGGATCGTGTTTTTTTTGCGAAGACAATCGCTACAGCCTTTAGTGCTATCTACTCCGTGACCCTGTAGCCACACATACAGCCGATATCGAACGATCAAGCATGGCCTCATGACATCAGAGGCAGTAGAAGCAGCAGTTTCACAATTCCTCTCCTCCTCATACGTCAGTATAACTGGCGCAGTTCGATTAATAATTTCTTGTTGTGGTTTCACAAACTTTGCTCAAATGTTCAGTCCTTATCATCCATGATTCTCCTTGGGTCCCTGGAGAAAATTCCATATGAGATTGATAATCTGCCTCGTCGCTCCTCCAGCACAGCCAATAACTTCTAAAAATTTCTCTTTCAATCTCATCGCCCAAGTCTCCGTGATAACACATAAATATCTACCGAAGGAAAGATCTGTATTTTTTATTGGTCGAGGTAATGACATAATTGGAAAATAAAGATTTGTAGAGAGATTTATCTATTAATAGCCCACGACAGCAATATTTTTCGATCAATACCGGTAATTACTGATACGAACGAGAAAAACTTCTCCTGAAGCCAACTGTCCATTTGTCACAGAGTTTTTTCTGGCAATGCTTTTGGTCTTCCGAACTGTCTTGACAGTTGAGTTTTTACCTTTTTCCCATGTGCAGCTGGGCATCCCCGGCTGCAGGATGAAGTCTGAGGTTTTCAAAACTGACCAGGTGGACGATTTTCTTATCTTCTGGTTCAGATTCTCATGTTCACAAGATGCGCTAGCGTTTCTGGTACTGAGTTGGCTCTCGAGCAATCCCTTCCATGTGGCTATCGAGGCCTGGGACGGATGAGGGCGGAGTTGAAGGAGTTATGTCAGATGTTCAATTCCAACGGTCCGGTGAGTGGAGATCCTAGGTCCGCATGATAGCTGGAAAAGGCAGACTGCAAGCCTCAAAGGAGGACTCATACCAATTTCGCCTAACCTTTTATACAACTGTAAACACAGGGCTCTGAATGGGGGCGGAGGTTCAGGTTCTTGCAGCAGCCGACGGCGGGACACCCTGACGAAAGTTCCGGATCAGTGAGGGAGCGCAGCTTCCATCGGGAGCCATCCGCCCCGCGTGGTCATCGGACACCAATCAAAGAAGGGCTGGAGGACGCCATGAGAATTCTCATAGTATTAGAGGATCTTAACCATCAAAGAGAGCCTTCGCTCCAGGCTGGATTAAAGGCAAGCCTGAGGACGCTCCAAGCAATTCGTCTTACCCATCAAGACGAGCCCCCGCTCAAGGCGGGACTGAAAGAGATGCTTATCACGCTCCGGTCGAATCCGGGCCATCAAGCCCCAATCAAGGCCAGACTAAAAAATGCACTTACGAGGATGCTACGGTCGAGGGTTGAGGTGAATTGCTATCACATAACAGGCGGATAGGGAGAGGGAGGGAGGCATGGACTAATTTAATCGTGACTCTGTTTTCTAGGACTTGGACTTGGAGCTGGCAGAGATTCTAGTTCCTCAGGCACCGGTGGAGTACTACACGCCATACGGGGAAAGCAAGCTGCAGGAAGACCGGGCACGCCGGGACGCGCGCGGCAGATGGATTCCGGAGGCCGCCTCGGACGCCCAGCTGCACTTAGCGTCACACACAGACCTAGCAACAACCTCCGATGAGAAAACCACAGCGATGTGCCTTCTACATATCGGGATAGCGGCCGGCATGACGTTCAGTTTAATCCTCTTCTGTGTTGCTTTGCTGCTTGGAAAGTCAAATCATTATTTTTAGGTCCTCGTTGGTCCACGCATCTCAAGCTTGTTACGTATAATATTTCATCCCAGATTATTCTGAAAACCGCGATTGTGGAATCTCAAACTGTGACTACATACACTTAAAGTTGCAGTTCGTCTAATCCCTTCACCTGGGTATGGCGGTCCTTTGACGGCGAGCGTGTCACGAGGACGCCGCGGAGAGGCTTTGTGCCTCCGACCTTCCATCGTGAAATTTTATGTATCTCAGAAGCGTCTCTAATCATCACATATTGCCATGTCTGCTTCATCATCATTTTTTTTTCTCTGAATGAGTCTCTGGTCCAGCTGCTATGAATTCAATGATGTCAAGTTTTCAACCCAACCAAGTCATTGGATAAAAAAGATGTTAACAGTTGATCCGATCACCTATATAAAATTGGCTAGAACTATTCCGCTGAAGAGATGAGTAAGTTTGTAAGACATGATCATCGACCTTAACATCTTTAATTGCTCCATTCTTCTAGGTCACTAGACCCTGCCAAGAGCAAGCCCCCCATCAAGGGAAAAATAATGATTAGAAGAATGAAGTCAAAATGGTGATTGCGAGTTTGGAGAGAGAGCTTACAGGAATGTTCGCCCCTCTGAATCTAAATACTCGCGTAGATTGTTCAGTTAGTCCAAAGTCCCAATGCCCTGACTGGGGCTATGAAGAGTATAAACTGTTCGCCGGTGGGGAACAGTTTGGGTCAGTTGTTCTTGGTGGTTTGCGATTGGTTTCAGAGATTATTGTACAAAGAGAGGGAGAGAAAAAGGGAGTGGTTTGACTTGATTGAACGGGCATACCTTCAATTCCTCACAGCCAGCTCGTGTTCATCCGTCATCTTGGGATAGACATGCGATTATTCCCGACAACGGGTCACCAAAAAGTGAAAGGAAATCGGTGGAATGGGAGTTAGAATAAGAAGCTGGGACATACCTCCGACTGGTAGATGGCTCAAGGGAGGCTAGCGATGCCGCGAAAATGCGCGGGAGAGGTGTTGGACGAAGCAGTGATGGTAGATGTCGCTAGTGACCGAGTAGACCAGACTGGTGACTGGAGATCGCACCGAGCCGACGGCTTTGGAGTCGATGATATCCTGGAATAGAGGAAAGCAAAAGCGGTCAGCGACCGTATATCAATCGTCAAGGGGCTCGAATACTCGGGCTTACCATGCTGGGAATCAGTCCAAGGGCCGCTTCGAGCTGGCCGAGATTTGAGCTGACCACGATCGTTCCGTGATTGCATGCCCGTTTGGCTGTTGCGGAGGCTGAAAGCTGGGGACATGCCCGGACGGAGGCTGGTGTTGTCTGACAACTCGCCCCAGTCGCGGTACATCCATATACAAAAGAGGCAGTTCCCCGGCCCGACCGGAGCAACCACGGAAGTGCGCGGGACCGCACAACCTATCGCTTGTTTTCTGCGGCAACCCGACCTTTATAAAACCTTACTCCAGGGCCCAGGCCGCCGTCGGGCTGTCGGGGTTTCCAGCCCCACTGTCGGGCGACCGCAAACGGTGCCGCACGCCCGACGTGCAGCAGGCCGGGCAGGCCGTCGACAGGCTGCCCTTGCTCAAACAAATCTTTCCGCGACTCTCGAAGGTCGTGGGATTAGCCACTTGCCCTCTGGAACAACGGGGCTTGTGTTGGGTTAGGCTCGGGTTGGCCTTGTGGGCATCGTGACCATCCATTGATTCTTCAGAATTGGGTATGCTAAACATTTAGAGGTAAGCTGGGTCACTTTGGGATCAGAGCAACACAAACAATAGATTGAACTCGAAGCAATGGGGAAAGAATAAAAGCGGCAGGAGAAGGACAACAGATACATACAAAACAGAACAGGTATTGTGCACTACTAAGCTACTTTTGTTTTTTTAAATGGAATAGGATCATCTGGCGGGTAATAGTGTGAAGGATAAACCCGGGGAGAAGCGTTCAGGACAAAGCTTTTGGTATCTTCGGGAGAGTCGTGATGAACCGACAAGATTTTTGGATGAGCATCTAATAATTCTTCCAGCGCAGTAATAAGCCGCGGAGTCAGAAACGGAAAAGCCTTCAGACCATGGAATGCCAAAGAAGCCCGTCGATTTTTGTCTTCTACCGGAAGTGTGTCGTTGTTGGGTATTGAAGCCAGAAGGCTACAGGACTCGGGGATAAGACTAAGGGCTACGGCTGCGGAGCGCTTGAGAACGGAGAATGCAATGCAAATGAAAAGCTAAAACGCTGCTAGAAGCAAAACAATGGAAGGAAACTGGATGACTGAGGAAAAGAGACAAAGAGTGAAAAGATGAGGGTTTATATACCCGAGTCTTTGACTACAAAAACCAAGAACAACATCAGCGCATGAGGCGCGTACAACTAGACCAACTGGTCTGGGCAGAAACTACGGGTGGCTGAAACCAGGGCTATGAGACCTGGCGCACCCTGGCGCCGCAGCCTGGGCCAACTGGTTCAGGAGGTGGCGTCAGGGCTCATGTAGCCTAGGTACGAGTGGCGTCGGCTACAGTATGGGAGTGCGTGGCAGGGTTGTCAAGAGTAATTCTCGACTAGTACACTTTGCATATGCATTATTGTGATGTGCGCGGGAAGACTTCTTGAGTTTCAAGTTCACAGCTGAAAATTTTCACTCACTTTGTTTCCGGTCTCGAGTCGCTTGGTTCGCTGTTGGTCAAATCCTCAACGCATCAAGATCAAGAGTCAACTCAAAGGAAGACACGAAGGAGATTTCATTCGAGGTAAAGATACGCTATCAAAACATCATCATCTGCTCAAGACACTCACACGTTTGCCAATAACATCTGTCTAGTCAACTCGCTAAAGGTCGTCTCGTTTCAGGAGGAGCTACATCAACAAATACTTAACAGCTGCATATTGTTTGTATAGTTTTCGTTTTGTATCTGGTTAGATTAGCTACTAAAACTTGTGTCTCTTTAGTTTGCTTGTGTTCTAGTCTTGTTTATCTCACGTGTCGTCGTCATTGTTCAGTTTTCAGCATAGATAGCTTCTATACTCTGTGTGTTTTCTCTTTCCTTTATTTCTTGTGTGATTCAGACTCAATTTCTAATTTGTTTTTATTTCTTTCATTAAGTCTAACTACTACTACTGGCAAAGCAATAAAATCAAGATTCCAAAGAAAGAGATATTTGTCATCACTACATGGTAGCGAGAGTCTACTCTTGAATCGTATTGCTCAGAGTTAGAGAAGGAGGGCTAAACGCAAACTGAACACAAACGCCCAATATGTCAGACAAGTCAGATTCCTCAAGTGATAACCATTTGTCATTACGAGTCGAACGATTGAAGTTTGGCACGTGGGTTCCGTGGAAATCCCGGTTCACATTATATCTTAAACGACATAATCTTGAGGATCTGCTCAATCGAAAATGGGTAAACAGCGAGAAGAATGCTTCGGCATACAAGAAAAAGAACACAAGGGCTTTGGAGGCGTTGTATACGGCTGTCAGTAAAGAACTCCACAATGAGATTCTTGATAACAATACATCATTCCTGGACGCTTGGGAAGCTTTAGCATCAGCGTGTGGTCAAAACTCAGTGATCACGACTTGCGCTGCGTACAAAAAGGTTCACTCTATGCGGTATAATCCAGGAACGTCGTTAAAAAATCACATTACAGCATTCAAGACAGCGTATACTCGATTGTCAGATATAACAGCAAATCATGTTCAAGAATTTGGAGTCGTCACTTCGTTTATGGCCGCAGCGTTATTTCTGGATAGCTTAGAAAATGATTCGGAAATGTCTTCATTAGTTCAGACGTGCTATGACATCAAGCCATTTACACTCAAGGGCGTCACCGATCGGATCTTAATCGAAGCGATGCGCCGCGATAGTCGAAATGAGAATCATGAAAATGTCATGTTTACGTCGTCTACACCACCTGTGTCAAAGTCAAGCAAGAAGAAACATAAGCAGTCAAATGCTCCAAAGCCAAAAGCAGTAGCTCCTACCCTGAATAATAGTCAGCCATTGTCAAGCAAAGGAAAAGCGCCGAGTAATTTGTCGAATACCGTTGAAAATCGAATTCAAAAGATTGAACAGTCAGTCAGTGATTTGACAGACATGATGAAAAAATTCGCATTGTCCAACATGCTTGGTATGGTTCACGGCTCTCATCAAGTTTCAGAATCATCAAAAGGACCGTTCGACGTAGATTCAGACCGCTCGAATTTCTTTGTAGCAACAGTGCAACATGCGTCTAGAGAATACTTCTCGCGTTTTTTGGTTTTTGATACGGGAGCAACACAGTCTGGTGTCATCAATCTTGAATTACTTACGGATGTTCAGCCACTTACGAATCACTTCATGAACACGTTTTCCTCTCCGATCGAAGCAAAACATGTCGGGACACTAAAAATGGGCAATTATTTTATCAATCCCGTTTTTCATGTTCCCAATGGATGCGCCAACATAGTTTCAGCGACTCAACTGATTGACCATGGACTCAAGCCTCACTTCAAAACTGACCAGTTCTTAATCAAAGGCGGGGATAAAATCGTTACCACGTTTCCCAGGATTGGAAAACTTTTCATGAGCCCTATCTCTGAATACGTGTGTATAGTCAACATGAAGATTCCTGAAGAGTTCGACTGGCATTACGGTTTAGGACATTCGTCGGATAAATACATAGACCTATTCTGTCGGCATAACAATGTGTCACCCAGTGCTTCAACGAAATCAAAGGATTGTCTAATATGTGAAAAAGGAAAAATCCATCGGTCTCCTCACGCTTGAAAATTGCCGTCATCAACACTGGGTCGATATGATACCAATAACGGTAACGTAACGATATTGTATTGATTTTCGGCGCGTTACCGGTACCGTTACCAGTAACGGCAGTGCGTTACCAATATTAGATTTAGATTATTAATTCTATTTGCCGCCGTTACGATATTGCTGCTGATATAATGTCAATATCGCGCTGGTATCGTGTTTTTTTTTGGCTTTTTTAGCCTTTTTTGGCTGGAAAAACACCGTTATTGCGTTATTGGCGTTACCATACCGGTAACAATCTTACAAGGATTGACTCGTTTCGATACGCGCAAGGCGCGAAAAAAATCGTTACCGTTAACAGTAAAGGCAAAAAAGGTAACGCGGCGACGTTACGATATGAAAAAAGCCCGAATATCGTTACAAATTCTATTGACCCAGTGTTGCCGTCATCAAGCTTGCCGTTTCATTGATTGCACACGGACGTTTTGCAAATGTCACCACCGTCAAAATTGGGGTTTCGGTACATTCTGGTGATAATTGATGATGCGACTCGATTCAATTGAATCTACCTACTCAAGGCAAAATCAGAATCAGAAACAAAGCTCGTATCGTTCATCGAAGAATTACAAAACAAGATTCAACGTGTTCCGGCTTATCTACATAGTGATCGTGGTGGTGAATTCAGTTCATCAAAGTTTCTCGCTAAACTACAGGAGTCGGGAGTGTTGATTGAACGAGGTCCAGCAAATTCTCCTCAAACGAATGGAGTTGCTGAACGCTTTAATGGTGTTTTAATGGAAAAAATGAGATGCATGTTGCTTCAATCTCAAGTTCCACAATCAATGTGGCATGAAGCTGCCGTTCACGCGTCGACTTTGTTGAATGTTCTTCCGCACTCGTCGATAAATTGGGTTTCGCCTACGTCAATGTTAGCTAAAGCGAACTTGTTGATTGAGCCTGATAGGACGAATATGCCGCTCATTCCTTTTGGAGCTAAAGTCGTGGTGCATAGACCGGACTCACTCAAACTTCAACCTCGTGGTGTGGAGCTACAATTTCTGGGATTCAAGCCGTTCTCAGATGTGTCACGTTTCTATGATCCTCTGGTTCATAGAGTGGTTATTAGCCGGGATTATATCGTGCCGGCGTTTCAGGTAAAATCTGGTGATGTTCCGCCCACTAAAGACCTCAAGTCTCTTCCTTGCGTGGTCACGGCTTCCGAAAGTAAAATACCGCGTATGGTTTGACTTCCGGGAAAATATAGATCGTCCGGCTCTGATAAATCAAGTAGTTCAGATTCTTCAGACTCGTCGGATGAATCCAAATCAACTCGACTTGATTCAGATCGTGACAAGTCAGCGTCTGTACGAAGTTTAAACCAAACATCGGAAAGTGAAGAGGACTCGGATGTATCTCTACGAACAAAACAAGCGTGGTTAAGTCGTCGTCAGCAAGTTCGTGCAGAAAAAGCTAGAGAAGAAATTCAGACTGGTGAAACTGTTTGACCGCATCAACTAGGTGAATCCTCTGAACATCGTCCTAATCAAGGGAGACATTTCAAGCTTTCGAACAACATTCTGGGCCGACTCAGACCAAGCTGGGAGTGGAGTTCATCGGCCAAGCCGTCAAACGAGATTTGTGCGGATATTGATACCTCAAACATTCTGTTGACAAAAAGACGACAGCAAATTTCTAGCGGTTTGGCGGTTATTGATGAACAACCTGAGGTCGTTAACTTGGTTCAAGAAGTAAAAATGGCTGATGCGTTAAGTAGTCCAAAGGAGAAGCCACTCTGGATCAAGGCGATGACCAATGAACATGCGTCGCAACTCGCACACATAACTGGTGATCTTGTTCCGCCGCCGAAAAATGAAAAAATCATTGGCGGAATTTGGGTACTATGTCGGAAACTCAACGAAGCAAATGAAGTCATTCGGTATAAGGCTTGGTGGGTCGGGTTTGGCAATCATCAAGAGCCAAATAAGCACTACTTTCTCACGTATGCGTCAGTCGGTCGAGTTGAAACATTCAAAATTCTGCTGTCTATTGCGGTTACGTTCAAGTGGAAGGTCTATCAGTTTGATGTTGAAACAGCCTTCCTGCACGGTGAGATGGATGCTGATGTGTACGTTTGTCAAGTCGCGGGTTTTGAGGTGAAAGGGAAAGAGAACTGGGTTTGGAAATTCAATAAGTTGCTATACGGTATGAAGCAAGCTCCGCGCATGTGGAAAAACCATCTTCCAAGCACTTTACGGACCTTGGGCCTCACTCCGTCGATTATGGACGATGCTTTGTTCTACAATGCCGATCAGACGTTATTTCTGCACATTTATGTGGATGATGGCCTGATTGTAGGTCAAAGCGCATCTCTCATAACCTCTTTTCTATCTGAACTTTCGAAGGCATATAAGATCAAAGTGAAAGAAAAGCCGAGTCAGCATCTTGGGTACACTTTGGAGTGGAAGGCTAATTCGGTTATTTTGCATCATCAGGCATGCGCTGAAAAGATTCTGAAGGCTTTCAACATGGAAGGCGCTAATTCCGTGAAGACTCCGTTACCGACAAATGCACTTCATCAGGTTGAGCTTGAATCTTCTCCGTTTGATGCGTCGTTAATGCAGAAAGCAATGGGGTATATTAATTATCTCGCGATGCATACTCGTCCGGTGTGGTGTTCCATATGCGTGACAATGCCAAAAGCCCATTGCAGAGGTATTATAGTAGAGGGAGTGTGTAATACAGTGCGGGGGAAGAAGGGAGGAGAGGCCTTGACCCTCAACATTGGGAATGTAACAGGTTAGACAGTGGATGCAGAGTGTGTGGATGCAGAGTGTGTGGACGAGGATGGAAGATGGCTTGGTTGCATAGCAACACATGACATCATGCAGTGCAGTACATGCATGAAAGTGCTGTGTAGCTCAAGCGCCTCATGCAGCATATATCCCTCATTGTTTGTACGCATAGTGAAGCATATGCAGGTAGATAAGCTGTACAGCAAGTGTCTCCCGCAGCATAAATCCCTCATGGTTTGTACATGTAGCACAGCATATGCAGGCAGATAAGCTGTACAGGAAGTGTCTCCTGCAGCATAAATCTCTCACTGTTTGTACATGAAGCACATCATATGCAGGTAGATAAGATGTACAGGAGGCGTCTCCTGCAGCATAAATCCCTCATTGTTTGTAAGGCAGTGCAGCACACGCATGCAGATGCTGTGTAGTTGAGTGTCTCCTGCAGCATAAACCCCTCGTTGTTTGTACATGCAGCGCAGTACATGCATGAGAGGCTGTGTAGTTGAGATCCCCTGCAGCAATAATCCCTCATGAGGAGCTTCCCTGGAGCAAAAATCCCTCACCCTTCAATATATAAGGAGGCCCTTTCCCCCCTCAACAGACTTTTCACCATCAGCCTACAGAGGTTTGGTCACAGTGGTTAGTTAGTTACGGTAGTTAGTTAGTGTTGCGATCAGCCTACAGAGGTTTGGTCACAAGTGGTTAGTTAGTTTAGTTAGGATCAGCCTACAGAGGTTTGGTCACATATGGTAGTTTAGTCAGCAGTGCGGTTATTAGTGGTATTAGTGGTTAGCACAAGTAGCGTAGAAGTTAGTAGCAGTATTAGTGTTTCGGAAGTAGTAGAACCAAGCATAACACAACAACAAGTTCGAGTTAAACAGCATATTAGTAACATGTAGTACGAGTATAACAAAGTAAGTATATTGCCTGCGAGCGAAGAAGTTATAACAGATTTGTTAGCCTGTTGAATCAAGTGATCTAGGTCTGATAGAGATTACTATATGAAAGTAAGATCTATCTTGGAATCAGCCATATCCTTATAAATATTGATTACAAGACTCTTAGATATTTGCATAGTATTATTAGAGGGGCAGGTCTTTCAGACCACCCGTAAGTTGTAATAGCCTTTCAACCTATTAAGCAATTTATTTCCCCCTCAGCGGATATTTCACCAAATTATATTTAGTGTCCCACACGAGTCCTACATCTGGTGTCCCAACAGTGGCCGATTACCTTCAGCAAGATCATCAAGTCATCAACCAATTTAAGCAGATCATCACTAACTTCAACCAACCGTGGAAAATAGTGGCGGCGTGGATCATAGACGGGACAAAGTTGACAGGATTTTGAACAAAGAGGCTAGGATTTTGGACGACAAGGATAGGAGTTTGAAAAACAAGGATAGGATTTTGGACGACAAGGAGAGGATTTTGGACGAAGAGGCTAGGATTTTGGACGACGAGGAAAGGCTTTTGCAGGACAAGGATAGGATTTTGGCCAACAGGCATTGGATCACGGACAACAAGGATAGGATTTCAAACGGCAAGGATAGGATTTCGAACAGCAAGGATAGGATCTTTTGGCTAATAAAGAGGGGGGAGAGGATAGGAATTTGAACAAGGACAAAGGACGTGAACAAGAATTTGGGAAGGTAAGGATAGTATTTTTGACAGCAGGGATAGGATTTTTTGGAAAACACACATCAAGAGAAGCAGGTGCTGGTGTATATAGAGTATTGCCTTGGGAAATGAGGTGTTAATTCTGCAATTGCAGCATAACACCTACCCTTAAGGACAACATGAAATATTGTACATGAAGATATATTTTTCTCTAGGTTATTATAGTGTTATAATGAAGCAAGGCTGATCTCATTTTCTCTTTTTTAGTACATTATTGCAAGTTAGTATCCAGATTGTAGTGTAGGTCTTCCAGAATCTTATATCAGAGGTAGACTTATTCAGTATTTTGCAGCTCACAACTCACTTGGCTTAATCAATTGCACCTGGGTCAAGCCCAGGTGATGAGTTCATGACTTGCCTAGTTTCAAGAAGGCAGTATGAGTTCTCTTTCAGGTGGGTTCTTGCCTTTGGATTTATGAAATTCTTGGATGTAGAAAAGGCTGGTTCAAAACATAGCAAAGGACAGCAAGAACATCAGAGAGCTTAGTTAGGCAGATTGTAGGCAAAGGGATATTTTTTTTTAGCTGGACGAGGCGGAGAACCGATGAACAGAGATACAACAAGCTAGCAGGGACGATAGGAGGGAGACCGACGAGTAGAATGTCTTAGGGCAAGTGGCAAGGACGACGGAGCGATAAATAGAATGATTGGGCTTGACGGTTACAGACAGGATTGGCCAGGGGATCAGCGAAGCGAAGGCCATATAGTACAACAGATGGGCAGTAGGAGACAAGCAGTTGTAGTGACGACGAGAGGATGGATATGTAGTAACTGGCGATGACAACAAGGCGGACATTGGCGGGTACAATGGCCGGAAGCGAGTGGCAAGGAAGATGGTGGTATACGTACAACAATCGGGTTTGACAGCTGCATATTGAATCGGTCAGAATATCGGCGACGGTAGGATGGCGAGGCTTTGCATAAGCAGTGCAGCTAGTAAGAATAAAAAAAAAAAAAAAAAAAAGATTCATTTCAGCAACGGCAGGTGTCAGCAAGCGCAGTAAACATGATAGACAGTCTGTTTGTTAATTGGTTCGACCCAGCTTCATATCTTTTGGAACAATTCGGATCTGGCATGGATTAAAGCATGCAAGTAAAGGTTTACCTTATTTGAGCAGAGGAGCATATTACAAACGAGCAGTAGCAATTGATCCGCTGATTGGAACTAGTAAAAATGAGTCGCAAGTGTGGTCTGTAAGGAAAGGAGAACGATGAGCAGCTAATATAAAAGCAGATAGAAATTTAGAAACAAGGAACGAAGAACTTACCAGCAGCGAATGAAGCCAACGAGGGAAGGGAGGCAATCGACAGGTAAGATGGAACCAGGCGGGCTGAGCCGTCTTTTTCAAGTCCGGCAAAGTCTGGTAACCATCGGACTTAACTTCGGGGAGCGGACCGGGCGCAACGGGGCGAGTTTAGATTGCTACATAATCAAGATTCAAGACAGAATGGAAGCGACGCGCGATGGCGCGCAAGGAATAGGTAGTAGGACATCACCAATTTGGACAGGCAATAGTGGAGCATGGATTTCAACATTTATCTACTGCCTCCTTGGCAAGAGGTAAAACTGCCTAGGCCTCCTTGGCAAGAGTTAAAACTGCCTAGCTCTCCTCAGCAAGAGATGAAACTGCTTTTGTCTCCTCAGCAAGAGATAAAACTGCTATGTTTACACATTCTTTAGCTCCTCAGTATAAAGTACGGTAGATTAGGGAATTACATATTCAAACCTAAAGAAGAGTTACAGCGTAGCGGACAGGTCTTGGAAAACTTCAAAACTTCAGATTTGAATTCTAGTAAGGAAGGCAACATCAGACATCAAGAGACACAACCTTTGAAGCCATGCTTGGAGTACAACAAGAAGGACAACTTTGGGATAGGAAGAAACTCTCAGAAGAAGTGGACAACGTGGAAGGATTATTAAAGTAATATATTGGGACAACAGGACCAACAGTGTGACATAGGACGAGCGGGATTCATAATGTGGACGTTAGGAGATTGGATACTAGAAGATTAGTTTTGGAGAATGAGTAGTGTTATTGATCAACGGGTGAAGGATGAAATTATTCTGGAAACGTAGAAGATAAAGAATGTTTGTTTGTTTCCCCAATCAACCTGGCAGGTGGCTAGCCTTTTCTTTTGGACGGATGCGGATATAGAGGAAGCGGAATAAGGCGTGGATATGCAGAGGGCATTACGGGCCTGGGACTGGGACTAGCTAGTAGGGAGGATAGATGAATCTGTAATCCTATGGGGCAGAAATTTGAGACTGGTGTGATGATATAGGGCATTGAGGATCTTTTGGCGTGTGAATATGGACTCGGAGCGGATTGGAATATCACAAGGATGGACGGTATTAGCGGAAACATGCATACTCATAAGGTGTTGTGACAGTACAGTAGGATATATATTACTGATTGGTGGGATTATATGGTTCCTTTTACAATAATGATCTAGAATATTGGAAAGCATTTGGTAGGCAAACAGTTTCCTTTGTTTAGCTGAGGGAATAGGGTGGGCCAATTTAACACAAATTACAAGCAATTTAGCACAGCAGTAGTCAGTCATTAGGAGATTAAAGGGATAGGAGAACGGACGAATTCATATTTGGAACAGGCAATGTGGATGGCGTGGAATGGACGTTGGAAATGTAAGGCCAAATAACGGGACGAGATAGGAATTTGCGGATTAGCGGGGTTCATCAATTGCGGGCATCAGGATTGGACTATCTGAAGAATCAGATTGGGTGGGTATCATGCGGAAAGGACAAAGGAGTCTAGACCTTATTGAATACTAATGTTCAACAACCTTTTGTGGAATAAACCGGCTTTTTCCTTGGGACAATGTCATTAGAATGAATAAGAAGAGGGGTTGAATTTGGAATGTTTTTTTGTCTCACATTGGATCGTGGATGGGCATCAGAGAATGACACCTGGAATTACAGTGGAGATTGAGTGGTGAAGGTTGACATTGGGCACTTGGAATTGGAACTAGTTTGTAGGGAGGGTAGATGAATCAGTAATTTGGGAGTTCTTTATTTCGACTGGCACTTGGGTATACTAGGACAACATCTGTTGGACGCACGAAAACGGAACATGGCGTATTGGATTGGGACAAACGGAAATCACGACCATTTGAGGATTATTTTCAGTGAATAGTTGAGCAGGTTCCTTTGGCATTTGTCACGAATGCTGTGGACAGCATTAAGTTGGGGGGGGATGTGGTGTTCCATATGTGTGACAATGCCAAAATCCCATTGCAGAGGTATTATAGTAGAGGGAGTGTGTAATACAGTGCGGGGGAAGAAGGGAAGAAGGAGCAAGATGGGAGGAGAGGCCTTGACCCTCAACATTGGGAATGGAACAGGTTGGACAGTGGATGCAGAGTGTGTGGAAGAGGATGAAAGATGGCTTGGTTGCATAGCAACACATGACATCATGCAGCGCAGTACATGCATGAAAGTGCTGTGTAGCTCAAGCGCCTCATGCAGCATAAATCTCTCATTGTTTGTACATGAAGCACATCATATGCAGGTAGATAAGATGTACAGGAGGCGTCTCCTGCAGCATAAATCCCTCATTGTTTGTAAGGCAGTGCAGCACACGCATGCAGATGCTGTGTAGTTGAGTGTCTCCTGCAGCATAAACCCCTCGTTGTTTGTACATGCAGCGCAGTACATGCATGAGAGGCTGTGTAGTTGAGATCCCCTGCAGCAATAATCCCTCATGAGGAGCTTCCCTGGAGCAAAAATCCCTCACCCTTCAATATACAAGGAGGCCCTTTCCCCCCTCATCAGACTTTTCCCCATCAGCCTACAGAGGTTTGGTCACAGTGGTTAGTTAGTTACGGTAGTTAGTTAGTGTCGCGATCAGCCTACAGAGGTTGGGTCACAGTGGTTAGTTAGTTACGGTAGTTATTTAGTGTTGCGATCAGCCTACAGAGGTTTGGTCACATATGGTAGTTTAGTCAGCAGTGCGGTTATTAGCGGTATTAGTGGTTAGTACAAGTAGCGTAGAAGTTAGTAGCAGTATTAGTGTTTCGGAAGTAGTAGAACCAAGCATAACACAACAACAAGTTCGAGTTAAACAGCATATTAGTAACGTTTAGTATGAGTATAACAAAGTAAGTGTATTGCCTGCGAGCAAAGAAGTTATAACAGATTTGCTAGCCTGTTGAATCAAGTGATCTAGGTCTGATAGAGATTACTATATGAAAGTAAGATCTATCTTGGAATCAGCCATATCCTTATAAATATTGATTACAAGACTCTTAGATATTTGCATAGTATTATTAGAGGGGCAGGTCTTTCAAACCACCCGTAAGTTGTAATAGCCTTTCAACCTATTAAGCAATTTATTTCCCCCTCAGCGGATATTTCACCAAATTATATTTAGTGTCCCACACGAGTCCTACATCTGGTGTCCCAACATTGGCCAATTACCTTCAGCAAGATCATCAAGTCATCAATCAATTTAAGCAGATCATCAGTAACTTCAACCAATCGTGGAAAATAGTGGCGGCGAGGATCATAGACGGGACGGAGTGGATAGGATTTTGAACAAAGAGGCTAGGATTTTGGACGACGAGGATAGGATTTTGGACGACGAGGATAGGATTTTGGACGACGAGGATAGGATTTTGGACGACAAGGATAGGATTTTGGACAACGAGGATAGGATTTTGGACGACAAGGATAGGATTTTGGACAAAGAGGCTAAGATTTTGGACGACGAGGATAGGTTTTCGCAGGACAAGGATAGGATTTTGGCCAACAGGGATAGGATCACGGACGACAAGGATAGGATTTCGATTGGCAAGGATAGGATTTTTGACAACGAGGATAGGATTTTTGACGTCGAGGATAAGGAACATCGGTTGCGGGAAAGAGAAGTGATACAGGAGGTCTTTCGGAAGCATTTCCCTAACATTGGGGAACAGAGAACACAATCCAACTCAAGCTAAGTAGTCAACATGGATCCACCTATTGAAGATCAGTCAGCAATCATCCAACACCAGCAAGCGGAGATATCAGAAATAAAGGATGCAATGAAGGAAATGAGGGAGATGATGGCAGCACTGTTAGGACAGAAGAAGGCACCACAGAATGTACCTATACCAGAAACCCCAGTTCAACAAGGACCCTCACTTCGATTTGCAACTTCAACTCCGTTCACACCAAGACCAGTGGGTATGGACACAACTATTCAAGGAATTACGGATAGCGTGGGGGAAACACCTGGATCATCACCAAACTCTAGTCAGTTCAGATCACGAGCAGAGATCAAGTTAGTGGACCAGGAAAAGGGTGTTTTACTAGATACCAAGAGGATGAACTTACATTTTGATGGGACTGAAGTGGAGTTGTTCATTCAGCGTGTGGAAAAGATAGCTTCAATGCAAAAAGCTGGTGGGAAAGATGTGGCCTTACAATTGCCATTCCTGGTAAAGGAACGGAAGATTAGCAAATGTATTGAGAACATGGAGGGCCATGAGAACCGGGATTGGGAGCTGCTGAAGACGGAACTCATTTGAAAATGGGGAAGGGCAACACCAAAAAGGCGATTCAATGAGGGCTCAATAGGCACCTTGGTTGATAAGTATGCAGACAAGGGTGGCATCCAAACAAAGGAGGAGTACCGGTCATTTATAGGTGATCTTGAGGAAGTACTGGCATACTTGAAGAAGATGGGATACGAGGACGTTAACATGGAGAGTGGGGAACCACTTTGGAAGGCAATTTCAACAGAGATACGGCGAGACGTGGCACGTGATATGGCGCATAATAAGAAATTACGCAAGACCAAGGACGGAAAGGCACTGGTACCTAAGCTGGAACAGTTGAAGGAATACGTGGAGGCATCATTGGCGGTATTGGATATGGATGTGGGTACTACAAAAGGGAAGAATGTCAGCAAGGATCCAGAAACCAACAAGGAAGTTCAAGCAAAACCCCAGCCAGAGGAGGGGAATGACAAGGTAAAGGCATTAGAAGAAGAAATTAAGAAATTACGTACTGACTTAAATACTAACTTGAATACTAACCCAAATTCTAGACCCTTTCCGCCTCATTTAGCAGGAACAAGACCACCAGCAGCAGGATTTAGACCAGTAGGACCAGGAGGACCACTGTTCCCACGGCCAACAATTCAGTGTTTCTATTGTAAGGAGATGGATCATACAGTTATGTTTTGTTCACATCTGAATGAAGATATAACCAAGCAGGCAGTTTTCAAGTCAGGACCAAACTATTACTATCCCAACAAGGAACCAATTCCATCTGACACAGGCGACTCTATTCGTGAACTGGTACGGAGGTATGCGGAGCGGGTTGAGTTAAGCAGGGAAGGAGCGGAAATACGAGCTAATAGGGCGGCAGGAAACACGGGAGTGGAGAAATCGCATGAGCCAACAGCAACCATGATTTCGACTAACCAATGGGAGATGTGGAGTCCACCGGAGATGCACTATGGGGAGGAAGACGAGGAGATTCAGGTTGGATTTGGCTTACGGCGATCTCCGAGACATGCGGATAAGGAGAAGGAAAAAGACAGTCAGCCAGTGCAATCTAAACCAGATAAGGTGGAGAAGCCTAAGGAGAGCACACATAATGCACCAGCACCCAATCAAGAGGCCAACAAGAAACCCCCGGTGACAAAGAAGAGGAGATCAAGCTATCCGGGAGCATGGGTGGAGGGAAAATCTGATGACGAAAGCAGTGAAGGCGAAGAGATTCAGGAACGGGAGCGGGTACCTGCAAAGGACAACGAAAGGAAGGATACAGAGGAGTCAGCAAAGGAGTCATCGGAGACAACAGTGGACAGAGCCAAAGTTGGGGGGGGGCTGAGAAAGAAGATATTGAAACAAAGCTTCACACTCACCCTGGAAGAACTCCTGCTTATTGCACCAAAATTCCTTCAAGACTTACATAATTTACCTTTGGCTGAGGTCAAGATGGCGGATCGTCAACAAAACTCCGGAATATGTAACCGAACCAACTTTGAGGAAGAATTTGATTGTAGTGGCCGACCACTGAATACCATAGCACCGCTGACATATGCATGCCCATTGGGATTTGTGAATATAATTATTAACGGACAAAAGATCAAGGCGTTAGTTGATAGTGGCGCAGAACTGAACATCATGCCGGAAACTGTGGCTCTGCAATTGCAATTACCTACTAGGGAAATCAGTATGAATATTACGGGTATTGGTGGCCACTCTTCACCCATTGTGGGATTAGCAGAGGCCATCCCATTCCATATAGACGCAGAGGACAACAAAGCGGCCAATTTCTTTATTGTGAGAGGGAAGGTATATACAGTGTTGGGAAGACCATTTTTGGCGGATCACAAAGTACGCCTGGAGTTGTCCAAAGCACAAGGAGAAATTTTGAGTTACGAGCTATGGGATGGAGAAAGGTTATGTATACCAATATGCGCTCCAGAAGTTCCAGGATGGGAAATGGCACCCCCTCGAAGGATTGTCAGTAAGTGTTCCCATAGCATTCAGGTGAGTGAATATCAACTTAAGGAGACAGCAAATGATGGAGTGGGCAGCGGTGTGGAACTACTCAAAGGGGAGAATAGAGCTTGGAAGGTAAATGGATAGCAACACTAGTACTAATGTAAGCTATGCAAGGGTGCTGATGAGGCTGCCTTCCTGACTAATGCTGAGGGGATGAGAGTAACACTAAGAAAAAAGAAGAAAAGGTGTGGCTGATTTCTGCTTGATCTTAGGAGCTAGTACTATGAGCTTTAACTACTGACTACTGAGGGTAAGAGAGATGGAGGATTGATGAGAGTGGGGAACTTATAATTTCTGTATCCAAAATTATCTATAAATTCTGTATATATTTCTCTGCATGAGGTACAAGTGAGGGGGGGGGGAGACAATTCTTATAGTAAGGAGGGATGAGCACAGACAATGAAGAGTTCTGGCTATGAGAATGAAGGTTGTACAAATGAGGAAGAGTGATGTGAACATAGTAACAGTATGTAATGATGAGCAATGCTGAAAAGGGAATGCTGGTTATGGGAATAAAAGAATGCACTAATGGGGAAAAGTGATGAGAACATAGTAACAACTTGTAATGATGAGCACTACTGAAAGAGGTAAGCACAGATCTAATGATGTAATGTGTATAATAGCCATAGTACATAATGAGGAATGTATGTAAAGGGTTTAGGATGTGAAAGTAATTATGTAAAAGTAATGTACTGTAATGATTCAAGTAAGTTACTAATGAATTGAGTATTGTAACTAATGAAGACTGTAGATTATCTGTAAGTCTTATATCCTCTATAACTACTGAACCATTGAAGATAAGGGTATACTATTTATTAGGGACTATATGTGAAATTTGATGTAGAATCTGAATATGCAATAATAATGAGGTATTTGTGAAGGTTTATGGGGAAATGTTCAATGTAATGATGAATATATGTAAAAGAAAGCAATATAATACTACTTATGGTTTGGAATGGAGCACCACAGCGGAGCGGATATTGGTACAGATAGGGGGTCGAGCAGCGGAGAGGATATTGGTACGGATAGCGGAGCGGATATGGGTTGCAATGAAGGAACGGACAGTGGAACAGCCAGCGGGATGGATACTGGAACAGATGACGGCTCAAATAACAAATTATATAACAGCACAGGGTACACAGAAGAGAGTAGACCTGTATATGGGCCGTTGAACACCCCTTCAAATACTCTGTCAAATTGTACGGGATTTGTGTTGAAGGAAACTGGTAAAGATGATGAGGAAAGGGGAATACAAGATCATTCTTCAGACACAACTGACCTCCATAAACCCAAGCATGTGCCTTTAAAGCAAGAATGGCAGTCACATCCTTCGTCTGAAATGAGGAAAGATTGGCATACAGAGTGGGAACAACTGCCATTGTGGATGGGCACTCATACTACTCCAGAACCAAAGCTGTTTCCAATAAGTGCTGATTATATTGATGAGGGGTATCCAGTAAAAGAATTCCTGCGCATTTATCCAGAAAATTATGGTTGCACAACTGAAGGGGTTTGGAAAGAGCTCCCTGGGCACCCTGTTGGACGAATAGGATTTATAATGTTGCTAAATTACGACGGGACCATGGGATATCTTCAAAATGACACCATTTGGCCAGAAATCTGGTGGATTGCATCTACGGAACGGTTTGGAATGTACGTTGGCAGCACTCAAGGAATTATTGATACGGCAGAACTGGAGATGCGGTATGATTTGCATGATCGGAGGGGGGAGGAGGAGGAGTTCTTGAGACGTGTATGCGCAAAGATGGTGCTGTTGTTTGGGAGATTCAGCTGGGATCTATTCAAATGGGCGCTACGGGACAAACAAGATCAACTTGGTATGGACTTCAGAACCTTCTGGGCAGATTGGGAGTATTCTGCAATTGCAGAATAGCCCCCACCCATAGCAGATTACGGATTGGTGTATATAGGATAGATTCTGGAAGAAATTTACTTGATAGCTTCAATCTTCTTGGCACTCCACCTTGCGGGGATTGGTCATGTGTTTTTAGGTTTCAGTTTTCCACTTCCATTTAGGGCTCATTACTCTCAGTGGGGGGGGCAGGTTTGTCTTATTTTATTTTATTTCTATGAAAAGTATAAAGCTAACAGAATAGGAAGGAGACCCTTTGTCTTTATCTTTAGAGCTAACAGGATTGGAAGGAGACATGTTTCTAGAGCTAACAAGATGGGAAGCAGAAACTTTATTTTATTTCCAGAGCTAACAGGATTGGAATGAGACATATTTGTTTTAAGGCTAACAAGATTGGAAGAGACCCTTTGTTTTTATCTTTAGAAGCTAATTAACAGGACAGGAAGGGAGCAGCTTTTTTTTTGTATTTTTAGATAAGAGGAGGTTACAGGTGATAGGATGAACACACAATTGACAGAATCATACATTGTTAGTGTTTGTTTCTATTTGTTTGACATGAGGGTACATAAGTAGGATAACAATACAAGCAGAATATAGTTTTAGTTTTTAAGTCGGTCCAATCCTTTCTTTTGTTGGGCTCCAATTTTTTTTATGTAAAATAGGCAGGTCGGCAATAGCTTAAGGAAGCGAGTAGATAGATCAGAGCGCGAGGTTGAATGGATTGTAGGCGTGATGATGTCGGCTAGCAGGCCGAGGGACGACGAGAGCACCGCGGGCTAAGGAAGCAGCTGGATAAGAAAAGAAACGGTATGAGGATTGGCGAGTACAATGGCTGGGAGCGAGCGGCGAGGAAGATGGAGGTATACATACAATGATTGGGTTTGACAGCTGCTTATCGGATCGGTCAGAATATCGGCAATAGTAGGACGGCGATGCCTTGCATCATCGCGAAGCTAGCAAGCATAATAAACAATCGGGACAATTGAAGTTGGCGGATTCATTAAACAAGGAGATTGGCGAGCGGATAGCCGCGGAGGTGATTCATTCGCGAGATCAATAGCGGGACTGAGGTTTTGACAGGAAAAGTCTAAAAAGATGCATTTCAGCAATGGCACGTCATGCAAGTAAAGGTCGACCATATGAGAGGAGAGGAGCATATCACGAGCGAGCAGTAGCAACCAATCCTACTGATTGGAACTAGTAAAAATGAGTTGCAAGTGTGGTCTGGAATCACAGGAGAACAATGAGCAGCTAACATAAAAGCAGACAGAAATTGAGAAACAAAGAACGAAGAACTTACCAGCAGCGAATGAAGCCAACAAGGGAAGGGAGGCGATTGACAGGTCAGATGGAACCAGGCGGGCTGAGCCGTTGTTTTTGGGGGGGTTGAATTTTACAACCCTTATTTTACAAGGCTTATGCTTTGTAAAAGCAGTGCCATGTAAAATCATATTAAGCCACGGGTTTTTTGTAATTTTACAAGTGTTCTTCCATTTTTTCCTAGTTTGTAAAATAACCATTGTGAAAAATACCTTGTCAATTTTCCGCTTGGTGGACTCAAATAGAATTTTACAAGTGATTTGTTCACAAGGGTTTCCCTTGCAAAGAAAAAGCCATGTAAAAAAGCATGTGAGTCACAATACATTCAAATTTGCAAGGTTTCCCTTACATGGGATCCTTTTTTGGATTCACAAGGGTTGCAAAATTCTGACCAGAGGGAGAAAGATGAGATTTTTACAAGGCATATGTCTATTTACAAGGCATAATTTCCCACCAGAAAACAAGACAAAAAAAATGACAGTGAAAATTTGAACACAGCCAAAGTCTAATGTAAAACAGCATGTCTCAAGCCTTGCCGTTGGTACTCAACCTTGGGTAGCTTTGCGGGCGCTAGATCGGTGGCCAAGCATTTGGGCTCGATGATATTTTTTTTAGTCTTCTTGACTTTGCCCGAGGTCTTTTCCCCTTCGATCTTCGACTCTTCAATCATCTGTTGCTGATTGCTAGTCTTCCCAACTTTCAATTGTATCTTCAACTCCCCCGACACTTTTTGTTTGAGATCAGTTGGCTTTTCCGCTCCAGAGCGAGCGCCAACAGTCGCTTTGGCCGCTCCAGATGGAGCACCAATGGTCGCTTGAGCCGCTCCAGATGGAGGGCTCACAATTGCTTGAGATTTCTTGAGCTTTGTTGGAGCAGGGGCGACCTCCGTGTCATTCGAAATCGCTACCTTCGGTACTTGCTTCACCGGAACGACTGTACGCCTTAGATCCTTGCTAGAATATGAAAAGATTTTAATCTAGAGCTTGTAGCAGCTCGACAACCAACACCCCAGCCTGCAAACACATTCTTTGCTCGTGCCCATAGCGTGCCGAAAAGAGGCTCCTCCCACCCGGAAACTGTGGCCCAGGAGGCCGTGGTAGCCGGCCGCCGAGAAAACCGAGTTAAGCGCGTTCTTCACAGCGCGTCGGGTTAGAATTTGTCGTATGTTGACTTTGTTGTAGCCAAAAAGAGATGTGTTAGCGTTCCCGACCTCTTTCAACCTACGTTTTAAAGCCCCCACCCCACGGGACATAAACATGTCCAATTGTTCTGTCAGGATCAGGAACTGTGGGGTGCCTGGAGCCACTGTCTTCGCTGATCACAGTGATAGGGTCGCCTCCGGCCCGAACGAGGCGTCCGAGGAGGAAACAACTATGGATGTGAGCAGCGACGTCTCGAAGTGTAGTGTGCCAAACAGAGAAGGAAAAACGACTTACATATATGTGGGTGGAAATCCAACGTGATCGGGGTGTTGAGGCGTGTAAAATTCATGTATCTTTGTGAATTGGTTTACTTTTCCGGGAGAATACAGCATTGTAAAACAAGGCTCGTAACCTGTATCCCGTAAAAATACATTTCTGAATTCAAATGATGAAATTCCAAAGGTGGTTTCACAAGGTTTGTGAAACATCCAGTGTAATATTATGTAAGCCCTCTGTACACAGTATATTTACATTGTATGTATTACAATGTATAATTTACAAGGGCCAAGAAAAGTCCGAAAGCCCCGGAAAAATACATATTACCCCATAAATCTCATAAAATCCCAACGCATACCTTTTACAAGGGTTATGCCTTGTAAAATAAGTTTTGTAAAATTCACGGACCCGGTTGTTTTCAAGTCTGGCAAGGTCCGGTAACCATTGGACTTAACTTCGGGGAGCGGACCGGGCGCAACGGGGCGAGTTCAGATTGTTACATAATCAAGACAGCGACGCGCGATGGCGCGCAAGGATATCAGGACAAGGCAATAGCGGAGCATGGATTTCAACATTTATCTAGGCCTCCTTGGCAAGAGGTAAAACTGCCTAGGCCTCCTTGGTAAGAGGTAAAACTGCCTACTGCCTCCTTGGTAAGAGGTATTAAAACTGCCTGCTTTCTCCTCAACAAGAGACAAAACTGCTCATTTCTCCTCAGCAAGAGATAAAATTGCTATGTGTATACATATATTTGGCTCCTCAGCATGAGAATCAAACTGCTATGAACGGGAAATTCAAAAACAAGCGCAATATGGAATTACAGATCAACAGTTGAGGACCACAGAATATTATGGACAGTTTTAGGCATACGAATTCAAGCATTTTTTTATATTTCAAGACTTAGTATATAGAATATATTGGAAAGCATTTGGTAGGCAAACAGTTTCCTTTGTTTAGCTGAGGGAATAGGGTGGGCCAATTTAACACAAATTACAAGCAATTTAGCACAGCATTAGTCAGTCATTAGGAGATTAAAGGGATAGGAGAACGGACGAATTGATATTTGGAACAGGACAATACAAACAGGCGATGTGGATGGCGTGGAATGGACGTTGGAAATGTAAGGCCAAATAACGGGACGAGATAGGAATTTGCGGATTAGCGGGGTTCATCAATTGCGGGCATCAGGATTGGACTATCTGAAGAATCAGATTGGGTGGGTATCATACGGAAAGGACAAAGGAGTCTAGACCTTATTGAATACTAATGTTCAATAACCTTTTGTGGAATAAACTGGCTTTTTCCTTGGGACAATGTCATTAGAATGAAGAAGAAGAGGGATTGAATTTGGAATGTTTTTTCGTCTCACATTGGATCGTGGATGGGCATCAGAGAATGACACCTGGGATTACAGTGGAGATTGAGTGGTGAAGGTTGACATTGGGCACTTGGAATTGGACCTAGTTTGTAGGGAGGGGAGATGAATCAGTAATTTGGGAGTTCTTTATTTCGACTGGCACTTGGGTATACTAGGACGACATCTGTTGGACGCACGAAAACGGAACATGGCGTATTGGATTGGGACAAACGGAAATCACGACCATTTGAGGATTATTTTCAGTGAATAGTTGAGCAGGTTCCTTTGGCATTTGTCACGAATGCTGTGGACAGCATAATTAAGTTGGGGGGGATGTGGTGTTCCATATGCGTGACAATGCCAAAAGCCCGTTGCAGAGGTATTATAGTAGAGGGAGTGTGTAATACAGTGCGGGGGAAGAAGGGAAGAAGGAGCAAGATGGGAGGAGAGGCCTTGACCCTCAACATTGGGAATGGAACAGGTTAGACAGTGGATGCAGAGTGTGTGGATGCAGAGTGTGTGGACGAGGATGGAAGATGGCTTGGTTGCATAGCAACACATGACATCATGCAGTGCAGTACATGCATGAAAGTGCTGTGTAGCTCAAGCGCCTCATGCAGCATATATCCCTCATTGTTTGTACGCATAGTGAAGCATATGCAGGTAGATAAGCTGTACAGCAAGTGTCTCCCGCAGCATAAATCCCTCATGGTTTGTACATGTAGCACAGCATATGCAGGCAGATAAGCTGTACAGGAAGTGTCTCCTGCAGCATAAATCTCTCACTGTTTGTACATGAAGCACATCATATGCAGGTAGATAAGATGTACAGGAGGCGTCTCCTGCAGCATAAATCCCTCATTGTTTGTAAGGCAGTGCAGCACACGCATGCAGATGCTGTGTAGTTGAGTGTCTCCTGCAGCATAAACCCCTCGTTGTTTGTACATGCAGCGCAGTACATGCATGAGAGGCTGTGTAGTTGAGATCCCCTGCAGCAATAATCCCTCATGAGGAGCTTCCCTGGAGCAAAAATCCCTCACCCTTCAATATATAAGGAGGCCCTTTCCCCCCTCACCAGACTTTTCACCATCAGCCTACAGAGGTTTGGTCACAGTGGTTAGTTAGTTACGGTAGTTAGTTAGTGTCGCGATCAGCCTACAGAGGTTTGGTCACAAGTGGTTAGTTAGTTTAGTTAGGATCAGCCTACAGAGGTTTGGTCACATATGGTAGTTTAGTCAGCAGTGCGGTTATTAGTGGTATTAGTGGTTAGCACAAGTAGCGTAGAAGTTAGTAGCAGTATTAGTGTTTCGGAAGTAGTAGAACCAAGCATAACACAACAACAAGTTCGAGTTAAACAGCATATTAGTAAAATGTAGTACGAGTATAACAAAGTAAGTATATTGCCTGCGAGCGAAGAAGTTATAACAGATTTGTTAGCCTGTTGAATCAAGTGATCTAGGTCTGATAGAGATTACTATATGAAAGTAAGATCTATCTTGGAATCAGCCATATCCTTATAAATATTGATTACAAGACTCTTAGATATTTGCATAGTATTATTAGAGGGGCAGGTCTTTCAGACCACCCGTAAGTTGTAATAGCCTTTCAACCTATTAAGCAATTTATTTCCCCCTCAGCGGATATTTCACCAAATTATGTTTAGTGTCCCACACGAGTCCTACACCGGACATTGCGTTTGCTACGAATCTGTTGTCGCGGTACTCGTCGAAACCCACACAACATCACTGGTCTCTGGTCAAGCATTTACTTCGATACATCAAGGGTACCAAGAATATCGGCATTGAAATTAAGAGCAGCGGCGATCCTCTCAAACTACTTGGGTATGCGGATGTGGACTTTGCGATGTCAACAGCGGACAAGAAATCAACCACTGGATATGTTGTAAAATTTCAAGGCAACGTGATCTGTTGGAAATCTAAGAAACAATCAATCGTGGCTCAATCGACGACTGAAGCCGAGTTTATTGCAATTAATGTGTGTGCTAAACAAATTCGTTGGTTGAAGAATCTACTTGTCGACATGAAGATTCCGGTTGGAATTCCGGTAATCAAGAACGACAATTCTGGCGCGGTAATCATCAGCAAAGAACTCTGGCTCTCTGAAAACTCAAAACACATTGAAATCCGATATCAGTACTTGAGAGACATTGTCGCAAAGAATCAACTAGTCATTGAAGACATTTCAACCAATGACATGATTGACGATATTTCAACTAAGTTACTGGGTTTTATTAAGGTTTCCATAGCGGTCAAGCAATTACAACTAGTCTCATCGAATTAAGGAGGAGTGTCAAGAGTAATTCTTGACTAGTACACTTTGCATATGCATTATTGTGATGTGCGCGGGAAGACTTCTTGAGTTTCAAGTTCACAGCTGAAAATTTTCACTCACTTCGTTTCCGGTCTCGAGTCGCTTGGTTTGCTGCTGGTCAAATCCTCAACGCATCAAGATCAAGAGTCAACTCAAAGGAAGACACAAAGGAGATTTCATTCAAGGTAAATATACGCTATCAAAACATCATCATCTGCTCAAGACACTCACACGTTTGCCGATAACATCTGTCTAGTCAACTCGCTAAAGGTCGTCTCGTTTCAGGAGGAGCTACATCAACAAATACTTAACAGCTGCATATTGTTTGTATAGTTTTCGTTTTGTATCTGGTTAGATTAGCTACTAAAACTTGTGTCTCTTTAGTTTGCTTGTGTTCTAGTCTTGTTTATCTCACGTGTCGTTGTCATTGTTCAGTTTTCAGCATAGATAGCTTCTATACTCTGTGTGTTTTCTCTTTCCTTTATTTCTTGTGTGATTCAGACTCAATTTCTAATTTGTTTTTGTTTCTTTCATTAAGTCTAACTACTACTACTGGCAAAGCAATAAAATCAAGATTCCAAAGAAAGAGAGATTCGTCATCACTACAAGGGTCTCCCCCCTCTTAATTTTTTTCGGTCGCTCTCTCAGACCAAAGTAAAGGACGAGATAAGGATGCGGGGTTTCGAGTTGCATGCCTGCATATTTGGGGGTCCAGTCGTCAGATTCATCTCGTAGATTTATCGCTTTCACCCGGTTCTTGACCTGGATACCACAGAATGTGATATTTTCCTCTGTCAGACATTCCTCCGGGTTGGTTTCTAGGTAAATTGAAAACATCTGATCAAAGCCCGGCTGGTTGGGTCGGCACTGGACCGCCAAGCCTCTGTACAAGTTTTTCAAGAGATCTTCTGAGGTTGGTGTATAATGAATGTCAATGAAGTGGTTCCAAAAAAGGCGCCCGTCTTTCAAGAGTTTTGTTTTATTTTCTGGGGTTATTGAGCCAAGATCCAACTCCTGTTTGAAATCCGGTTTTTGTGGGTCCAAACCAGCTAAGGTCCCCAAATAGTCCGCCAACCGGACCAAATGCCCGAATGGGATGGTAACGCTTTTTGGATCGGTGCCTGCGTCTATTGTTGGCTCGGTCTTCTTCAAAGTTTCTTGCATTGCTCGCAGGAGAATGATACGGCTGACGATTCTGTTATGGTTTAAGACCCAAAAAACCCTTGAGTGACATTGCTCCTCCCTGCCCACCTCTTGACCGCTCCATACTCCAAATGTGGAGTTGGCACACCCCACCTCACAACATCCCCCCTCAAACTCCACACCTCTAAGTACAGAACTGAGAAAAAAAAAATATAACAAAAAATAATGATGAAAAAAGAAACTAGACCAAGATAATTAATTCTGAGAAAGTGAAAGAGAAAAAAAATAGGAGGGATTATAGAATCATAAATGAATCAAGGAAACAATTTTTTCATAGACCAAGAATGAATAGTTGCCTTCACGGGTTTGGTTAGGAAGTCCGCAATGTTGGTATCGGTAGAAACCCAGTCAAGATTGATGTGGTTTTCACGGACAGCATTGTTGACAAAAAAGAAATTGCGCTCCAAACTTTTCATTCTACCTTTTGAGGTGTTGTCATATGGAGGCGCTGGACCAACATGTCGGACAGCTTTTTGTTTTTTGTAGTGTCTTGAAATTTTTTGCATTGGCATTTTTTTTTATAGAAATTCATTCTCCAAGATGGCCAGAAGCCATTGGATTATTGGTTTCCACTGTGGCACAACCACATATACAGACCAATATGGTGTTGCAAGCGCGTCTGGGCACATACCCAACTCCCGCTTGGCCGAGTGCCTCCGGGGGTTGGGTATGTGCCCAGCGGGCTTGATCGGGCAGGTTGCGCGGGGGGCAGAGCTTGGCACACAGCCAAGTCCCGCTTGGCCGAGATCAAGCTCTGGGCTGATGGGATCTGTGACTTGGCATGCAACACGCCGGTCATCAGACGCCGGCCCTTGTCTCTGCCCCGAAAGGCAAGAACGATGTGCCCTCGAGGAGGGGAAATGTTCTCCCTTCTCGACATCGCACATCGGACATCAACAAGGGAGCTTTTCCTTCTTGATGGCCGGTCTGTAGGCTGGTCATCGGGGAGGAAAGACTCCCTTCGCGGTGGTCAATACTTGTATCGATCATCAAGAAGGCAGTCTTCCCTTCTCGATGACCAGTTTGTAGACCGACCATCGAGGAGGGAAAATTCTCTCCTTGATGGCCGGCACAGCGTTTGGCGTGCGTGGCACCCTCGCTTGAAATCGGCCCAGCGGGGCTTTGTGCCGAACCCCGCCCACTTTGCGATGTGCCAAGCGGGGGTTGGGAGTGTGCCAGGCGGGCTTGAGGATCGGCCAAGCGGGCTTTAGGGTCGGCCACGCGCGGTTGGTAGAGAATGTCAAAACGGACCCGGGTACCGGTTGCACCGCCGGTACCTGCGCGTTTTTTGAGAAAAACGGGCACCCGGCACCGCATCCGGCACCGCCAGGCGGGTACCAGCGGTCTTTTAGGCGGGTACCACGGGTACCAGCTGGTTTTTTTTTATCAAAACTCACTCCCAAGCCCCAAAGGGAGGGCATGAAGACTCACTTGATGGCCGGCAGAGACCGGTCATTGAGAGGAGTGCACCCCCTTGATGACATTAAGGGGGGGGGGGGGGGGGGAAACACTCCCCTTTATGGCATCGCGAGGAAGATATAATCCCCTCCATGCCATCGAGGGATTTAGAGGGATTCTACTCTCTAGATATTCCCCTCGGCTCCCCTCGGTCATTGAGGGGATGGTGCACTCCCCTCGATGGAATCGAGTGGGGTGTGTCCTCTCGATGACATTGAGGGGAATACACAACCCCCCCTGGTGTCATCAAGAGGACGCAATCCCCTCGTCATCGAGAGGAAACACTCCCCTCGATGGAGGGGAGTGTGTCTTCTCAATGACATTGAGGGGGGGAGGGGGGTGCTCCTGTCGATGACATCGAGGGGAGTACACACCTTGATACCATCAAGGGGAGTTTGTACTCCCCTCGATGGCACCAATGGGAGTCCATCCCCCTCTGGATGCCATCAAAGGAATGGTTAACTCCTCTCGATGGCGTCGAGAAAAGGACACGCTCCCCTGCCGGCCATTGAGAGGAGTAATTGATCCCCTCAATGGCCGGCCAAAGGTGGCCGCGTGCCGGAGTACCCGGCTCCCCAGCCGGGGATGAGCGGTACTTGGGGGCGGTACCCGGGTACCGCACCGCTTTTTGCCAAAAAACGGGCACCCGGCACCGCATCCGGCACCGCTGGGCGGGTGCGGGGCGGGTGTGGGCGGTACCCGCCAGGCGGTGCTGGGTACCTAGCAACGGGTACCTTTTTACATTCTCTAGCGCTTGGCCTTTTTTTTGGCCAAACTTTGGTGAGTGCCCAGACAGGCTTGCAACACCATATGTATATAAATATGTGCACTCTACCTACTTTCTGCACCGCATGGGTACAAAAGCAATGCCTTTAACCATACACAAAGGCCATCTGAGGATGTCCTGCGAGTCTTACAGATTGCTGGATGTCCTTGCAGAGGTTAACGGCTTGTCAAGTGGACTTGGGTCCCTGCGGGACGGGGCCTGTCGACTCGGTTAAGTTAGAGTGATTTGCAGAGGCTCCCTTTGCAAGGGGTACTTCGCGTCAGCCAGGCTGCACCAGGCCCTCTGAAGAGAGTCTGGTATAAGTTGGCAAATCACTTGACAACCATTTTTCTTCTTATCCAGTCAATAATGATTTTTTTGCTGGAATAAAAGGAAGAGGTGGTCTCAATTCCTCAGCTTATATGCTCTGAAATGCTGCTCTGACTCTCCTGGGCACCTAACCAACCCCCAATCAAGTCAGAGAGGAGCATGATAGAGAGAGCAAAAAAGGCAGCATGTAAACAGCTTGACCAACTCTTCAGGGCACCTAACCGACCCCCTGTTGAGTGATAAAGAAGTTGCCAAGAATGATGGGGGGGATGGAGCGGGTTAAAACAGAAGAGGTATATACAAGAACCAGGCTGCTCTCCTGCCTGGTGAGGCACTTGTACTATTACAGGATTTATAACCAATCCTGACACTGACACGTGTTTGAGTACTACTACCATTGTATACATACACTGATACAGACTGATACTGATCCCACATGCTTGGCGGATGCTCAAAGCAGAAGCAAGGAAAGATGGCTAGATTCAAAACATGAAACGTGATTGACCAGAATTTCTGGTTCAGAGCCGTGGTGGCTGTTTTGTCGCACCAGAGGCGCCGTCAGACCAACACCAAAGTGGCCGGATTGTCGCTCTGAAAGCATAACAATGGCCGCTTTGTCGGTTCATTTGTCCATTTTGTCGTGGATTCACCGGCATTTCACAAAAAAAAACACAAATTTGGCCGTTTTTGTCGGTCCAGCGCCTCCATATTGTCATCGGAAATCAAAACCGCAGCTCTGTTATGGCACTTGATTGAGAGTTGAGGACAAATATCGAGAGATTTGAGAATGGGAACTAGAAACAAAAGGAAATCAACAGATTGGCCTAAGGAGATGAATTCTGCTGCGCACGTCGAAGTCGCCACCACCTTCTGCCTTCTTGATCCCCACGCAACAGGCGCACCAAACAGAGTGATAACAAAACCAGATGTGGAGCGATGGAACTCCCCTCCCCAGTTTGCGTCTACCCAAGTCGCCATCTCTTCACCCGATACTGATAACTTCAATCTCTTCATGCTAGTTGTGTGAATGTAATGAATTAGATGGGACAAAGCATTCCAGTGTGTGGTATCCGGACAGCTACTGAATCTAGCGAGGTAATTAACCGCAAAGCTGATGTCGGGTCAAGTCCCAAGCGCGAGATAGTTGATTGATCCAATAAAAGACTGATATAAGGTCGCCAAGACAGTTTCCCCCGTTGATGTGGTTATATTGTCTCCGGTCAAAGGCGTGTGAGTTGTAATCAAATCGGCTTTGACTTCCTTCTTGTATTTTTCTAATATTTGGTCGATGAGCAAATGTTGGCTGAGAAAGATGGCATTTTCCTTGTATTCAAGTCTGATTCCTACAAGCTTATCCGGTTTAGAATCCCATTTGAGCCAAAGAGCTTGATCCATGTTTTGCCGCAGAATATCAATGTCCTTCTGATTGTTTCCGAATACAATACCATCATCGACGTGTATCCAAACAATGATAACAGAGTCGTCTTTTTTGTATCTGTACAAACACTCCTCCACTTCGTCACACTCAAAGCCGCAACCGTGGAGTAAGCCTTTGAAATGCTTCCACCAGCAACGACTGGCTTGTCGGGTACCATACAAAGCCTTCTGGAGATTAAGAACCTTCCCCTCCAAATGAGGAAAGAGTTCTGCAGGGGGATCAACATAGATGGTTTCTTCTATTGGACTGTGGATGAATTCACCGGTAATATCGAAAGAATTGATAATCCACTTATTCCTGGCCGCTAGAGTAAGCAAAATCCAAAGGGTCAATAGTGATGCCGTTGGAGCAAAAGTTGATCGAACGTCTTTGCCCAGTCGTTGTTTGAAACCTTGCACAACAAATCTAGCCTTCAATCTGTTACCTGAGCCGTCTGTGTTTTGCTTGATGTCAAAAACAAACATTGTTCCAATCAAACGTTTTCCGAGTTTGTCCACGATGTCGAAAGTATTGATCTCAGTCAATTGATCCCATTCAGAGATGCACGCCTTACGCCACTGATCACCTGCCGGAGAACGTAGCGCATGTCGCAGAGTGGTTGGGATGTCGGCATCAGATGTCGCCTGAAGAAGATCCACCTGGCTGTCTTGCTCCTTGCACACCTCCTTCGTGCGTTCTTGTCCCAGTGTCAGAATTCTACGGGCAATGTGATTGTTAGCTGCGGATGATGATGATTTTTCCTTGAAAGTCAAGAAAAGTGGCACACTCAGAGTCAATTACTTTCTGAGTAGCCAGGTTCCAAAATAACCACCCTCGTTTGTTGTCCTGATAACCAACAAGAAAACAGGTCCAGCCGCGTTGATCTAGTTTCCGTCAACGTTCTTTTGGAACATGAATGCTCGCACGTGAGCCAAATGGATAGAAGCTGTCCGCACAAGGTTGTCGTCCAGTCAATTGTTCCAGAGGAGTTGATTTACATCGCTGATTAGAGAGTCGATTTACCAAGTAACATGCGCAATGATACACGTCAGACCAAAGTGTTGAAGGCATTCCAGAATGAGCCAGTGTCGTGCGCGCAATATCACCCAGTGTTCTGTTCAGACGTTTGGCTTCTCCATTTTGTTCCAGCGTGTATGGTGAAGTAAAGATTATTTGAGAACCAACGGAATCGAGGTAATCCAAGAGGGGCTTCACGGTGTATTCCTTGGCATTGTCAGAGCGTATAAATTTCGGAGCCAATTTGAAGTGTGTGACGGGCTTCTTGATGAGTGCAATAATGATGTGTGGTACTTCGGAGCAAGATTTCATTGGATATACAAAAGAGTAAGTAGTAGCATGGTTGCGGATGGTGAGAAGGAATCGGTTACCGGACACGTCAGGATCCAAAGGTCCCATCACATCAGTAACAAGAAGATCAAGTCTTTCATTGCAGGGAATGACTCCTGGCAAGGAATGCCGGCGCCGTTTGCTTGCAGGTCTCACATATGAATGACGTCCAGGTTTTTAGATCGAGTGACGGGACAAAACGCTTGAGAAAGTCTTTTATGATTGAGTCAGAAACATGCCCCAATCGGAAGTGCCATTTGTACGATGGAGAAGTGAGACGCGCGGAAGATCGAGTAGAGACAGCTTGAATAGATGGAGATGAAAAAGAGAAGGAATTTGGGGTGATGATCCACGACCTGTGTTGGAATTTTGCCTTGATGGAAGCAAAACTTGAGACTAGATGTATATTGTGGTTTGGAAGGAAAGATGGTTTGAAACCAGACTCGATGAACTGTCCGAGGCTAAGAAGAGTGCCGCTCATCTCCGGGATGTACAACAATTTCGGGATCATGAGGGTACCATCCCCATTGACCATTGTGAGGTGTCCACTATGAGTCGCCAGCATAGAACCATCGGAAGAAGCCAATTTCAGCCTCATGGGTGGCTTGAGTGGAGACAAAGAAGAAAATGATAGGAAAGACCCGCTCACATGGTGGGTCGCCCCTGAATCCAAAACAGTACCATCGCCGGCGGCACCCGTCGCATCCGCGCCCACAGCTGATCGAACTGCTGCATTCTGATCTTGGCCTGTGGGTGGGTTGTTTGGGGGTGCGGCCTGGCGGGCGAAACCGGAAATGGGGCGACCATGTAGGGGAGTGTTAGGTGGCGGCAGCTTGGCATCGCCGCGGAGGGTCGGACACGACAACCTCAAGTGCCCCTGCACCCCGCAGTACGCGCAAGGTTTACCGCTGAAAACCGAAGGGTCCGACGGGCCTTGATTTCCTTTCTTGATGTTGTTGAGAGCCGCCAATATATCATTGACCGTTGGGTTCCCTGGCTTTCCCACCGTTGACTGTTGGTGATTTGGCTGATTTCCGTGTTGTGGAGGGTGATTGTTGGATCTGCCGGGAGTGTTCTGATGGGGCTGTTGGTTATATCTTGGTCCTTGCCAGTTGGGTTGAAAAGATCTAAATACCGAAACCGTTTGAGGTTGATTGGTGTCGAACCAATTGCTTTCCCCATACGCCGATGTGATAATTGCCTGTATATTGCGAGCAGTAACATCCTTTTTATCTCCCAGTTAAAGAGAAATATTCTGGAAAAGTTGAGATCGGGACATTGCCGGTGGTGGAGGCGCAACCGCCTGGAGAATAAGACTTTCGACGAAAGGAGGCAGCGCTGCCTGGACGTTCTTGAGATCAGCGAATACATCAAATAGCTTGTTGAATAAACCTTGGACTTGTGAAGGATCAGTGGCAGGTCCCGTAATCCTGAATCCAAGAAGTCAATCAATAAGTTCGATTTATCTGAAATGGATGGTGCCTTGAAAGTTTGCCTGAACGGCATCAAAAGCTTTGGTCCCTTTTGTGTACCGATCGACAAGCAAAGAGAGTTCATCATGTACCGTGATTTGTATGAGGTATAACAAGCATGTTTCCTCCTGCGCCGAGATTTTCTTGTAGTTGTCCGGGTTCTCAAAAAAAGCTGCATGACTGAGTGTCAACAAAATCACCCGCAACAGGTCCCGCTTCCACTTGTTGAAGTTTGAACCGTCGGCCGTGAGTTGCTCAATCTCCGATTTGTATACGCTGGGCTGTTGGAGGAACTTATTTCTAGGTGAGACGTCGATTGTGTTGATTTGTGACATGGAGATTACTGGTGAATTGGGTGAGCCTGGATTCGAGATGGAATCGGAGCCGGTGGGTAATGTGTCAGAAACAGAGGGGTTTGGAGAAGTTCAACAAGGCCTATTGATTATTGGTTGATACTCTGGATTTGGAATGATTGTTGTGACAGATAGGCCAAAAGGATTCCTGACGACTCAACAATCAGGTGGAAATGAAGCCGCTGATGATTTGGCTTTGTCGATGTGCCGAGTAATAACTTTGGAGAAAACGTAAGAAACTGCCGAAATGAAAGGCAAAGGAGGTCAATCCGGCTTTTCCTCAATCGGTGAGGGGGGTAGTGGAGGTAACTTGAGTAGGGCTTTGTAAGCCTTAGTTTGCTTTGGCCTTTTTGCTTGAGTCGGTGGAGGTAAGGGTCCCGCTAATTCAGGTCAATCCTGACGATTCATGACCATAAAATGTATCCAAAGATGCCAAGAATCAAGCGTTGTGGTATGCTTTATGGTTACCCCTCAGCTTACCCCATAACAGTACAACACTTGCTCACTCTACAGTATTAGCCCCCACTATATTGTGGTTTTACCCTTATTAAATAACAATTACATACATATCACAACTCTATTACATCGCTCAATCACTGTTAACCCCTCTGTCAGGGTGTTCCACAACCCCATTTTGTGGCAACACACGGACCATATCAACTTACGACTCACTCAGCACCAGCTACATCACCCATATCCCCTAAGCCACTTGTTTGACGTAGGCTATCCTTCGATACACCTCCACCATGACTACATAAACCTTCCAATCGTAGATTGGGGGGGCTTGTTTTAGTGTCTAGTGACCCAGGAAAGGCACATCCCTTTCCGCACTCAGCAAAAGGTTCTCAGGAACACTTTTGAGCTGTACAGCGTTGATTGCTAGCTTTCTTGTACATTATTCGACTCTTAATCTGTTATGGTTTAAGACCCAAAAAACCCTTGAGTGACATTGCTCCTCCCTGCCCGCCTCTTGACCGCTCCATACTCCAAATGTGGAGTTTGCACACCCTACCTCACAACAGATTCCTCCGATATCTCCCGCGGAAAGTTGTCCTTGACGTTGAGTGATGGCAAGGACTTGGATGCAACGGATAAGTCTGGCATCGTCAAGCGCTAGGTATTGATTTGCTGCCAAAGAATATGAAAACTGAGATGGATAGTCACTGATGAGCATTTCTTGTGATGGTTTGATGCACATGCATTGCGCTCTATGGCTCAAAACTAGCTCGGCATTTATTGGTGCAGCGCCATAGAGCTATGGCTGTATAGTTGAGCCAAGAAAGGCAATTGCTTGTTCATTGCTTAGGGAAGTGGCAGGCATCGTCGTGTCAGTCTGGCAGAGAGGTTTCTCAAGGGCGAAGTCAGTTAGTTGTTTTGCGATTTGCTTAGGCATTTGATCTTTTTTCTTGGCATCATCGACATAAATGCCCCAAAATGGACATCCATAACAAAAAAGTTGATATGCTGATTTTAATTCAACCAGATTTGTGGGCGGTTGTTTAGAAACATTGACATCAAAGCTAGGAATCTGGTATATTGTGGCAAAAAGTCTGGATAAATTCTTCTTGCCGGGACAGTGGCTAGGATTGTGGTATGCTGGAGGGTTGGATTTTGAAACGCGGGAGGTGGTGTCAACAAAGAGCAAAAAAAACCCTGTTTGAATTGGTATTTTCTTGAGGATACCACACAAAATGCAAAAAAACAACGTATCATGAGTTGATTCGCCTGCGCCGATTAGTTGACGAGCTTCATCAAACCCCAATATCAGTCTGAGATTTCCTTGCTGTATGAATTGGAGAATGTTGTCCACAAAGAGCATTGCATCTTTGATGTTTGTCTGAATTGTTGTGCTGCTGTCATCCGATAGGCCTGGGATTTCTTCCATCTTGTTCCAAACTTCGGTCCAAAAAGGCGGGTCGTTAGTTTCCCCCTTCTTTGGGAAGCTATAGTTTATCCATTCTTCCAATCTTGCCTTTGCAGCCTTGGCAGGATCATGAGCCAAAAAGTAGTCGGCCACGGCACGCAAGATAGCAAGAAGCAGACGTGTATAATGTGTCTTCACAGTTTTATTGTTTGTGTTTTCTTTGTTTTTGGTGTGGAGCTCGATCAGCTGGCCCGCAGAATACTTGGATCGCGGCGGGAATCCGGTTGAGTTGAGGGGGCAGAGACAGATATATACAACACATACATGCCTCGACAATTCCTTTAATAAGCGCGATTTGCCAATCATTGTTGTTCCAATGAGTGAAGTGCAGGGAGCTAAGTAAGTGTTGGGATTCCAATCATTTGCGTATTGTCAAAGGGTCTTGAGCGTTGGTTGTACAATATTTTCGGAATTGAAATACACATGATCAAATCCTTCTGCAACGATTTTGGCTTGGATTCCAGATTTGGTGATTTTTTGTAATTTTCTTACGGCATCCTTGGAAGATTTGCAATTGATGGCATCAACTCTCTTCTCATGAGTTACTTTGTTACCGCGAGAAATCTCACTTCAAGGATAATTAAATTCCCCAAAAAAATTACTTAAAGTTTGAAATTGGGAAAATCATTGAAAAAAAATCACTTCCTACGGAAAAAAAATGCTAACTGAGCGTGCTCAGCCAAAAAAATAAAAATGTGTCAGAATGAGTAAAAAACAATGGGGCACATTTTTGGGGTGATTTGTTAGACGGGCCTGCATCAGGCCCGCATGGGCCCATACCAGGCCCGTTGGGCCCATTGAAAACGTAGTATTTGTTTGGAATTCCCATGCTCTGCTAAAATATGAAATGGGTCAAACCAAATAAATAATGAGGGGGCACATTTTTTGGTAGATTTTTTCACGGGCCTGAATGAGGCCCACTTGGCCCCCACAAAGCCCACTGGGCCCATTGAAAGAGTAGCCTTGGTTAAGAAAGCATATGCTCAGCTAAGAAATAAGAATGTGCCAGACTGAGTAAAAAATGGGGGGGGGGGGGGGAATTTTGGGGGAGGCTTTTTGGACGGGCCTGTATCAGGCCCGTACGGGCCAACAGGTTTCCTAGGGGAAGGGATGGGCCTGGACCTACATTCTGTGAGTGCACAAATGTCATACAGATGTCAGAAGCCCTTCAATATCTTCTGTTGATTAGTGGCCAATTGGTGCTGTTCTGATTAAACATTATATGGGCATTCTTAACCAAGAATACTTTTGGCTTGGCCCAACCAGCTTTGGGTGGGCCTCTATGGGCCTGATGCAGGTCTGTCAAAAAGCCCTCCCCAAAAGTGTGGCCCCATATTTTTTACTCAGGTTGTCACATTTTTGTTTCTTAGCTGAGCATATAAGGCATTCTTGACTAAGGCTAATCTTTCAATGGGCCCAGTGGGCTTTGTGGGGGCCATGTGGGCCTCATTCAGGCCCTTGAAAACATCTCCCAAAAAATGTGCCCCCTCATTATTTATTTGGTTTGACCCATTTCATATTTTAGCAGAGCATGGGAATTCCAAACAAATACTACTTTTTCAATGGGCCCAACGGGCCTGGTATGGGCCCATGCGGGCCTGATGCAGGCCCATCTAACAAATCACCCCAAAAATGTGCCCCATTGTTTTTTACTCAGTCTGACACATTTTTATTTTTTTGGCTGAGCACGCTCAGTTTGCATTTTTTTTCAGTACAGAGTGATTTTTTTTCAATGATTTTCCCAACCTCAAACTTTGAGTATTTTTTTTGGGAAATTTAATTATCCTTGAAGTGTCTCCGGGTGGTGATACGCGAAAGCAAGTCATGAAAGTTCTTCTTGGAGCTCATCAGATTCAATGTCAGACATAGAAACAACGTCGGCGAAGGACACACGTCGGTTGAGAAGGCTGCACCACAACATAATAAGTTCGGACTTGTGTGTCACTTTGTCGCACAGCTTCTCAAGGGCATCAAGGTGTTCTTGGACACCTTTTGCTTTGAAATCAACAAGGTAGGCTGACCAATTAGCTGAGAGCACAGTGTTGTGATGAATGAGAAAGCAAAGCATACGTACATTCAACAATACCCCGGAAAGATTTGAATGATTTTTTTGGCTCTAAGAGTGTTTGATAATATTCTAGAAAATGTTTGTATTCAGGAGATCTAATCTCTTGATACAATGGCACAGAAGGCTGTACCATTCCAGGAAAGGGAAGAAGTGCTTCCGCTTCTCGAGATAACTTGCAGTTCAGTGCCTGAATTCTTGCCTCATGAGTGATTTTGCAGTTCAGCATCTGTGGGTGCTGTGCCACAAAAGCGAGTTGGGAAAGTTCCATTTGTAATTGCTCGTCATAATCAATGGAAAGACAAACAGTGACCACGACAAAGCCTGCTGTTCTGTTGAGAAGTTTGCACCACGCCTGACAAAATCAAAGGGTTTTTTTTTCTAAATCGTTGAGGGCATCGAGATGTGCCTGGAGAGCTTTTACTTTGACATTGGCAAGGTAGGAATGGTTAGTTGAGAACGGACAAGGACAGGGCTGAGATGAATTGGCAAGCAGGTAAGTTTTATGTACATACATCCAACACGATTATAAAAGGAATAAAATCTTTCTTCTGGGTTGGAGGTCTCCAAATGAAACTCTAGGAATTGCTTGCGTTGAGCGGATAAGGTTACTTGATCGATTTCCAAGAGTGATTGGAGATTCATCGTTGTAAGCTGGTTGGAAGAAGGGGACCAAGTTGATTTTTTATTGATGTATTTGCTGAATCCTGAACGTCGCCGTTGGTTGGTTGGTTGAGATTAATAATAGAGCTATGAATCCTAGAAAAGCACACTCTGTAATAGGAGTGTACCAAAGCACACTCTGTAATAGAAGTGTGCCAAAGCACACTCTGTAATAGGAGTGTGCCAAAGCACACTCTGTTATATGAGTTTGCCAAAGCACACTCATAGGAGTATGCCAAAGCACAATCTGTAATAGTAGTGTGCCAAAGCACACTCTGTAATAGGAGTGTGCCAAAGCACACTGCGTAATAGGAGTGTGCCAAAGCACACTGCGTAATAGGAGTGTGCCAAAGCACACTGCGTAATAGGAGTGTGCCAAAGCACACTGCGTAATAGGAGTGTGCCAAAGCACACTGCGTAATAGGAGTATGCCAAAGCACAATCCGTAATAGTAGTGTGCCAAAGCACACTCTGTAATAGGAGTGTGCCAAAGCACACTGCGTAATAGGAGTGTGCCAAAGCACACTGCGTAATAGGAGTGTGCCAAAGCACACTGCGTAATAGGAGTGTGCCAAAGCACACTGCGTAATAGGAGTGTGCCAAAGCACACTGCGTAATAGGAGTGTGCCAAAGCACACTCTGTAATAGGATTGTGCCAAAGCACACTCTGTAATAGGATTGTGCCAAAGCACACTCTGTAATAGGAGTGTGCCAAAGCACACTCTGTAATAGGAGTGTGCCAAAGCACACTCTGTAATAGGAGTGTGCCAAAGCACACTCCGTAATAGGAGTGTGCCAAAGCACACTCCGTAATAGGAGTGTGCCAAAGCACACTCCGTAATAGGAGTGTGCCAAAGCACACTCCGTAATAGGAGTGTGCCAAAGCACACTCCGTAATAGGAGTGTGCCAAAGCACACTCCGTAATAGGAGTGTGCCAAAGCACACTCTGTAATAGGAGTGTGCCAAAGCACACTCCGTAATAGGAGTGTGCCAAAGCACACTCCGTAATAGGAGTAAGCCTGGCCAAGGACGAATCAGCCGCATCAGGAGGACTTCGCCAACTGACAGACGAGGAGGAGTTACGTGAGTAGGCTGGATGGCTTCATTCTACCTGTTAAAAACTAAAATCCCACATCTAACAACTGTTCCACATTACTAGTTCAAGCTCAGAAGGTTGCCAAGAATTCCATCAGCGTCAGCTATAAATCTTCCGGAAAACCCGATTGTGCAGCCTAAAGTAGTGGTGGAGCTGGTTTGGGTGGCAACCACATTTTCCTCATTGCGCGCCAGTCAGGTGTTCAGTGTTGATGGATAAAACACCAATCAACCCACCACCTCAAAGGACCACAATAGGCTATAATTGGATGCCAAATGTGCCCTGTTGGGTCAGTTGGTGTGGTACAGCCATATGCATAGGTAAAGTAGGTTGTACAAGCCAATAGCAGCATTTAGAGTGATTAGCACGTAGAATCCTTCTCCATACACATCCCCTGGGACTCAAAAGCCCATGGTGATTCCATAATTATCTTCAAAACTTTAGTTGGTTGCAAACTTGCACTACTTGTGCAGCCTAAAGTAGTGCTGGAGCTGGTTTGGGTGGCAATGAAGAAAGTGCCTTTTTTTGGCTTCTCCCACCAGGGGGGGAATGGTCGCACTCTCCAGAGAGTGCCAGATGGTAATTTTTTTCAGGAAGGCTGCCAGATGTGAGTTGTGCCTCAGCTGTAACTTAGTCATGTGCTAACTTGATGTTATGTTCAACTGATATCAATCTCCTCTTTAGTCATGCTTGTATAATCTGGTAAGTTAACATCACAGCATGATGATGTGGCAATTCAGATACTTCCATATTTTCTTCTGTAACCATCAAAAATGCCATTTTTTGCAGCAGTGCAATTCATGCTTAGCCGTAGATAGTACACAAAGTATTCCTTGGCAAGTACTCTGCACCCATAGGGGAGTACTTTCAGGCTCACAACAACCACTCATCTACAGTTGCCAGGTGCGGGTGCATGTTCTGGGATCTTGGGCTGAACAACATGCAAGTCTTTGATACAAGTACTTGCCATACCCCTGTGACCCGTGAGTTGTCTTGTTTCCACCACCTTTTTACTGTTGGATTACACCTTATAATACAACAGTACAACTGTCGTGCTGCAAGTCAAATTGACCTCTGAGGCTCTGGTTGGAGGAATTCCAACAATTGCACAGCTCTGACTGGAGGAATGCCTCCAATCATAGGTTGCCTCCTCAGATGTAGGGATTCCTCCGGTCAAAAAGGTGTACTGCCTAGTTGGCTGGAGGAATCCCTCTGGCTGAGGAGGCATACCCCCTTGGCCAGAGTGATTCCTGTCAAAGAGCTATGTACATCTCTTTGACCAGAGAGATCCCTCTAGTCAAGCAGGTGTACATACCTCTTTGACTGGGAAAATTCCCTGAGTTCAAGGAGGTGTACATACCTCCAACCACAGGAATCAATCTTCCTGTTGGGTTTATGTACACCTCTTCAACCGGAGGAATCCCTGAGGTCAAGGAGGTTTACACACCTTTGACCGGAGGAATCAATCCCTCCTGTCACCGTTGGATTCATGTACACCTTGCTGACTGGATGAATGCCTCCATTTGAAGAGGTGAGTCCACTCAGCAAGCTGGATATGTGACCAGCTTGCCAGGAGGACCCCCCTTGCCAAGCTGGTTAAGCTCGCTGAGACAAGGGACCACTCCTAACAGGCCCTCTCAGCCCAGCAGGCCAGGAGGATGCCTCTTGGCAAGCTGACGTACCAGGTCGCCGGGATGACTCCTCCCAATGAGCTGGATACATATGAATCCAGCTTGCCAAGAGGACTCGGCCCAGTGGGCTGGATACATATGTACCCAGCTCGGTGAGGAAGGTCCTCCCAGCGAGCTGGAGATCTCCCTTGCCGAGCTGGATATATATATATATATACAGCTTGCCAAGAGGACTCCTCCCAGCGAGCTGGATACGTCTTTAACCAGCTCGCCAAGGGGGGTTCCTCCCAGCGTGCTGGATACTTATAGTTATGTACCCAGCTTGCTGGGAGGAGTCCTCTCGGCCAGCTGGATATATATATATAAATAAATATATCCAGCTCGGCAAGGAAAATTGTCTCCCATGTCCACCCTACCGTTCGGGCGAACGTGAGGGTGGACATGTCAAGCACAGGCCCTTGTGAAATCCCCCACCTATATTACAGGTGTAAATGGGCCATCGAAGGGAGTCCCTTCGATGGCCGGGTTGTAATGGCCATCAAAAGGAGTACACACTCCCTCCGATGGCCGGTGCAACCCGGTCATCGAGGGGAGTCTACACCCGATGGCCGAATTGTACTCGCCATTGAAGGGAGTAAGCACTCCCTTCGACAGCTGGGTTGTACCGGCAATCAGAGGAGTGAGCGGACTCCCTTCGATGGCGGGTACATCTCAGCCATCGGAGGTAAACTCCCTGAATGACCGGGTTGCGCCAGCCATCGAAGGGTGTAAGCACTCCGTTCAATGGGTGGTGCAACTCAGCCATGAAGGGCTTCCATGGCTGAGTTGGAACAGCCATCAAACACAGTGCTTAATCCCTTCAATGGCTGGTGTAACTCAGTCATCGAGGAGAGTATGCCACCTATGGCTGAGAAGTACCCGCCATCAAAGGGAGTCCGTACTCCCTTCGATGGCCGGTACAACCCAGCTGTTGGAGGGAGTGTGTACTCCCTTCGATGGCGAGTGCAACTCGGCCATCAGGTGTAGACTCCCCTCAATGACCGGGTTGCACCGGCCATCGGAGGGAGCGTGTACTCCTTTTGATGGCTGTTACAACCCGGCCATTGAAGGGAGTACACATTCCCTTTGATGGCTGGCACCACTCGCGCCATCGAAGGAAGTGTGTAGTTTGACTCCCTTCGATGGCCAAGTTGTACCAGCCATTGAAGGAAATGTATACTCCCCTCGATGGCTGGCACAACCTGGAACAACCCAGCCGTCAAAGGGAGTGCGTCGCCCTTCAATGGCGGGTGCAACCCAGCCATTGGGGGGAGTCTACATATGTACTCCTGATGGCTGAAATCTACCCGACATTGAAGTGAATACACACTTCCTTCGACGGCTGGGTTGTATTACCATCGAGGAAAGTACACACTCCCTTCAATGGGTGGTACAACTCGGCCATCGAAGGGAGTGTGTACACCTCTCCATGTCTGGGTCATACCGGCCATTATGCACACATTCCCTTGATGGCCAGTACAACCTGGCTGTCAAAGAGGATCTCCCTCCAATAGCCAAGATGGGAAATGAGGTCATATACACATGCTCATTGCCCAACCACATATAATGTACTTCCACCATCTGCAGGTGAAGACAGCTGCACCTGAGCACCTGTAATCTTGTCCACCGCAATGTTCGGCCGAACTTTGCGGTGGACAAGTGCACGGGTTGGACCCCCCTTGTGCATTCATCAAGGCACACCACTTTCTGGGGGCATCCCCACCCACACCCCCTTCAGAAAAGGGGCCTGCCTGGAACCCTTTCAAGATTCAAGGGGAACCAATTCATCTCAAAATTGTTGTATCTGGTGTCCGGCCCACCTCTGCCTCCCTCACGGCCTTCAAGTTGTCACATGAGGTGTAATGGTCCAAAATCCATGATATTGGGCTGTTTTTTTGTTCAACAAGACACATTTCCTTTCTCACTTCACAACAATTGCCAGGTGGCCTCTTGTATGAATATGAGGTTTCATGTGGACTTAAACCTGTCAGAAACTTGGGCAATACCCATATAGCCTGAACAAGCAAGGTGCATCATTAATTACAGCACAAAATGTTTTTTTTAAGCTGAATGTGACTAATAGATGGCAAACTCTGTAGGTTCTATTCCGGACTGTTTGACACATGCTGAAAATGGGATTTGGCAATTTTTTGGGTACATTTGTCATCAAGATCAGTTAGTTTGTGCAACTTCCAAAGAGGTAATTGACACCCAAGGGAAATCAAGTAATCAGATGATAAATATAATGATGTGAGCATCACAGAGTGATAAACTCTTGCTTCAGCTTGGCACAGAGAGACTTCAATCCCTCACAAATAAAAGGGACTGCGGAAACATGACTTGGAATTTGATTTAATTTGGTAAAATTGGTGACCATGTAATACTTTTTGGCTTGCTTGCCTACAAGCACATCTGCAGTCAGGGTATGTTTGATCAGATATCTTACACGGAAAGTTAGGATGGACTAGAGGTAAGATTCACATAATGAGAATTCACTCATGAATACATACTGGAAGAAACTTACATACATCATACTTCCAACAGGTCTCATGATGAGTTACGCATGAGGATAAAAATGAGTTGCAGTTGAAATTGGCACTGACATATGACTAACATCAGACAAGTTGTCTGACAGAATTATGGTCTGGCACTCTCTGGAGAGTGCGACCATTCCCCCCCTGGTGTCCTCCTATGATGTTGCCGTCTTTGTCGTTTGGTAATTGTGGGCGGCCCTGTGGATTATTTTGGCCTAAAGGCTTTGACAAGTCAGTTTGGTCTGTATTATGTGGAGAGAAAAAAGTACTTACCTTGGCTTCCCTCACTGGAGACAGAAGCCATGTTTTAAAGAGGTTGGGATGAGCGAGTTTTAGTTGGGTGATTGATATATGAGCAATGAGTTGTGGCAAGTGGAAAACAGAAGTTGGGTGATCAATATATGAACAATGAGCTGTGGCAAGTGGAAAACAGAAGTGGAATATGTTGAAGGTGACTTTGACCGGTTTAGGTAGCACAATTTCGAGGAAAAGTAATGAAATTGGGAGAGGTCAGTCGCGCAAGAGAACAATGGCTTATGTAGACAAGATATCCGCAGCTGAGCTGCGGCTGAGGACAGGAGACAAAATGCAAAGATATCCAGCAGGGGAGGGGGGGGGGGGGGGTGGTGCTTTTTTCCCGCAAGGAATGAGCCAAGGCAGCTCAGATCTTGTGGCCGTCGTCCACTGTAAAAGGAAATCGTGAGTGATTGCGTGAGCAAGCTCACATCTGTTGGGCTTTGAGATTGCGCCATCTGGAAGCGCATCCAACGCCCGTAACAATTTGGATTGAATGAGCCGATAAGTATAATGCCAAATGCGTCCTGGGTTGGGCTGGGCAACTCGATCTGTACAAAAAAGGAAACATTAAATAGGCAAACTTTTCAGCGGAACAAAAGCTCTCATGGTCCCAATTGGGTAAGTGAGCAGCAGCTGAGGGTGAACAGGCTCGGGCGCTGGTAGGACTGTCAGCTGGCTACTATGGCAGAGCCAACATGACAAGATACAAATGAAAATATAAAAAGTAGTTTTACATATGAAAGAGACATTATAACTCTTACATATGTAAAACTACGCAAAAACATTAAATGCATATGTAAATAATTGATTACTTAGCTTTGTGTAATCAATAAGTAAAAAATTATAGAAGATTCTGATTCTACGGGTAAAATAACGTAGGGTACCTCACTTACACGTACCCTTAATTATTATCCCTTCCTTGTGTAAACTAACTTCAAAGTTTAAGCAAGTGCATCACGCCCTGCGTGAATGCACTTGTATGCATATATATACATAAGTACATATGTTTACACCCATTTTCAGTGACGTAACTGAGGTGTTGTGTATCCCAACCCGAGATTTCCCAGTTTCTGGAAATAAAATTGCAGCATTTCCCCACCTGAAGGCTTCCATAGCGAGTCTGAAACTCTGGAGCCTTGGCGCATTTCGTCTCAACAAGGCCTCTTATTTATACCTTTCAAACCCTACCGCCTCACATCGCTGGCGCGACACTATTGTTTACCACAACCCTATTGTATTCGTAGGCTATTTGCCCGTTTATTGTTTCTGCCGCTCCTTTTCCTTATCCCTCCGATTCCTCACTTGATTCCAACTGCAAATAGTATGTTGTATCCATCAATTTCCCTAATTTATATTTATCCGACTCTCCACTTCCGCTGCTTTTGTTTATCATCTCGATCCTAATTCGACCCAAACCAATAGTACTATAATATATTTTCTTGAAATTACTTAATCCATATATCTCTCAGTTCTCTTCTCCCTGCTATTCCCTGATCCGTTAATCCCTCAGCCTCCATTCTTCCCTCTTCAGGATCCCGAACGCATGAAGTCCCACCGTCTTCATAATAATCACTGTGAAGTTTCCTTTTAGTGCCACCTCCTCACAGTCATTGTTGCCAAAACCAAACGCTCCCGCACCGCTCATGTTATGTTGTTTCTTAGTTTCCTCCGATGCAACTCGCCACGTTTCATACTTCTCTACCCGCTATTTCCTGAATCATCCTCCCTCAACTTCGTCCATTTCCTCTCCAGGAACTTGAAGGCATCGAGCGCTACTTTCCTGAATGTAGTAAGAGACGTGTTAAGTTCCAGTGGATGGAACAATCACCGAACTCAAAAAACTTTGCATCACCAGGTATGGTTATCACGTAACGCGACAGTACAACTGCCGCACGGACTCTCCATTTTTTGCAGACAAAAGGGTGACGCGAAACCTGAACGCGCCTGCAATTGCATCAGGAGCCGTTTAGGTGCCGATTCTGGTAGGCCGGCGGCTAGGACACAAGATTTCCCCAATTTACAAACTCCATCGCAGCGAAACCGGCGCGCGGCCTGAACGGTCGCACTTCTAGGTTGTCCCCGCAACGCTCACCATACTCAATGCTACTCTGACGCTCCCTGTTGGGTTATCAGAGCGAAGCGGTCTTGGTTCCCTTCGAACGCCGTCCCTCGAGTTGCATTGGAAATCGGCGCCGCCCCACATTCGTCTCAAGTCCAACAATTGACGCACCTCTTGAGATACCCAATGGGACCTACATACAGTTGACTCCCTATTAACCCATACCCCTCGGTGGACCCATTTTGCTATGGGTTAACAGGATCATGGGGGAAGAGTGAAAGTCTCTATTGACCCATAATTACATGGGTTAATGACAGCACCCTATTAACCCATGAATTCCATGGGTTAATGAGGCTTCTGTCTCTCTTAACCCATAATATACATGGGATAAGAGAGACTTTTTCCTTTTTTTTTTTTGAGCTTACTGCTGATCAGACACCATTATATATGCTTGAAGTGTACCCGCCAAGCGGAGCTGGGTTCCCCCCAACACATTCGTTGAGATTCTCTAGCTGAAGCCTTTTTAAGGCTTGAAAGCATGATTTATTACCAACACCTCAACTATTACGCTAAATCACATTAGCGGCGCTAATTTCTATGATAATTTGGAGTGGTGTTGAAGTTCGGCGGGTGTGGGTGTCTGGCCTGATAGGCGGCAGGCACCTCCCAATACCCGCCTCATTAAGGGGACCTATTGAGTAGGCCAGGCAGGAACGGGTACCCGCGATTGTGCGCGCGGGCCGAGCGACCGTGTAATCCGACAGTAAGAGCTCTGCGAGCGCTGCCAAGCGCCCCCAGCGCTCGTACAGCTACCGTTGCACGAAATCCGACAGTACAGCTCAACAGTAGCACAGTCGTACTGTTGGATTTCACAAAATCCGACAGTACAACTCAACAGTAGCACAGTGTACTGTTGGATTACGCGTAATCCGACAGTACGAGCTCTGCGAGCGCTGGGGGGCGCTTGGCCCGCGCGCACAATCGCGGGTATTAAAAAAATCATGGGTTAATGAGTATATGGGATAATAGGGAGCCAACTGTAATGGTCGCCCCGACACCCCAGGACCCATATCTCCTCCGGGGCAAAAACCTCTCCCTTGATTCCTTTTCCTGTCTATATCTGCGTTGCGACTCCTCAAACAGAGGAATTGACTAAACCGAATTTTAACCGAGTCGATTGCTTATCCTAAACCAACACAGGCACGCGATAAACACACTGTAGACATACACGGCAGGCGGGTTTTGCTGTCAAGAGGACAGAGAATTCCCGTACGCGGGACTCTGTTCGACCCACCAGAGGTTGACGTCACAATGGCGGGGCGCACGATGTCAGCCAAATAGCCGGCAAGCACACCGGTCGGATGGCCGGTGTAATAATCGGGCCAATGACAGGCAGCAGGTCGTCAACTCGACCTAGGCCGTCTGTACGACGAGGTAATGGGTGGCATGGGGACGAGCCCACCAGATGCCATAACCTTGAACACCGACCCTCCAGGTCGGTCATAGGCGTCAGAATGCTGGCACTCTGACCATTGCCCTGGGGTCACGGTATGGGGCTGTTTATCGTTGGGGGGGCACCACCTGCGCCGGCTTTTGGACAGGATTCAGCTCTCACCGGGGGTTCAAATTGCCCGGACGATCAGGCAGGGGCACGGGGATTTTTTGGGGTAGGGTAAATTCTTTTTTACTGTGACATACATATGTACAAATGGCTCAAAACAAACGGGAGATGTTCTCCAGGCTATATGTATTTAGGTTATATCTAAATATGTATAAAGTGACATTTGATTTTGAACATTTTATCGGAAGGGTAATTTTGGAGGAAGACGGAATTCAGGTTAATTCAACGGAAATGATGTACCACATATGTACATTATTTCATATGTGCTGTTTGGGCTTCGTGAATAGGGGAGGAATCTGGTAAATACTGAGCTATGTATGTAGTAGGTCAAGCAACTGAACACGCCGCCTCAATTGAATGCAGCTTTGTCCACAACGTGATCCACCGGTGCGAATTGCGTGGTCGGGGCAGTAGCGGCCATGGTGATCTTGTGTTGCACCTCGTTCTCAGTTGGAAGAACAATCATGTCTCTTTCCATATCTTGAAAGTGGAAATCACCAAAAAGGTCTCGGTCACGCTGGATCACGAGACGTGCATACCTGAAGCAATGCAAACAGAGTCAAGCCAAGTTAGGCTACAAAACAATGAGGAAAAACTGACGCTTGTTTGTAATGAATCGATTGACGCCTAAGGAATTCCAGTTGCCGATCAATGATTTCCCATTGACTCAAGTTGGTTGCTGGATCCGGATTCAAGTAGTGATAAACCACCTGAAGTCGAATAAAGGCCAATCTGACCATCATTGTGGCCGTGTAATCCGCTTGGATGTCTTCAGCGGACCTGATACCGTCTGCTGGACCCATGTGTCGGTCAATCTGGATAACCGCGCGTTAGTATTTGAGAGGTGTATGAGGAGCAGAAAAATTGCAAAATCTATGTACAATGAGTATCAAATCGGATAGCTTGGGCACTGGACCATCAATTGGGTGGCGATTGAACTCTTTGATGTTTGATAAGAGCTGGGAGCTACGGGTCAAATGATCTGACAAAACAAACACCTTCCTAATGTGACCGGAGAGGACTCACCAGATTGCGCAGCATACCACGCTCATGCTTCAACAAGACTCTCATCATCTGTAACACACTCTGGTTGGCCAAGTGATCGGTGGGCCAGCCCGTCGGAAGGTGTTCGGTTATATAGGCTGCGGGTTGACCCGCCAGGCGCGTCTGGAAAAGTATATTTGGGTCAGCAGGGGGAGCCCGATTGAAGCAAGAACAACACGGAACCTACTGACCATCAACAACAACAAGGGGGAACGGGCAATGGGTAGGCCTCCTGTGGTGCGTGTTTGGGAGTATGCATGCAGGTCTCCCACAGTCAGGAGTGCGCGAATCTGGAGTCGGAGGAATGTCTGTAGAGACATGTGTCAGTTCGGAAACATTCCATTAGGGAGAGGTCAGAACAATGCAAGGGCCAAATCTACTAACACGTATGGTATTAGTATAAGTGTGCGGCGCAAGGGCCACGACAGGGGCGTCGTCAATTGCAGCATGGTGTCTCAATCCTAGTTGGTTGTTGTTGGCCACCGCAAGCACCACTGAGACACTCCATTGATCCTCGCGAGGGACCTGCGTAAAACTCGGTCATGAACGAATTATCGGACTGGAGGATATGCCGGGGGGAGGGGGAGACTCACCGTTAAGAGCCGATTGACAAGGGAGGCGGTGTCGTCGTCAAAGTTCATCTGAGTAATAAGGTCTTGCACAACCTGGGCGACACTGTCGGTTTGAGTGCCAGGGGCAAACATCGCGGCGACTTCCAGCCCTTCCCTGTCCTCAGCGGCCTGGATGCTCTCAGGAACATGGTTTTCGTTTTCAACTGTTAACGCTACCTCCATTGGGGTGAGAGTGTCGTCCTGGAGAAAAAAGTTGGCATTGACGCCGGTCGGATCCCTGCGAGGTTCCGCGTCAGGCGTGAGCAACGACTGAAGGCGGCTTCCACCCGTAAGAGGATTGTAGCGATCTGTTTATTGGGAGCATTATTTGTATGTCAATTTGGGGCTGAGGTGCTAACTCAATCCGGTGAAACTTACTGCCTTGGGTCACGCGAGCTCCACCGGGGGGCACGCTTTGCCCTGCACGAGGTCTGATAGGGCTTGGTCGCAGAGCACGCACAGGGGTTTGACTGGAGTTGAGGTTGTTGCGCAACATGGTAGCGACCTGAGGTTGAGTCAAGATTCAAGGAGTGGCAACGTCAGACAAGGGCGTGTGATCGACTCAGGAAACAGGGGAGTTGGAAATCCAACGGGTTCTTTGGGTGAGGTTGGGTCAGTCAAGATTTTTTGGGTGGATGGGGGAGTGAGCAAGACCAGATACGGGGTTTTAATATGCGGTGTGGTGAGGGATAACAGAGGTCTTTTATCCTCTGGAAAAGCCATTGGCAGCGAGTCATCCCTGCCTGAAAGTGGGGCCACTCTGAGAGTATATTTGGCCCACACCCTGAAAATGCCACTCTTGCAGATGACCACCAAACACCCACGCCAAGGACGGCCATTGGCCCGTGTTTTTGCCAAGGAATTGCCGGCAAGGATCTGAACCGTATTCTTGGTGGCTGCAGGCATCAATAAGGGCCAGTTTGAAGAGATGTGTGGCCTGGACAACACAAATAATCAGCATTTGGGATCTTCTAACGCAAATGGCTCTGGCCCTGAGAAACCAGCACCCCAACATGACATACTCGGCATCATGGTGGTGTATTATCCCGCGGCCGCAGGGCTGAAGATCATGGCCGACTTGGAGGGTTATCGTGACAAGCGTAAGAGTTTGGCACCCCACTTTGGGAGTGAGATGGAGGGGGGTGCGGTTTGAATGGGGATTATCATGCTGCCAGGACAGACAACAGCACGATAACCATTTGTGTAATATCCTTAAAATGGACGATTTGGAAGGTTGGTTTGCTTGTAATAAGGGCCTCGGCGGATTATTGTGGACTGCACTAATTTAATGCAAGACAATTTAATGTTGCTCATCTGGATGCAGATTTTGTAGTCATACGGGGACGTGTGGGCGACACCACCTACAAATGTAAGTTGTGCACCGGCCGGGCTGCCACTCGGAGCTATCGAGATCACATCCAGAGTGCCTTGCATCAGAAAAGGCTTTGCGAGAGGGAAGCTTGCGGGTTCCAGGCCACCATCAACGAGCAAGCATGGCCCCCGGATGTACCTGCGGCAGGCGAGGGCAGTTGAGATTCTCGTGATCCTGAAGGTTTGGTGTTTGACTTGATAGGCCTTGAGCGCGAGGGGTCTGATGCGGGTTCGGAGGAAGATGAACTGGTGCTGACTGAGTCAATCATTAATGCCTCCGCTGCATTTGACGCCGGCGAAAATATGGAGACGGAGGAGCCACTCGAGGACCTCGACTGGGATGATTATCTGTTTGAGGCCACGAATCAGTTGCGCGACAAGCCAATTGCGCGCAACAAAAATGCAAATACGCGTGGTGCGGCTCAAAACGGTGTCTGGTATCCTTTCAAGAACAAGGAGGTAACTAATTTCGGACCACTTGACTGAGTCTGTGCTGATGCCCGCCAAAACAGGCTAATATGGGGTGTTTCTGGGGCGGCAGTACCTCATTGCATCTCTCATTGTGGGATACATGCACCACATAATGTCTCGTGACGTTTATGCGCAGATCAAGCTTATCCTCACCCTGGTTGGCGTGAAGCTCCCCCATTGGACAACTCTCCAGCACTCTTGAGAAACTATTTGGGCCATGCTTACACTCAAATTACAGCAGCGGCAGAGTGTGTGGCAACAGCAATGCTACTCACTTAGCTTACGAGAAATACTAGGTCATGTCTGTGTCCTGGGCGCCATTTAACCTCTGGCTCTGTCTGCGCAGGCTGATCTTTCTCCCGACTGGAAATTAGGAGGTATCGAATCTGTATGTCAATCCGCATGTCGACTTTTACCCGGAGGAGACCCATGGTTACGGAGTCTACAAACTGTCCCAATGCGCAAAATGGCTGAAAGGCCTCCCGGCAAATCTCCGTGTTCAGATGGTAGAGACAGAGAATAAGCACTACTACATCTTTGAACCCGTCCTGACCAGGCGCAGAAAGATTCTGATCCCAATCTTCTTCTACAAAGAAAACGGCAGAATGTATGCCAAGTGTGCAGTCCCCGAAGTCATGACAACATATTCGCCGCTCCAAATCAACATATCTATGAGTGCAGACCTTTCGTTTGATTCCAAGGACCTTATGGCTATCCATGTGGGCGAGTTTGGCAAGCCATACCCCGATATTCGCATGGGAGGCGGCCACTATCTTTCCGAGTTGTGCTCAGGTCAAATTTGGGGTGAGGTGGCCATGGCTTGCTCAAAGATATCCCTATGTTGACCACGGAGTTCTTCCCCATTAATCAGACTGTAGCACTCCTTGAATCCCGTGGTCCTTACCGAATCCATGGAGAACACAGGCGGACAGGAAAGTGATCCGACACATGCCAATCAATCTCTACGCCAATGACACCTCTGGAAATGTATCCAAGCAATGGAACAAACACATTTCATATTATTTTACCCTTGCTGGCCTCGCCCCAAAGTTGTCAAATATGCAGTACAACTGCCACTTTCTCTCAACATCCAACCAGGCTGGAGTTTTGGAGTTAGGAGAAGCCATAGTCGAGGACCTGAAGTAAGCATGGATCTGCTGGAATCAATCTCGCGTCAAGAATAAATTATTGGCTTACTTTGGTTGGCCTGACGACTCTAGCGCACTAGGAACCACCGGTTTTGTGGCCCACGATGTTGCTCTAGATACTGAGGTGCTCATCATGAGCGTTATCTTATGTTTCCAAGGCGACTCACCCATGCATGCCAAGGTGACGAACACCACTTTGCCAAACGTCAGTCTGAATCCGTGCCGCATGTGTTGCCTACACGCGGCGCACTTAGATGACAAGAAAACGGTAGCCTATGTACAAGACTTTCTATGTCTGGATGGCCATGGCAGACGATTTAAGTTATCATTATGGATTGTCTTGTTGACAGCAAACTCACTGATGGGCCGTTCATCTCCGCAGACCTCCGGGACCGGCCGACAATGGGAGACCATCATATCTCAGACCGCCAACCTGTGGGAATTGGGGAAGAACGGTGTCAAGTCGCACTTTGATGATCAAACTAAACTTGTAGGTGTTCGAGACAATATCAACCGGCGATTTGTTGAAATCATGCAACAAAAAGATAATGCCTCCCAACAAGACGAAATCAGAAAAATGGAGGAGGAGGATCTGGCGCAGCTGTTCAACCCTTTTTTAGGCCTGCTAGGTGTCACGGCTTCCTCCTCTGTCTTGTGAATGCCTTCCCCGCCAAGACAATGCCACTAATGTCCCACTGTGATTCCCCTTAGGTTTTGATGGTTGCCTCGATACCCCGGTGGAGATCCTGCATGTGTTTCTCCTTGGAATAGTCAAATATCTTACTCGCGACTTCATAAAGGGGTTGAAGGTCAAACAACTTGCGCGCATTGTGGCGTCATGGGACGCCATCAACGTGGACTCGCTGAACATTACGTCTATACAAGCGCAATATCTCGTCAAACATGTATCCTTGTTGGTTGGCAAGGACTTCAAGATTGTCCTTCAAACCGCCCCTTTCGTCCTATACCAATTCATGACGGATGCTCAGCGCGCGCTTTGGATTTCTCTCGGCCAACTTGCGACTTACATCTTTGAAACTCATATTCTTCACATGAAACAGTACCTAGCGGATTTGCGCAAACATATTGATATCTTCATGTGGAATTTGATCAACACGACCGCGCAATGAGTTAATAAGCCCAAGTTCCACATGCTCATGCATCTTCCCGAGTCTATCGAGCGATTTGGGCCGCCAACGACCTTTGCGACCGAAAAATTTGAGAGCTTTAATAGTATCCTGAGGAACGCCTCAGTGCATTCAAACAGACATCGACCTGGGAGAGATTTGGCCCTGAGCTTTCTCAACTTCCACGCATTAAGATTGGTCGTATCCAATGCTCGACTTTTCAATCACCACACTCGGCTTGAATTCTACGCATCAAACGAGGTCACAGACATTTTCCGCACCAACCCGATTATTCAGAAGTCAATGGGATACAACCACCTGTTGGTTGAACCCCAAAACGCATTCCCCGCAATCATCCATTCATCTTTAACTGAAGCCGACAAGCAAGAAATTCCGGTCTACTTCAATCAATATCCCAATGCTCGTGTCACCCAAATCTGTCAGCTAAGATTAAGTGAAAAAGACGTCGTCAAGCGCAGGTACTTTGTTCTGGTAAATGAATTGGATGGAATATCTCATGAATATCTCATCCCCGAGCTGATATTACAGTGTGACATAGATTGTTCCAGGTGGCCAGAAATGTAACCAGGTAATCGGTCGGGTGGAATCTCTGTGGAAGATCAAAAGCCATCACTACTCTGGGTACATGATGAAGAGTACTCAATTCCAGCTCGGTGACATTAACACATTCTATCATATGAGGCGGGTGGAAAATACATTCAAAACCAGACATGCATCAGTTTCCGTAAGTGGGCGCTCCCTGGTTGCTGAGACTATGTCACAGATGTTAATTGGACCCCGGGGAGATGATTGATGACCACTTTTTATAGGAAATAAAAGTGTGTCTGAATGTCCAGCATGACTGTTTTTCCGGACACTGTCGAATGGTTCGAAATACCACTCCTAGTTCTCCAGATAACGAGGCCGGTCCCCGCCCAATAGAATCCAACACTCTGACAGTCAGAATTACATTTTAAATTCCTTGTCTCTGCATTCCACGGTTTCACATCAACAACTTGCCGCGCTGTCGTTTCCACCGGTTGACCCCAGCAGTTGGCACACTGCCATCAAGCGCGGCGTGCGGAAATGGCGGGGGGCCATGGATGTCTAAACTGTCCGGGAAAAGAGTTGAAACTAGCTTTCTGACATGAATTATGTTAAACCCCATGATTACCTGTGATCATTTCTCCTTTCCTTGGCTGTTCGCCTGCACGCAGACCCCGTGCCTCTTTAGTATTTTGCTTGAGTTTTTGACCCCTGCATTTGGGTGAATTGATTAGGAACATGTGTATGTTCCTAGTCTTAAATCAGATGCGTTTCAGTTGTACACAGTTGGTTGGGTTGCTGCTGGCCCCTGGGTGGAGGGCGGCATGCAAGCCGCGAAAAGGCTAGACCGGCTCCTGTACAACCATGTTCAAGCGCAAGCTTGAGCCGGTTCTGTCAGCTGTATGCATGACGCCAGGCGCCACTAGTTCAAAAGTCACTTATTTGGTCTTGCGACCTCACTGGACAAATATGTGGACTGAAATCATTAATGGATGATTGCTCTCTGGCACCACTTTGCTGGTGCGACGGGATAATTCACAAGTATGTTCGCTACAGATGGGCTCAGTGGCCTAACATTCAGATAATGGGGATAAGGTAAGCTACATGTATATTTTACTTATTGACATGAGACGGGAGGCAAGGTTAATCAGGACTTGTGGGTGGAGCGGTGAAAAGCGGACTAGTGAGTGGAGAAATGCAGAGCAAGACTAGTGGGTGGAACGACGCCAGCTCAAATCAAATCCATTGGTCAACTTTGCCATTTCGGATTGCAAGTCGCAGATCTCCTGGTGCGCCTGGGCCAGCTTCTGTGTCTGCACGACCAACTTGGCCATCCGGCTGGCAAGTAAGCGATCCATCTCTTGTTCGTGCTTTTGAACCAAGGACATGTAGGAGGATTGGAAGGATTGCTCGTTGCGCTTGATATTTGACTCCAAGTTGGCTAACTGGGTTTCGGACCGCTCCACAATTCCCGACATCATACGGAGCAGTTTGCGAACTATCGACTTGGTGATGAATATGGACGCCATTGGTGGATCAGGAGTGTCGGGAATGATTACGGGGTAGCTTGCGGAGCTGCCCAGAGCTGGGTGTGGGGGGCCCTCGATGAGCAATGGGTTGGTGGCCGTCCTGCCAGCTTCGTGAATGGCCTCATTGCCAATATCTTCAAATCGGCCGACCGCAGTTTCGTCCCTGTCGGCCATCCCGATTAAACCTCAAGCCGGGTTGATCGGGGTGGGCTCAACCCGGTCATAACACGCTTTGAGACGGAGGTAGAGCTGATTATGAGCCAAGAGTCAGCATAAGATGCGGATTTGGAAACAGGAGTCCAGACGTAATCTACTGACCTCTCTTGTCATATTGAAATGTACTAGGATGCCGGCAAAAACGTCTTGGGGGTTGGTTGTGTTGAGTGAATTGATGGCCTAAAAAAATGAAGAAGCATGTCAGAAATGATTCAATATCTGGTCAAAGAAAAAACATAACTTACCAAGAAGGTCCGCATGAGCTCACGGAACTCTAAGACCCGACTTTCCAATGGAATACCACAGAGCAAAATGTTGAGGTGGTCTTTTTTGTTGGTGCGCGCGAGGTACTGGAGGAGTGACTCATATTTCTCCATCGTCGGTACGGCCTTGCTGTGGGCCCACTGGACTCTATGATACCAGTCCACAACTTCGAGAAGGTAGGCACATCGATTGAGTACAACAGGAAAACCAGGCAGATTAGGTGGGTTGGTGGACATGGTGGGGGGATGGAAGTATAGGGTGGGCCAGATTGACTGAGGGACGAATGATTGAGCTCACCTTTATGGTGTAGGCTCCCGGCAAAGAGAGCACCATACAAAAGTGGGTCAGCACAAGCACGGATCGCATGAAAAGCTGTCCTTCTTGGCGCCTCTCAGTGAAGGCTAGCATGTCATCAAGATGATCTCACCTTGTCTCAGACGCTGGTCGTTCAACTCTTGAGGGCCGGGGCAAGGTGGCGAGGCCGGTATTATGTCGTCTCAAATGACAGAGTCATGCCGGCCGGCTTGACGGATGCGGACGCATAGACAAGTTTTTATCACGTCTCCAAGCCTGTCGATATGACTCTTGCCGTCAGAGATGGGGCAGCGCGTCGTCTGCAATGCCCTCATCTGGCAAATTGCCGGCATCTGTGGTGATTTTGCCGTCAAACCGGCCCGCACGTCGGTTTGACGGGCCGGATCGTCCTCGATCGCTCCCGCTGTGTAGACATACATAGATCTTATACATCGTGATGAAATTCTATTCCCTGCACCATTACGGAAGCTGGGTCAAGTCCAGGACCAGTGTTTTACTGAAACCGGCATATCCCGTTTCATAGTATTGTCGGCATGGTCCTACACCTGCACCAGGCTGATCTCGAACACCATTAGACCAAACAACAAATCCATTTCAAGGCCCAATACAAAATCAGCGGTCGCAGAAACCTCCCCAATACCTTTGGCCTGTTCCAACTCAGACGCAAAGTGTTACTTTCCGGCAACATATGTGGCTATGACGAAGATAGTTTCATGTGGATGATCAATGTATGTATATAATGATCCAACCTCATTCCGCAATCACTAAGATGTTATCCATGCACAAGACCTTGGCTGTCTCAATCGCGTCGGGTCATCAAACAAGTGCCTCAATACCAAATCTGGGCCACGGTAAAACTCTTGCTAAGAATATGTGTATATACCCTGCAGTAGATGTTTTATGCGGTTAAATTCTTCATTACGTGTTGCTATTCTGATCAGTTAATGTCCCACATTTCCGCCTCAGTTGTGACTGGGACATGACGCACCAGCCTCCATAATGTGGCTCCGCCCAACTGTCACTGATCCACCAGCTGAAGTATAATGAGACCGTTACAAAATTTGTTGTAATTGTTTACTACGCGTACGGCTTCTGCACCGGTGTAATTCATTATTCGTTAGCCCGGGTCAAAGGCACAGATCATCACCATATGCCTGCTCATTTGCCTCTCAGCATCATTAAGTGGCATCATGCATTCCAGCAATAAGTAGCCCCATTTCAGTGCCTGAATCTCTTCAGCACAAATTGGATTATGTTTATTCTGCCAACTTGTTGTTCAGAACTTTGTTATAACCGTTTCTAACCTATTTCTAGATCCACTTACAAGCAAAGTACATAGGGTTCCAATACAATGATGAGTTTTGCTTGAGCCAGATTAGGGCCTTTTTGAGCCTTCACCATCCCTTCTATATGGATATCAACTACCTATTACCACAAATTAAGGAGCGTCAAGAAGCTGACCATTTGATCAACTTCTGTATGCCAGAGCATAGCATAGACACAGTCTATGTACATTCCCCCCTGGGCATCCAACGCCGGAATCAGGGTACATATCAGGTTTCTCGCCCTGGTACTTACTCCTATTCTGAAGTCAAGATCCTAACAACATCTCGGTTAATTAGTCACTTAGCCATTGCCCAATCAGAACCGAGCAATTGTCATCAATTGAGGGCAGGAGTTCGGTATCTTACACACAATTGTGTTCAATATTCAATCTTATGGTTATAATTGCGGGACATAATTGGAACACATTATGTACTTAGGATTCAAACGTGGTTGTGTGAGTCCTCAGCTGTTCAATCATTGTGCCAGACCTCTTGTATCACCAAAGGTACGACTCATGTTCCGCGGCGCAGCCGCGATTTCCCTAGTAGTTTAAAAGATGGCTTTATTTGTTGTGTGGCGCACCCAAGCCCGCGTGCTCTGTTGCCTAGAGCTCAAGCCCGCGCGCATGGTGTACACATATGCATAGTGCATAAACTAGCCCGCAACCAAAGCGCTCAGGCTACTAGTAAGTAAGAATGGGCCAGAATACGCCCCAATAGCAATATTACATGTGTTATATGTCTTGTACACATGTAATTAATCACCAAAAAAGATGTAATTACCACTTCATTCAATATAAAAACATTCTAGATTGAAAAGGGCTCTTGCAGCGTGCACAGGAGACACTAGAAAGCGCCCCAGCTTCTCCCAAGCCTCACTACACGTAAATTACAACTGTAGTAAATATGTAGAAGGGGTCAAATGAACTGGAGCAATTAATAAGCGCCTCCAGAACATGTATAAAGCACTGCTTGCACGTGTAAAAGTGCACAGAAGCTAGTTCTAGTACCTTCTGTGGCACATTTCCACGGAAATGAGCGTCACAGAACCCCCAAACCAGCCCCTATGACGTGTAAGGCATGTGTAAAAACCCGCAGAACCTCTGTAAATGGTCCTTGGCAACTCTTGTATCCAAGACGCAAGGTTCCACAACCCACAGCGCCTTCTAGCGCAACCAAATTGCCTCAGAATGCGCCCACAAGTGTCCCCCTGTCCCCTGGGCGCCCCTGGAGGCCTGCCTAGGCTATAAAAAGAGCCCTTTCTCCGACCAAAAGGAGATTCCCCAGCTTTGCATTACCTATTAGAATTTTACCCGCCTTCAACAGCCTCAATAGCCTGTGATTTGCCAGGTAAAATACCTACTTTCGTGATTTTTAGCCCTAATTTCCGCCTTGAAGCTGTCCAGTAACCACCCTGCCCTCAAGATTAACTCCTCTGAGCGCCTCCAACTGCCCAACTTCACGCCTGAAGAACCTCAAGTGCCTCTAGGGTCTTATACTAGTAAGTTTAAGCCCCTTCTCTTGAGATTCTCCGCCATTTCTTTCTGGGATTTGAAACACCCCTGTTTAAAGGCCCCAGTTCTTCATTCTAGAGGGATTAAACACCCCTGATTTATCATGCCCCTCTTAAAATTAATTATATCAATTTTATTACGTCTAATTGGCCCAAATTGCCCTATTTTTACGCCATAATTCCCAACATTTACGGTGGAATTATCCCTCATACTTTTGTCTTAGAGTTTTACAACTCTAATCTTTTGCTTTGCACCACGTGTAGCTAGAAGGATAATATCCTTGGAATCACGTAGGCTGACAAGGACCAAAGAATAGTCCACAAATGCCTGCAACCAAGAAACAGCAGAGCAGGCCAAGAGGAGAAGTTTTGTAGCTGCAACAGTTTGAAGACCCCGTGGTATTTTTTTGTAGCAGCAGCAATGAGTCAAAGATTACTGAAACAAGCAAGTAGAATTCCTCAAGCGCACACGCCTCCGACGTATTCGATGGCCTAGATGTACATCCTACTTTTTGATCATGCAAAGCCGACATCTGAACTGAATAGGAGATCACTTGACTGCATGTGTTGGTGTCTCTTGGGCGAATCTGCTGAAACTGTTGCGCCAATTTCAGAAACACCGCTTTGCTAGGAGGTAAAATAGCTTCTTTTGTGCGGGGTACATCCTGCCCTAAGAAGTCTGGGTTTATAAGTGAACAAAACTTGATAGATTCAAACGGCAAGTCAAAAATGTCATGACCTGAAAGTATGAAAAATAGTAAGCCAATGTTGATTCCATAAAAATTAAACCAAGCAGTTACGCACACGTTTCCTCCAGAACCGCGGTACATTTAGAAATATGGTAACCATTCGATGCGAAACCAACTGTGCGAGTAAGATGAAGAAAACTCCCTCAAGGGAAATATACTTCAGAGCATGGATAGACAATATATAGTGTTTGTAAGTACATACTTGGGTTGATGAGAACACAAACACATAAAAGCTATAAATATAGAAAGTGTGTGAATCTAGAAAATATGGAAATAGAAATAAATACATGTTTTGATATAACATCCAGGACCAGAAGTGACCAATTGGATTCACAAAGTCAATTGTTGTCCGGGATGAGAAAGATACCGCGACTGGGGCGAGTGTCAGAGTGCGTAGCCCTGGGCTACATACAACACCAGCCACCTTCCAGGCATGTCAAGGCATGTCCCCAACCGGAGGGAGGACCCTAAGCAATTCCAAATTGGGAAGACCGTTGAGTTGGCAACAAAGCTGAAAAAAGATGTGTACAAAGAAAAAAAAAACAAGTGTAATTGGACCCAGCTAGAAACCCCCTAACTTAACAAAGTCCCTCTATTTGAGGGACGCTGTTCCGCAGGGACCCTCAAGTTTGGGCTGACCAAATAAGAACTACATATGCCTTTTTTCAAATGTTTCTGGCTTCACCCTTTCCCATTGGGCAGCAAAGGTTTGGGGGAACAAAAGATTCCCAAGATCAAGGAGAATCTCTCCAAATTTTTGTGAATTTTTCAGGGCCTTCAGAACCCCTCAGATCTGTTTTTTGTGACTATCTGTGGTCTGCTTCATCCTATATTAGGCCCCGTTTGGACGCCCCAAATTCCGTTATAAGTCGCGCGACTTATAACCGGGGGTGCTCGGGGTATAGCACCTGCTTTATTCATGTTTGGTGCAGCCAATAATATTGTAAAATTCATCACCTCATATCGCAGGCCATTTATATCCCCAGCCATTCCGGAAATAGAGGTTCTGACCTCTATTTCCGGGTGATATGTGGCCATGGCCCGTACTACACAACCTCTTGATGACCGGTGAACCGGTCATCGCAGAGGACACAACACCTCTTGATGACCGGTCAACCGGTCATCGAAGAGGACACAACACACTCTGGATGGCCAATTGGACAGGCCATCCAGAGGATACAACCTATTCACCTCCGGATGACATCGAAGAGGACTTCAACTCTCGATGACCGGACCAGTCATCGAGAGGGACTCTGCACCCTCTCAATGACTGGTTGACCGGTCATCAAACAAAGTTCACACTGTACAGAATCCAAAACTCATGATGTTACAAGGTACATTGCACATCAAGAAGACTGGTTGGGGATAAGTGGGTATAGTACAAGGATAAAGAATACTTAGGTCATCATGGAAATCCAAACAATAATGAAATTGGGCAGGAAATGGATGGGTCAGAGAAGTTTTAAAAAAGTCCCCACCAAAAAACAAAAGTCCCTCCCTCCGGTTGGCGCAATGCAACCAGTGTTTTACCACTTGACGGGTAGGAGGGTGGGACTTAGTTAAGTTAGTGGTTGGTGCAATGCAACCAGTGTTTTACCACTCCAAGTCCACGGGTAGGAGGGTGGGACTTGGTCAAGTTAGAGAAAACCCTATGGAGGTGGATAACCAAAAAACTGATATTTGGCCAAAATTCATACATTTTCACAAGGCATTCATACACCCCAGGCAAATTGACAGCCAATATACCAAGTTTAACAAAGCCCGCGGCACCGCGGAGCTGTAGGTGCAAGCCGGGCTTATGCCTAACAACAAGAGCCTTGCGTGACAGGATCTGAGTTGGAACCCTAGCTTTTTTGTTTCTCAGCTTAAAAATCAAACCTCAATTTTAATTCAATTCCAACCTACCACCATGAAGCGCTGCCTTCCTGCCTAGCTTTCCATCTCCTCCATTTTCTCTAATCATTTTGTGTATTCACTCTACACTTTTTAAAAGAAAGGCTTTCCTCTGGTCCAAGTGAGCTTTTAAGGTTTTTATTCTGTGACAATTAAAAGCATGCTTGGACCTCTGGGCATTTAGAAATAAGGCCATACTGAAAGTGAAACAAGATGAAAAAAGATTGACAGAGCAGTCATAGGAGAAAAAAAATACCATGATCAATAGTTCTTTCTTTGGTGGAGTCGCGCCCATCAATCTTGGAGTTGCATCAATCAACCACAGTACAGCTACATCCTTAACAATGCCGCAACAAATGCCTTCACAAACAAAAAAGAAAACAAAAAGGGTTTTGAAGAAAATTAGCCTAACCAAGCATCTGCTTGAAATGGGCAATACTGACCTCCATGAAGCAGTCATCAACAAATGCTTGCCCTGCTACCCCACATCCCAAGACGGTCCAGGTTGACGCCATGACAAGCCTGGTCAAACAAAAACATACATTTTTTATGGCCAGGACTGGGTGTGGGAAATCATGAATCTCGGAAATGTACCTTCACCTATTTGCTAAATAAAAGAAACCAGTCATCCTTGTTTTGAACCCTCTTGATTCTCTTGGTGATAATCAATTCAAATAGAAGATATATTGCACAGGGATACACAGCTGTTAATTTGAAAAAACTCACCTTCAACAAAACTGTTGCGGCAGATATTTGACAAGAGAAATACAAATTTTTCTATTTGAGTCCTGAGATATTCCTAAACAATGAAATGTTCACCAATGTCTATAACAATCCAATATTTCAAAATCAACTGGCCTTGCTTGTGGTTGAAGAGGCACATATGATATACAGCTGGGGCCTGGTCAAAATGCAGAAGCTAAAAAATCTTCTGCCCACAAACACCAGTCTTCCGGCCATCGTATGGTGACTTGGGCCGTGCATTATTAGCCGCTGAAAACACACCAATCCTCTTCCTCTTGGCAACCTGTTGTCCTTCAGCTGTTACTGAGATCCTCAAAAACCTTAAGATTCCAGATGAAAGCATTAATTTTGTTTACGCTGAACTGACTCCGCCTGAGATTCAAATCCTCCGCTACCCAATGGAATCTTCTCTCAAGTCAGTCAACAACATTCTGCCCATGTTTGGAAAGAAATAAGAAATCCAAAGGAAGGATGTTGTACCTACCTTAATTTTCTTTGTAACAAGAAATGTGACACTGCAAGTAATGAAAGTTGTAAACCAAGTGCACAGAAAAAGTGGCAAAGAATACAATCCAGAAAGCTCATTGATTCAAAGATACCACGCTTGCTCCGGTGACATGGAGTCATGGACAAAGAAGACGTAATATCTGGCTACAAGCCTGGTGATTTTCCGTGTATATTGTGTACCATGGCCTTAGGACTGGGCCAGAAAACTGGAAGAGGGTTCACCGGGTGATCCAGATTGGCCAAGGCGATCCATTGTGTATCTGCCAGATGATTGGACGTTGTGGGTGTGATGGGAGGGACAGAGTAGCTATATTGCTTATGGAGTAGAAGCACAAATGGGGCTTGAACACTCCTGAAGCTATCTGTAAAGCCAATAAAGACGCCAACAACAACCAAATGGATGCTCTTGCAATCAATCCAGTCTGTGTACAAATAGTATTTTCTGTAGATAATGTTTAAGTCTTGCTTGTGACAGCCTATCAATCTTCCTATTATTGAAAACATACTTACTTCTGCGGATTGATTTATTTTCCAGACACGGCTACATCCCAATGGAATGGTGTTGAGATAAAAGTGTGTTGCCTGATGAGAATTGGTGCTACGCCTCCTTAGATAACTCTGGTTTTGAATGGTTATTGGCACTGGGTTTCCGCAACGTACAGACCTCTTCAGCACTCTGCAATGAGCCTGATATGATCTGTCTAGTCTGCGTAAGCTTCAGCCGTTCCGTCTGCAAGTAGCAAAACTCCGCAAGCAAGTAAGAATGTTTTAGGTGGTAAAAACTCTCTGTGTTGTAGCAATTGCAAAAGCTTTGCAAGTAAGTCTCTAACTACAATAATACCGTAAGATGAGTAGTAAGATTGTAGAATGATAGACAAAGAAGTGAGAGAAAAGCCCCCCAAAAGGTCCCTGTTCCTCCACTCCCTTCACCCGCATAACTCTGCTCCCAGCCAATGTCACCTGCACCCTTCCTTTCCTGCACTATTCAAACTCTGCATGCATCACTTCCCAGCCTAGCACATCTCCAACGCTTGTTCTCCCGCACCCTCTGAATAGCCTCCAACCCCAGTCTCTACCTGGCGCATCCACCCCAACATCATCTGCTTTGATGCTGTCCGCTTCCGCTGCCCCAGTTCACCTGATGCCAGTCCGCATTATTCAGTCCTTCTGTGAGTCCCGCAAAAGTCCTACTCCGACAGTTAAACTAAGTTTGCTGTGGTGATGAATTCTGGAACACCTGTCAAATTGTCCACGGAGCAATCAGTGCAGAATGGTGTGGAACGGTGCGGAACGGAGCGGAGCGCACAACTTAAGGTGGCGGCGCGTGGAGCTCGACGGCGGAACTGGACTCAAACTAAGCATGCTAGCAGAGGTGGTGATTGGGGGAAGCCATGGCATCCAAAAGGGCGGCGTGTGGGATCATGACATCATAGGTGTGGAAGCTAGGGAGAAGAGTTTGATGGTGGAGACAACAGGAGTTAGCGTGAGAGCGGAGCTTGGCAGATGACGTGCGTGTGTGTATAGCGCTTGGCAGATGACAAGTGTGCCCGTGTGAACGGAGTTAGCGGATGGCGTGCGTGAAAGCGGGTGTTGAAATTACTCAGGTGAAAAGAATTGTGTGTTGTGGGATTTGAACCCACGACCTTCTACATTCATGAGAGCTGCTCTTATACCACTGAGCTAAACACACAGTTGGTCTTACTGGTGATTTTTGGATATTAGATCATATAGCTTGGCCCCTCAAATGGAGCTTGAAGCATATATTCCAACACACCCCCTTGCTTCATGCACCATGAACAAACTATGAATATTGCATATGCAAATCATGTATGTTTGTCATGCATCATAGATAATGATTAATGCATAACAATTATGAAATTGAATATTGCATATGCAATATTCATAGTTTGTTCATGGTGCATGAAGCAAGGGGGTGTGTTGGAATATATGCTTCAATCTCCATTTGAGGGGCCAAGCTATATGATCTAATATCCAAAAATCACCAGTAAGACCAACTGTGTGTTTAGCTCAGTGGTATAAGAGCAGCTCTCATGAATGTAGAAGGTTGTGGGTTCAAATCCCACAACACACAATTCTTTTCACCTGAGTAATTTCAACAGCGGGCGGAGCTGACGTACTAGTGCCAGAAAGCGGGTGGAGGATATCTTTTATTTCTCTTCCTTTTCTCTATAAAACCATGGTGGGGGAGGGAGGATACTAGAGGATACTCCCCACACTCTCTCTTTTGCGGACTGTTGTGCTTCCTTTACTTTACAGAGTGGAGTTTTACGTTTGCAGACTTGCTTTATGTGTTATGGTTGTTTTTTGCGGAGTTTTGTGCTTGCTTTACGGCTGTTTTCTTGCGGTTTTGCGGAGTTATCTTCTCTATGCGGCGGAACTTTATTTTACGGTTTATTTTGCCGAGCTTTATTTTACGGTTTACTTTTGTGGAGCTTTATTATTTTACGTGCTTTACTTTATTTATCCTACTCAGAGCCCTACAACCCGGCAGAGCTGTGGAGCGGAGTTTCTGCAGATCACCCGACTTTACACGGGAATTATCTTGGAGCGGCGGAGTCCTGCCAATTCTAAGTAGAGACCACTTTTTTCATCACACCGCTTGTCCAGAGTGTGGCTCAAACCCCGTTTCCCTTGTCCCCGGTCCCGCAGCTTCCCCGTTCGCCAAGTTTCTGTGTGCTTTCTCAGCAGTACATTCAAAATTCCACTCAGTCTATATATCAGAGGCATAAGAACACATGCTTATCCCCTTGTTTGGATATGTAGACTGAGCATTTGCTCAGCCGCCCCACTGCATTTCCGCATGTGATGCAGTGAGCAGACATTCTACGCCGCTAGCCCCATATAAATTGCCACACCGGAATGACATAGAAGTTATAATGAAGCTACAGAGAAGTTTCCAGTTTGTCAATGCTCAAATTGCGCGCCGGAGGAGGCCATCTTGTTAAAGGATAGACTGAATGAAATTACTGAAAGCAACTTTGACACCATTATGGATAAACCATCAAATGGAGCAATTCCCATGGAACTGCCAAAGAAAAAAACCAAACAAGCAAATCCAGAAAAACAGTACCCACCTAAACCAGTTATGTTCAAGCTCTTGAGCTGACTTGTGAATGACTTTGCGCAATTATTCAAGGATAAATATGGAAAAACATGGTCTTTTTGTCCTCAACAGCTCATTGGACAGATTGAAGGAGATTACATTGCATTGAATCTAGAAAAGATCCACAAGCCCACCAAAATTGCTAAGTTCATTGGCGGAGAAGCATTGGATGGACAATTAGAAATGCTGTATAACTGTGTAATCAAATTTCAAGGCAAGAGCAACTGGCTGGAGCATTTGAAAGAGCTAGAAGAATACAGCATTTGCATTGATAACGAGATGGAGAGACTAAACAATCTTAAGAAATAAATACCTGAAAAACAACCGGTACAAGCAAAAGGAATTGATAAGGAGAACTCAGATGTGGCTGGCCCAGAAGGATCAACTTCAAATTTGGAAGGATTGAATTTGAATCCAGAGGGATTGACTTCAAATGTGTGCCAAGCAAGCAAACCAAGGCCAAGTGCCATGCAGATTTCTGAGAATAAAACAGTTTGAACTGAAAAAAAAAGAAAATGAAACAAGGGATTGTGAGGCAAAGAAGAGGAAGTGGGCAGTTGACCAAGTTGTATTAGAAGAGTTCAAGAGGCTTACAAGAGGCCAAAACCGTGATATTCTTCAGTTTTTTGGATCAGTCACCTGTTGGCAGGCAGATTTTCACCAATTTTTGGGCATCCTCCCCAGAAAATCCACATGTGAGTGTAGGCCGCATCTACTTGATAAGCAAGAATCATCCAAGCCAAGTGGGTACACTTGGTACCAACCAAGAGAACCAACTTCGCCGAGGAGCCTCCTGGCAAGTCAGCGAGGTACAAATGCCAGATGAAAAACACTGGTGAAGCTTGAGGTATACTCCAGGGTTTTGGGCACATTTCCTGCCAGACAAGCCAGTAAAATTGTCACGCTTCTCCCTCTGGCAACAGGGCCGCTAGGTATGTTTAGGTACCAAACTGCCAGCGCAAGGTTGTGTCAACTTGCCCGGCGGGACTTGGGGGTTTGTTTCAGTCATCCGGGGTGGGGCATCAGAGGCAGTCGGGGGTTCTCACCTTCTACCTATATGTCACTACCCTTTCTTCAATCATCCAAAAATGTTATCCTAAAATCTACCTTGCCTACTCAGCCAAACTCCCCTTCCCCAACCTTCCCATCCATCCCACCAGAAATAAACAAGAGCACTAGCCCCGCTCCTCCCCCTTCCCTTCTTCTCTCACTTTAATTGCTCACCGGTTCTCAAACCCATGCCAACCCCCCTGCTCCCGCAGGGCGGAGGCCCCGCAACCAGCAACGACTGTTATAATTAATTCTGCTCTTATGAAGCCTGTAACCAAAAGACAACTGAGGTTGACCCTGGTAACATAACAAGCAATGTAAACACATGTAAGACTTGATCCCAGGATATATGTTAAATGCGCAAACTTTGGTAACCGTACAGTGAATTGAGCACCAGATTCAACTGCGCACTTAGCTTAGTTGGTAAAAAGCATCACTCATGAAATTTGAGGACATGGGTTCAAATCCCATAGCGCACAACTTACATTTTGGTTTCTGACAGCAACATGTCCAGCATGGACATGTACGTTACTGAGGGTGCTCTGCCTGTTGTCAAAAGCCAACTAGCGGACAAGTTAAATAAATTAGTGGATACCTTGATCCCTAGATTGGAGAGTCTTGAGAGAGCGGTCTCCGGTCAGATTGCCAAACCAGTCGGACCTTCTCGAGCAGACTCGTTCAACACCCTTCTTGTGAGGATTGAAGAGATAGCGACTAATTCATCAGGAAAATAAAATAGTCAGTTGATGACAAGTGACATCACACCAGCTCCAGCCAGCTACCAACGCTTCAACCAATCTGATCCGATCCTTGTATTGGCCAATCCAGGTTATCGGATCGTTTTTTTGATACAGAGTATTGAAAACTATGGATCGTATCGACTTCTTGATATGATCCCACGGGATTGTATCGAGAACCCGATAAAAAGTATCGGATGTATTGGTATCACATCACGATACCAATCCAATATAGATACAGGCTTGAAGGGATCCACTTTTAGGCACGTAAAAATTTAGATTTTATTTTTACTATACATAGAGTTGGTTACAGATTGCTGCCGGATACAATAATGAGGAATGCACTTTAAAAAACAATGTGTTGAAGTCTGAGAATCAGCGCTTCTCAAGGGCCTTCTGTGCGGTGGCCTGGGTGATGATGCTCTGAGCATTGTCCGGTTGAACTCCTTGGACGACCCATTGATGTGAACTGACGCAGCGTTCAATAGTTCTTGCGGCTAGACTCCCTCGATTGCCGCTGCAGGTATCGGCTGCAGCTGAGAAGCACCTCTCAACGCTTGCAGAGGTTGCCGAGCAAGCCAGATAGTCGCGGGCAACGAGGGCCAAGGTTGGGAATTCTCAGCCATGGTCCTATCACATAAGTGAAGCTCAGAACGAATCGATCTTTTTAGTTCAAAGATAAAAAAGGCTTACTTTCCACCAATTCAAGCATTTGCTTGCTTCAGCCGTAGGTAACTTATGCTTACCCTTGAGATAGATAGTCAGCTCATCTGAGCAAGGAACATTGACCAATTGAGGAAAGTAGTCAATTTCTTCGCGAACTGTTTTGCTTGAGTTGGCTTTATCAAGAACTGGCGGGGCTGGGCTTGCACTGGACGCTGCATCAACTTGAGCTTTCCGAGTGTTGAAGAGATTGCTCAGTAAATCAAAGACATATCCATGCTTGGCAGGGAAATACAACTTAAAAATTGACATTCGGAAGCTGGGATTGAGAACGGTTGCAATGAGGATTGCATCACATCTCATTGCCTCGTTAAGATATGTAGTCGTTTTTGTGAGCATCCTTGCAAACATTGTGTTGAGTTCGGGTTCGGAGAAAGATTCCATCTTCATCTTGATGAAGGTTTTGATGTGTTGATACTCCGAAATGATTAAGCACGCCAAGGAGTAGTCACCCTCCATTTTTTTGGTCAGATAATAAAATTCCTAACAAATGAGATGTTCCATGGTCTATTAGTGTTTTGTGAAATTGAAGCAAATAAATCGAAGATTGACTCACACTGAGAGTTTCATTCAATCTATTTACAATCTTCCACTCATATGGGAGTATTTCAATATTGTTGAAGTAGTGATTTCCACCCTCTCGTTCCACCCGATCGTTTTCGTTTTCCAGTAATTTTGCAATGATCTTTTGAGCTTTATAACCTCGATCCCGGCTTTGGAACTTAATGTTCCAGCGAATACCGTATCCGGCGATGAGGCTGGGGCCGTCGAAGTCAAGTTTTTTGCACCACGTGTCGTACTCAGATCGTTTGGCTGCTGAGGATGTGATCCTCTGGATAATAAAGTTGACCTAAGCGGAAAAACCAACTGTTAGCTTTGGAAAACAGCCAACATGCAGAAAAAGCGTGCCTTTTTTAAGCTTTTGTCAATTTGATTCTTTCCTCCATCAGGTATATCCCAGGAATCAGGCTCGTATTCACTCTTGTATTCATCAGACTCCTCGTCATTGTTCTCCCTGAATTCGTTGTTGTCCGATGATCCCAGAATGGTGTCCTCAGTCACATATAGATCGGCTTCGTCAAATTCTTCAGATTCTTTGGCAATGGTGTAAGGAGTCTGTCGAGTCCTTCACTGAGCGTCGTCGAAGGGGCACGGGAAGTGGCACAAAGGCCATGAAACGTTCTAGTTCCAACGTTGGGGGGGCTTCGTTGCAAGTATCTAGACCGGAGAGAGGGAAAAATCTCTCTGTAAGTACAACTGGAAAAGGGAGAAGAAGGGGAAACAGAGGAATGGCTTACCTAGACCGGAGAGAGGGAAAACTCTCTACCGGACTAGGAAGGTGGGGGAGGAGGCGAGTCTATGTACTCGTGGAAAGTCTGTGATGATGTAAGCATGTGAAAGGACTTTTGAAACCCCACAAGGGGTGGGGGTTTACAAATGGGGTCCAAGGTTGGGGTGATTCCGAGTGGGCCGTTTTTCGATGTGACCAACCCTTTTGTTGGTAGCTCAATCGCCCGAAGCCCCGCGTTGAGTATCAGTGCGATTTTGTGGCAAAAACACCTAATGTGATTTGCTGAAAGGTCGGGATTGACACCGGTCTTGGTGAAAATGAGCCTATCAACCTCTGAAGCCATTGTGAAGTTATTTGAGCCTGAATCGGTTGTTTGAGCTAAAATGTGTTAACAACAATAATCACCAATATGTTAGTTCAAAAGATCATCCATGAATTAAATTAGCAAGAGGAAATAAAAGCCTTATCTTGTCTCCGAGTTTGAATTTTGTTAAAATATTAGCAAATGGGATTGCCAAATACTTTCCCTTGTGACTCGATGCAATGAACTTCATGCCAAGATGCGAGATTTTAAATTCCCAATCTACCGTAACATAAGCAACTGAGATTCCAAGGAATGCGTGATGGTTACCTTTTGTCATCCAGACATCATGTATTAATGTGAATTTGGAGTTCAGTTTCTGGAAGCAGACAAGTTCAGGATTCAGCCACCTTTGCATTTGAGAAACCAAGCAAAACAACATACCTGTAGGCCGGAAATGACATTGTTCTGTAGGTTGAGATAGAGCCGATGGGCCTCGGTTGCAGCCCAAGTCCGGGAAAAGAGGATGATACCTCTTTGGGCGTAATCAAATGCGACACCTAATAGAAAGTCTTCAATGCCGCTCCAGGGTAGCAAAAATCGCACAAGCCACATCACTAGAAGCTGGTTAAACACCCTTGGGTCAAAGATGGTGTGTTTTGCGTAGGCCTTTATCATCCCGTGTTGTCCTTCTCGCATTTCGTTTTCAACATCCTTTGCGGTGGGTGGTAGGTTTGCCCCCGCAGATATTGCGTCCATTTGTGCCGAGCAGGGTATACGGTCCTGATTACCATCACAATGTTTCATAAGGTTCGATTTCGTACCGACTCCCTTCTTGTAAACTGTCGAGCACCACTTGCACTTATACATCATTTTCTCCCCCTAAAACAGGAAGATATTAGTGTTGTAAAGATTTGCTCTGGATAACTTGGTGTTGGAAATGAAGTAAAGACGTGCAGTATCTCCTTCATTTGCATGAAATGGTGTTTCAAAGTAGTCAGTGATATCATCAAATAAGCTATTTTGTTTCCCCCTCAGCTTCTTAACCTTCAAGTTATCTTCATCCGAGTCCTATTCACGGTCAATCCCATCTTCTACTTGATCGGACTCGTTATCAGCAGCAGTACCAGTTTTTTTTCTCTTCGCCTTTGTTTTTGATTTGCGAGTAGAAGACGAAGATTGATTTGTTTTTGGAGTTTGTTGGGAGCTCGGGTTAGGACTTGCTGGCGGCACTAGCGATCTCCGAGAATCTTGGTTAGTCCAAAGAGAGTTTGAATTGGTGCAGGCAGGCGTTCTGATACGAGTGGACTGGCGGGATGGTGGTCGAGATGGAGGTTGGTGGGGTGATGCAGATGGTTGGGTAATTTTTGGAGTGAGGTGGGATGATAGCCAGTGTTGAGGTTTGGTCGTTGGATGTTGGTTGCCGTCTGATGGTTGATGTGAATTTTCTTAACATACCGCCAACTATTGTGACGGCACAGGCTTGCGGCTATCTTGTCTATACAGCCCAATACCAACACTGGGTCGATAAGATACCAGTATCGGTAACGTATCGATATCGTATTGATTTTTGGTGCGTTATCGTTACCGTTAGCATTAACGGCAGCGCGTTGCCGATATTCAGTATGACTTTTGGATTTTTTTTCAAGCCGTTACGATATTGCCGCCGATATGAGGTCAATATCGCCGCATTATTGAGATTTGTTTGGCTCTTTGAGCCTTTTTTTGGCTCTAATACTGCCGTTACCACGTTATCTGCGTTACCATAACGGTAACGGTATGGTAACGTAGATAGCGTTTCGAGACGCGCAGCGCGCAAAAAATCTTGTTACTGCTAACGGTAACGGTCCAAATAGGTAACGGGGATCGATTCGATACAAAATTTGGCCTAATATCGTATCGAATTGTATCGACCCAGTGTTGCCAATACGTATTGGGTTTAGGCTGGATAGTATCGGTCTGCCAGATACACACAGGTAAAATACTGTGGATTGGATTGGATGACCAATATGCAAGGCTGCCAATACCATGTATTGTATTGGGAACAAATACAATACCAATACCAAGTATTGGACAGTATCACAATACGATCCGTCCCGATCTCAATCCATGTCCCGGATTGGTTGCAGCGTTGCAGCTACCCACCATCTATCCAATATCTATCCACTATCTACCCCAATTTCCCAGCCATCTCCTCAACTTCCAAAATTTACCAAGGAGGTCCTGTTCAGTTTTTGATGAGCCCAACTGATCCTCAGTTCTTTCCTTTGGTACCCAGCTCATACTCAGCTTTTTCAGGCAGCTCACTCTCAGAATTGGAATAAAGCCTTTTGACTAGTCCTTGCCCAGGTGATGCTCAGATTTGTACTAGTCCTGGCGCAGCTGATGCTCAGCATTGTAGCAGTCCTTGCTCAGCCTTTTCCTATTCCTGTCCCAGCTGATGTTCATCTTTGACCCAGTACTGGGCCAGCTGGCCAGCTGATGCTCAGCTTCCTGAGTATCAGTTGAGCAAGGCCAAAGAAAAAGATGGGAATCAGCTTGGACAGAACCAGAGCTGAAAATCAGCTAGGCTAGGGCCAAAGCTGAGCATCAGCTGAGCCACAGACCAGACTGAGCATCAGCTGTGCCAGGGCCAAAGATGATCATCAGGTGGCCGGTGATAAAGCTGAGCATCAGATGGGCCAGGGAAACAACTGAGCATCAGCTGAGCCAGGGTAAAAGCTGAACATCAGCTGGGTCAGGGCCAAAGCTGAGCATCATCTGGTTTTGTCACATTGAGTGCTTTGATCCTGACACCTGTAATGTGAGCCCGAGATGTGCTGGTGGAGAGGAGCAGCATTGGAGCAGTGTTGGAGCTGAAAAAAAAGCTGTGTCATGTCACTTGCCATCAAGTGACTACTTTTTTTTCCTGGTGTATAACATGGACAGATTAGAAAAGAAGGTAGAGACCTTGTCTCTACCACACTCTTCTAACTTGACGTGCTCACACAGTCCCGAAACCAAGCAACTTACCTCCTAGACCAAATCCTCTCTATTCAGAGAAGGCAGCCGGGACCTCCGTCCCCAGGGCGGCCAAGACTCTTCCGCAGGTTCCCTCCTCTTCATATATCAATAGGTTCAAATTGGGAAAGGTGGTGATAAGAAAAAAGTTCAACCAACTCAAACCCTTCGAGGGCCTCACAGCGGCAGCCATTTGCCAGAAGATCAATGACGCTTTGGCTTTTGCTAAAGCGACCATTGATAACGAGACTATAAAGGTAAAAGCAGTGGCCCAGTTCCCCAACGGAGATGTGAAGATTTTCACCAAAGACCGCAGAGCCGCAAAATGGCTGCTAGACAATAAACACTTGTGGACCAAGAAGGCTGACCCAGTTTTTATCACACCCCAAGTGTCTCACCCAGTTCTGCTCCACTCCTGCCCCACCAGCTTTGACTTCGACAACAAGGAGCATTTCGAGCTTCTCTGCAAACAAAACAACATCGACTCAAAGGAAATCCAAAAGATACGATGGCTCCTCAGTCCCAAAGGTTCAGTTAAGACCTTCAGCACGCTCCTGATCTACTTTTTAGACAGAAGCCTAGCCCTCGAAATCGAGAGGGCTGGGTTATGCTACAAAAGCCTGCACCTAAAAGGGCAGCACTATCTTCAGGTCCCCAAGCAGTGCTACAACTGCTTAGCAGTAGGTCACTTAGCCCACTCCTGCAAAGATAAGCCAATCTGCTCATGCTGCGGAGCAGGTCACAACTCTGCCTCTTGCAAAGAGATGGAGGACGCCAGCAGAAGCTGCCAGTGTTGCCTCCGTGTTGACCGTAAAGCTTCAACTGCCATTGACCTGTCGGATCCTAAATATGATCATTCCACCTTCAGTAGCGCCTGCCCTGTCCGGACCAAAGAACTTGAAAAATTGTCAAAGGATAAGACCCCCAACCCCCGTCAATGATAAGTACAACTTCCGCAACCTCTACCCCTGAATTATCCTTGTACAAACCCTCTACCACAGACTCTCTTCCTCCAAATTTCACCAGATCTTTTATTCCATCTTCTGCCAAGCATTCCCCCCATTCTTTCTCTCTCCTTCAACTCAACTGCCATAACAGAAAAGACTCCACGCTCAGTGTCCTTTATTGCAAAACTTACTCCCTTGCTGAACCTTGGACAAACCCCATTGACTTTCTCCCACCCACTCATCCAAACTGGTACCGTATTTCACCAATTGACCAACCTCACTCCAGGGAAGACAGGCCTAGGTGCTGCATATATATCAGTAAATCACTACCCAGTCATCATTTCCACCGCTTGCCGGACAATTCCAAACTGCTCACGGCGGTATCCATCCAGATCCACACCAACACCCCTCTCCATTTTCACATCCTCTCGCTTTAAAACCCTCCATCTTCCTTCTCTGCGATTCCCATACTAAGTGATTGGCTAGGCAAGAAAAACTGCCGCCATACCCCCTCCATCATTATGATGGACTCAAACCTCCACAACCCTCGCTGGAATCCCCCCAACTACCATCATACTCACACGACCTCCAAAGATTTGATCAAGCTCTGCGGCAAAAAAGGCTTTTTCCTTGCCTTGCCAACTGGCATTCCCACTTTCCTGAGCCCTCGAGGGGCGCAAACCACTATTTATTTGTGTTGGATCAACACCCAATGCCGACAGCACGTGAGACATTGTAGAGTCGGTCTTGACAATCACGCCTCTGATCACCAACCAATCCTCCTTTCTATCTTGCTTGATGGGAAAATCCATCAGCCCCAAGCTAAAAGGGGCATCCCGCCAGAGAAGCTTGTGTAGAGGCACAAGTACGTAGTACAAGGATGACAAACCATAATCGGTAGATTGCATAGAGAGAAAACCATAATGTGGCTGGAAATACAAGGTATTTATAGGTCCATTATGTAAGAGAAAAGAAAGGAAAACATGGGAAATGAGAGACGTGAGAATGTCGGACGTCTTGTTGAGACCATCGTATACGTTGGTCATGACGTATACTGTAGCGAGACGTAATCTGAACCAAGCTACAACACCCCCCCACTCAACGAGACCGTAAACTGCACAGGAAGGACGGAATAGGATTTCGGGGGGGGGGGGGCGCTGACCCAATGTCCGCAAAATGTTGTACAAGGGGTGAACGGTGGAGGCCAAAGAATCAAGCCGGTAGATGTGTCTATCAAGAGCAAACAGGAAAATAGGAGCAATGCGAATATCCATTGCGGTACCTTGCAAGACCGGATTTGTTGATGGCTATAAGACAAAGAGTTGACACTCAGTGGTATATGCCAAACCCCTCCAGTTGAGCATTTGTAAACCCCCCTCCTCCTTTGGGGTTCACAAGGTGTCACCAATGGACACCTGGCCTTTCACATACTTGTACATAGCTCGGCCTCTCTTCTTCTCTGGCTCAGTAGAGAACTGATCCTCATTCTCTCTGAGCCAGGTAAGACCTTTTCCCTTTCCTGATCCTTCCTCCTTCTCTTTCATCAGTAGAGAACTGATCCTCATTCTCTCTGAGCCAGCGCAATACAAGCTCCTCACCCTTGGTTGGTCCTAGAAGTCGTCTCCGCGCCTCCTCCGAGCCCAGTTTCCAGTGAAGGGGACTTCACCCCTTACATTTTTTTTTTCTAAAATCCCAACCACCCACCTCCGTTCCGTTCCGACTCCGCTCCGTTCCGTCCGAAGAAATCTGTTCCGCTCCGCTCCGTTCCGTTCCGCTCTGTTCTGAATCCGTTCCGCCTGACTGCGAATCAATCAATTTTTTTTACGTCCTTGTTTTCATTGCTGCTCCCCTTCTCCCGCCGAAATCGCCACCCCCCTGTGGATGACCACCAGACGACACTCGACCTCTGACAGTCTTCTCCCCCGCACGGACCCGGAAGCCATCATCAGAGCAGCAAACGCCGCAATTCGTCGGGCGACACAGATAGCCTTGGGTCAAACAACAGCCGATAACGCATCCCTTTGTCCAATCGCGCCCCTCCCCTCGTCCTCAGTCACAACCCTCAAAATGCCCGACAACCCCGTCCCAACTGATAACTCCGCCGCTGACCTCACGGCCAGGAACCAAAGCGTAAACAACGCCACCGAACCCTTGGGCGACAATATCAAGGACTGGCTGAAGCAGCTCCTCAAAGCTCAGCATGCAGCAGCCCTCCAGGCCCAAGAAGACCGTCGCGCGGCACGGAAAGCGGAGGAAGCCCTGTCCGTTCGAGCGGGACGCTTGGAGGACCTTGTTCTATCCTTGGCGCAGCTGAAGACCAAACCCCCGAGTCAATCAGGAAGAGCCGAGACCGAGGGCATCGACATGCAGAAGTTCAGGTCGGATGGGCCCATCTTCACGGGCCCGTTCCAAGAAGTCAAGCCATTCGTGAAGTGGGTCCACGCCATGCAGATCTACTTCACGACAAAAGACGTGGTACTGTCGAAGGACAAGATTAAGGTGGTTGGAAACCGGCTGGCGGAGACTAACCTTATTTCCTTCTACGCCAATGAGTCGGCAAATTACTTGAACAAGTCGTGGGCGGACTTCAAGAAGCGGATGTTCGAGGTAGCGCTGCCGATCAACTGGCGCATGGAGCTCAAGAAGCAGGTCAAGCAGCTCAGCATGCTGCCCACCGAATCGTTTCAAGGTTACAGCACTCGCGCCCGAACTCTCCAGAGTCTGGTTAACTTCGACGTCCAGCCTGCCGCTTGCCTGGGCGACTTCGACCTCGCACAATACGTCGTCTTCGGTCTACCAGAGGACTTCCAAGACAGGGTCGCGGAACTCAACTACATGGAAGCCAACCCCTTCAAATACAGCAGCTTCGAGAGCTCCTTGAGCGCCTCCTTTGTGGCACTCAGACGTGCGCATATCCCACCCGGCCAAATCCGCCCTTCAGCTCCCCCGTTGTCCACGGCGTCCCGCGAAGAGATAGTCTGGAAGGTGCACTCCTACCTCGACTCGCAAGGCCGTTGCCATTTATGCAAGAAGACTTGCGGGAATGCTGCTGGCGCCTGCCCGGGGCCGATGGATCGCTCCTTCATCGATGTCCCACCCTCCTTCCATGTACCTCCCAAGCCGGCCAACTACCGCCCTCCACGAGCTTGGCCACCTCCCCAAAAAATGGCCGGGAGACCTGTTCACCCCCCAGCCGGACTCCCTCCACAACGAGCCGCCTTGGTGGCAGCGATCTCGCAAGAACTTGCGAATGACATGATAGCGGCAGGTTTTGACGAGACGGCGGTGGCCGCTATGGTAATTGACAATGAGAAACGATTGGCGCCCCCGGACGATGAAGCCACCGCCTTCGTCCAATCCCTTGGAAGTCCCGCGTACCCCGATCAAGAAGGCCCCTCAGCAATGGAGGTGGCATGGGCGTCCGCCATCGACGCGCAGGTAGAGTTAAATGAGAGGGAGGAGGAAGAGTGTGTAACCCTTGCCCCCCCCTCCACTTCCCACGCCAGCGAACTCACTCCGCCACTCCCCCACAGCATGTTGCCGGGCAAGACCGTCCTCGCCTATGATGACAACGACCTCCAGGATGCAATCGCAGGAGTCCAACCGGAATTTTAAAGCGCACAACAAACATCGCCGACGGACCGCAAAACCCCGAGTCTCCAGCCAATCCACCCGACCCCCGATAACTCAGACACCCCCTGCATTCCCCCCTGGTCTCCCTGTCCCACCTCATCTTCTCCCCTCCCTTCCCCCATTCCGGGCCTGTGTTCCTTTCCTTCCTGTTTTCCCCTTCCCTGCGCCCTATGCCCCATGTTTTCTCAATTTTTTTTATCCCTTCTTTTCTTTTATAGGAGGGGAGACTGTAAACCCCCCTCCTCCTTTGGGGTTCACAAGGTGTCACCAATGGAAACCTGGCCTTTCACATACTTGTACATAGCTCGGCCTCTCTTCTTCTCTGGCTCAGTAGAGAACTGATCCTCATTCTCTCTGAGCCAGGTAAGACCTTTTCCCTTTCCTGATCCTTCCTCCTTCTCTTTCATCAGTAGAGAACTGATCCTCATTCTCTCTGAGCCAGCGCAATACAAGCTCCTCACCCTTGGTTGGTCCTAGAAGTCGTCTCCGCGCCTCCTCCGAGCCCAGTTTCCAGTGAAGGGGACTTCATCCCTTACAGCATTGCCCCCAGATCCAACGATTTCGAGCTTTGGTGGTAATTTGACAGGAGGAGACGATCTTGAGTGTTATAAGTAAGCCTCAGTTGAAGTGACCAAGCAGCAGGAGTCGTTCAAAGTTATATCAGCCTCGTGATCGTGAATTACAAGCCTGAATCACAAAGTTGGGATGTCCGGTATTGGTCAGGCCAAGTTGAAACATGGACACAAAAGATAACCTTTAAGGGATCAAAGGTTCAAGACGGCAAAAAAATAATTGAGTGCATCTGATTGTGGCGGTAAGTAAAGAGACAGGAAAAGATAGTGACAACTATGGGAGTCAAACCCATGTCACAGTCATGGTACAGACCTGCTCTACCGCTGAGCTAAGTCATCTGATGCATGGCGTGTAGAGTCACAACACCCCCGCCTACGCCAAGCATCAGAGCCCCCGGGCTAGGAGGACCCCCTATCAGTCCATCATCTAAGTATGCAGCTGCTCCCCCCGTGGTTAGCGTGGGGACTAAAGCTCGTGCTAGGAGCTAGCGCTGGGCTCATAACCTAAAGAGACAGGAAAAGATAGTGACAACTATGGGAGTCAAACCCATTTCACAGTCATGGTACAGACCTGCTCTACCGCTGACACCGCCAGCAAACAGCTGACGTAACCCGGATTTTGTCGCGCTGACGAAATCCAAACTCAAATTCAAACTCGCGCCCCGGGTGTGTCGTCACCTGTTGTGGATTTTGTCACCTGCCATTCTCAGTGGCAGGTGCAAGAGAGCACGACTCCCTCGATGGCCGGTGCTAACTGGTCATCGAGGGGACACACACACCTAGCTCCCTTGATGGCCCGTCTGTACCGGCCATCAAGAGGAACACCCTACACCCTCTCGATGGCCGGTCAGTACCGGCCAGCGAGAGTAAAGCACTATTTATGCTCTCGATGGCCGCTACTGACCGGCCATCAAGAGGTGATACACATACCCCTCGATGGCCTGTCAGTACACCGGCCATCGAGACAAAAACACTAAACTCTTGAAGGCCTGTACTGGCCGGTCATCAAGAGCAAAACTCTCTTGGTGATGTGTATACACATCACCCTCGATGGCCCGTCAGTACCAGCCATCAAGAGGAACATAATACACTCTCGATGGCCTGGACTGATCGGCCATCAAGAGGAAATACACACCCCACTCGATGGCCCGTCAGTACCGGCCATCAAGAGGAATATACTACACTCTTGATGGCCTGCGCTGACTGGCCATCAAGAGTGAAGCGCTTTGCTCTCAATGACCAGTTGGGTCACTGTGCGAGATGCGCATGTCCTCTTGATGGCTAATCAGTCCAGGCCATCAAGAGTGTATTATGTTCCTCTCGATGGCCGGTACTGACGGGCCATCAAGGGTGATGTGTATACACATTGAGAAAAGAGTTTTGCTCTTGATGGCCGGCCAGTATGGGCCATTGAGAGTTTAGTGTTTTCGTCTCGATGGCCGGTGTACTGACAGGCCACCGAGGGGTATATGTGTCACCTTTCGATGGCCGGTCAGTAGCGGCCATCGAGAGTGCAAACATTGCCTTACTCTCGCTGGCCGGTACTGAACGGCCAACAAGATAATGTTGTGTGTTCCTCTTGATGGCCGGTCCAGACGGGCCATTAAGGGAGGTATGTGTGTCCCCTCAATGACTGGTTAGCACCGGCAATCGAGGGAGTCGTGCTTTCCTCTTGCACCTGCCACTGAGAATGGCAGGTGACGAAATCCACAACCGGTGACGACACACCCGGGGCGCAAGTTTTCAATTGAGTTTGGATTTTGTCAGCGCGACGAAATCCGGATTACGTCAGCCGTTTGCTGGCGGTGTGAGCTAAGTCATCTGATGCATGGCGTATAGAGTCACAACAGTAAGTACCCAGTATAATGCTTTAGCTCCCTCAGCTCGGCCTCAGTCCAGGACTAGGGAGTTGCTGCAAAGACGCGATGTGATGGAGTGGCTAGAAATCAAGATCTTGCCAATTGGATTAGATTGTGTAAAGCAATGGGTCCGGGTATTCTTGTTTAACAGTCCGGAATTCAAACAGTCGGCATCATCCTCCACATCACAAAGAGACCACGGCAACACAATACAAGCGGTAACCTGAACCCAAATGTGTAGCATACGAAGAGGTGTACCTTCCGACCGTCGCCGTCTGCATAACCCCGTGACTCAGGCGCCAAAGGGCAGATCATGAACATCGCCGAAAAAAACCAGGTCGCAGACAGCCAAATGAAGTCCGTCCTTGGTCCAAGAAGCACAAGCGGACCAGGTGATGCTCCGATTTTCGCCAAAATGTGGCGCGGAGGGCGATTGAAGCAGCAAAAATGAACAGGCGAGGCTGCCCAGATGTCGACAAAAAATTGATGTCCCAAGGCACGAAAAGACATCACAACAGCACAACCCAGACCAGAACCTCAAAGGCAGTCGTTATTCTAAGATGTCAATATGGTATACGCCCAAGAAAACAATGCAAGATGTCGTCCACTGTTGTCGGTCTTGCCTGTGCTGTTTGACATATCGTGGTGGTTGGACCCAACAGGACACATAAATCCCTTGCCAAGAATGTTGCCTATTGCGAAGGGGTGTACTTCGATCACCGGCGTTGTCCAGAAAATCTTGTGATGGAGCCATATACAAAGCCATACAAGTATGCCGGAGCCGTCCGCGTGTTCTAGCAGGTTTGGGACCGCAGGCGGGGTCGTCCAGATGTCGCCAAGACCTATGTCCCGAAATAAGCACCAAAACAGCCAGAACACTCCAGCGGCGTTCGGCAAGAGCAGAGGAAGCAGCCGATAGAGCAAAGACGTCCGTGCTAATCAAGTTGAGTCTATGCCGATAGCTTCCATTCAAAAGGCCAAGAGTGTTTTTTGAAAAGGTTTGAGTTGGATGAAAAATGAGTGAAAGCCGGACGGAGGCCGGCACCGGACATAGCTAAGATGTGAGACCAGAGTGGGACAAGAAACGGTCCCTTTGGGAGAGAAACTGTCAGCCTGCTAGTATATTCAACATACCTTTCACAAGTTAGCTTTGAATTTACTACAGACTGCAATAGTTATCTTTAATTAAAACTATTTTTCACAAACATTTCACATTCATTTTCATTATTAACATATGACATGCTTGTAGTAGAGTTACTCAATCACCTTCTAGTTATAAGCTGTACTTCTTAATTTCTACGCTCCTCAGAAATTCAAGATGAGACGATATTTCACCAAAAATTACATACCTCTTCATCTTAAGATAAATCACCACATCACTTTCTAAGATTGCCGTTCTCATCAAATCACCATATCACTGTTCAGAACATTGGCCTTGAACTTGTCACATTCATCATCTGTTGGGTGTAAGTTCCGTTGGATCAAACCCATCTACGACTAGGAGCATTGGGACGACCGGTATAAATTCTATTGAGTGGACTCAATCCAACCCGGAGCAGCCCACAGCTGACAGAAACACCATCCCGGTCGCTGCAGGTTATTGAACCATTTTGAGAAAGTTGTTTCCAGTGTCCATCCGCTGGGCACAAGGAGTCAGCGCACGAATCCATTTGGCAGAGAGGAGAAAGCTGGTCACCGGGGTTCAGGGTAGCAAGATGTGAGGCGCTGATTGCAGGGAACGGAGTGGAGTTACGGTTCTGCAGTTTTGGTCAGGAAAAGGTGATGGGTTGAGACCGGAAAGGAGTGTGAGCAGAGGAGGCCGGTACCGGATGTCGCCAAGCAATAAGACAGGAGGGAAACACGGAGACCAAAACTTGCAAGAAAATACACCCTACACACGGGTCTTCACTATGACGGAGAGAAAATGCCCGACACACGGGACTTCCGTAGAGAGAAAATTGCCCAACACACGGGACTTCCGTAGAGTAGAGAAAATTGCCTGACACACAGGACTTCACGATAACAGAGAAACCGCCCTACACACGGGACTTCACAACACAACACAACTTGATACTTGTGAGAAAAAAACTAGGTCTAGCAAACTAATAGTCCAAAAAAAATGGAGATAAAATAAAAAGACTTGTACCAAGAAACTGAAGAAAAGAACAAGAAAGGCTCATAACCTGTAGAGGCACAAGTACTTAGTACAAGGATGACAAACCATAATCGGTAGATTGCATAGAGAGAAAAGCATAATGTGGCTGGAAATACAAGGTATTTAGAGCATCCGCATTCGGCACTAAGTTAGCCCGGATTAGGGCACTTAGTCCACCCCCGCATCCGCATTGGCTCGGATCAACTCGGGATCAACTTGACCCGGAGCTCCGTTTGGAGCTAGTGGGGTCTACATCTAGACCCCACTAATCCTCGGACTAAACACAACATGCATATGCATCATGCTCGAAAGCATGAACTCTATGTGTTTAGGTGCCAAACACATAACATACAGGCACCTAAACACATAACCTCCGACAGCCTCGGACCCGCTAATCCCCACCCATGCGGTCGGCCAATTGGATTAGCTTATTCCGAGGATAATCCGAGCTAGTTAGTCCATACTAACTTAGCCACCAATGCTGATGCTCTTATAGGTCACATTATTTAAGAGAAAAGAAAGGAAAACATGGGAAATGAGAGATGTGAGAATGTCGGACGTCTTGTCGAGACCATCGTATACGTCGGTCATGACGTCTACTGTAGCGAGACGTAATCTGTACCCAAGATTAAGTAACCGAGCTACAACAGCTTGACACAACTCAATTCAGAGCTGATTTGAAACAAGCCGTCAATTCCATTCCCCTCCCACATTCCTCCAACCCCGTCTCATCCATTGATGAAGCGGTCTCCTGTTTGACATCGGCCATCCAAGACTGCCACTTGAAACAGGGTACAACCCCTTGGAGAGGGACAACCAGGGCAAACTTGTGGTGGGTGCCCCACATCCTAGGGCCGCTGGTTGCCAACCAAAACAAAGCCCGCAGATGGATGATTTTGTCCAACTCTACCAAAGCGTGACAATGCTACAATTACGCCTGGCAACATGCCTTCAAACAGAAGGTGGATGAGTTGAAGCTACTCCATTGGCGCACACTACCACCTTTACCTCATATCCCATACAGGGTATCTGGTAAAAACACCGGGATATTTGGTAAAAAAAACAGGATATTTGGTATTATTAATTTTTCCTTTGTCCGCAGCAACAACATGTCACAGGCAATTTACAACATGTCACAACAATTTCACAACATGTCACAGACATTCCACAGCATGTCACAGACATTTCACAGCTTGTCACAGACATTTTGCCGCATGTCACAGACATTTCACAGTATGTCACAGACATTTCACAGTATCTCACAGACATTTCACAAGAGGCTCCTTTGTGTAGCATCTTGTGACATGCGGCAAAATGTCTGTGACAAGCTGTGAAATGTCTGTGACATGCTGTGGAATGTCTGTGACATGTTGTGAAATTGTTGTGACATGTTGTGAATTGCCTGTGACATGCTGTGAAATATCAGTGACATGTTGTGACTCGTCTGCGACATGTTGTGAATTGCCTGTGACAAGTTGTTGCTGTGGACAAAGGAAAAAATAATAATACCAAATATCCTGTTTTTTTACCAAATATCCCTGTGTTTTTACCAGATACCCCGTATGGGATATGAGGTAAAGGAGGTAGTGGCAGATTCTTAGCCAGGACAGGTGCCGCCTCGGCGTTTCAAGCATACAAATTCACTAAGGCTAAACAATCTGTCACGGTCGAACCTCTCTACCAACCCAATAAAACTTTAAGCACCTATGTCGCTGAACAAGCTGAATTATTGTTCAGAGGTACATCGGTCATTAATTCAGTCTGCAACCTTGCAGACATTCCTCCCAGAGAAGTAGTAACTCCCCTAAGAAGTTTCCCACCCATTACACAGGCAGAGATTAATCGCTCCATAGATTCTCTCCCCACAAAGAAAGCGGTAGGGCCAGACACCATCCCCAATGAACTGCTTCAGTTGGGCAAAGCCCAATTATCCCCATTTCTCATGCCACTATTCAATGCTTGTTTACAGCAAGGCCATTTCCCAAAGGGATGGAAGTCCGCCGTGACAGCTATCATTCGGAAAGCGGGGAAGTCGGACTACAGCGAACCCAACGCATACCGCCCCATTGTGCTCTCATGCACACTGGGTAAACTTTTTGAAAAGATCCTCAATGAACGCTTGATCCACTGGATTGAGTCCAAATCAATCCTTCCTCAGGGTCATATGGGAGGTCAACGAGGCCGGAACCTCATTGATGCTCTAGTGGTCTTCACCTCTTGGGTGAAACACCAATGGAGAAGAGGCAAAGTAGTTGCCGGCTTGTTCCTGGATGTAAAATCAGCATACCCATTGGTTTATGCAACCCGCCTAATAGACCAACTACACCAACTCTCTTGCCCTGATTACCTGATACAAGTCATCTCCTCTTTCCTGATTGAAAGATCCACCTCCATTCGGATGGGCGACTATATGTCATCCCCTTTCCCAGTGAAGGAGGGCCTTCCAAAAGGCTCCCCCCTATCTGTAACGCTTTACATATTGTACAACAGCGGGCTACTCTTCCACAACAAATGCTCCCTGGAGGAATCCAGAATCTCCATTGGATATGTTGACGACATCGTCCACTTAGCAGCCGCTGACTCAGCGGAGCAAGCGGTAACCATGCTACAGGAAGATGCCTCCCGCTGCCTGGAATGGGGCCGGAGGTTTGGGGCTATCTTCGACCCCAAAAAAGCCACACTGATGCTCTTCTCTTGCAAACCCTTGTCGCCCCCAACCTTTGACTTTGACGGCCACACTCATACCTTCCAGAAAACAACCAGATGGTTAGGCATCATCCTTGACCAGCGACTCACCTTCTTGGAACATTTGAAGAAAGTTAAAGCAACTGGCGACCTCACCATTCTACAGCTTGACAGAATCATCAAATCAACATACGGATTAAACACAGGATTGGCGAGGAAACCGATCATTTCAGTTTTGTACTCGAGGATAATATTTGCAAGTATCATCTGTAAAATAAGAAGAACACCAAATTGGTGGCACACCCCGGTCACAAGGGCATAACAGCTAACAAACAGGCAGACGCCCTCGCCAAAGCGGTAGCAGTGGGGGAACACCCACCAGGTGCGGCTTTTCTTTCAATAACAGTGCCAATGAGTTGGAGGTATGTCCCAGCCTGTCCCAGCTTCTTATTCTAACTCCCATTCCACCAATTTCCTTTTAATTTTTAGTGACTTGCTGTCGGGAGTGATTGCAGGTCTATCCCAAGGTTGTGGACGCACCCGCACTGAAGAAAAAAAAAACGACTTTGTCCAAGCTGGCTATCAGGAACTTGAGGTGTATGTACTCATTCGCCCAATTTACGCCCCCCATTTTCTCTCTTTCTTTGCAAAGATCTCTAAACCCTAAACCCAATCGCGAACCATGAACAACAGCGGACAAAACCTTTTCTCACGTATGGCTCACCCTCCCAACACTCAATTCCTCGTCATATCCCCAGCCACGGGAGAGGGTCTTTGGACTACCGTCACACTTTACGTGATAAATTGAGATTCAGGGGGACGATCATAGCAGTTCCATTCTTGTAAGCTCTCTCTCCAAACTCGCGTTAACCTTCTCAAATTTAAACTTGTAATTGTTTTGGTTTATTCTTGGCAGGTTCAAATGACCTACAAGAATGGTGCAATTATTGATGGTAAGGTCGATGATCATTGCTTGGAAAACAACACATCTATCTATCAGAAAATTTCTAGCTGATTCTCTTGAAGCAATCGGGACAACTTTGAACTTTTATTTTCATCCAATACGATTGTTTGGGTTGAAAATTTCAAAGTTTTCCTGCTAATTTTCTGCAGGTAAACTGATTACTTTTCTTATTACCATAGGATTACTTAGTTTGGTTTCCCACTTATGAATCTTTTCAGGTGCTGAGATAAAGTTGTTTAAGGGCCATAAGCGATCTAAGGAGCAGTGCATACGTATCCGTGCCTTGGTTTCTAGGTTTGACTTGAAAAGAACGATCAGATTCGAAGATATGAAATGGTACATACATTGCAAGGGACAGACAGAGATCAGCTGAATGCGATCAGCAATGATTTTGCTGCTTGTCATGTCTATATAAGGAAGCCCAGGGGAAGACAAAACTCGCGTAACTCATTCCGGAGTCCAGGAGACGCTTCCAGGCCTGATACTCTCACTTGATATTTGGCGGAATCCAATCTTCAATATCGGTGCACATAGCGCCCTTTCTCCTGTCCGGAAGACAAACGCGCAACTTAAAACTTTCTTGCTAATTTGTGGATCAAGGTTGGTTACAATTTCAATTGACTGGGGAGAAATAGAATCTACTCAAGGAATTTAGCAGATAAACTTCTTTACTCTCCCCAGGACGAAGGCAGCAATACAGCTCACACAAAACCGGCAACAAAAAAGACGCACAAATTGACAGAGTGCATATGATTGAGCGGAATGGTGGTAGTAAATATTCCACTATCATGCAGGGTGAATGACTAGTGGAGGCTACTCCTGACAACAGGCAGGCAATGAAAAGAAAATAGTGGAGGGAATGGGAATCTTGCAGGAGTCCGAGGTCGTCACATTTGTCCTTAAGCGTTGCTGAAGGTTGACGAAGGTGAAAAGTACCGGAAATGAGCAATTATCAAGACTGAAAGGAGAGAATCCGGGGAGGGCGCTTACATTGCCATTGACATACCGGGTGCGCCCTTTGCTGAAGTGAGACGTAAACAACAGGGGATTAATACCTTGAAGGTTCAGATTTTACACGATTTTGGGGCCGCAAGGTCCTTCAGGTTTCTTCAGGATCAAGCAAAAAAAACATGTTCAGGTTTTCTCAGTTTTGATATAATTCAAGTTTGTGTTTTGCGTTTTCATTTCTCTTGGTTTCCATTTAAAATTCTTTGATCCTTTAAGTTCTATTTCTCAGTTCGAAGTGAATTTCTATCGGGTGGCACCAAATGAGGATGAGATTATCCTCATGCGGCCCCCAGAGGACAAAATTGCGTGGAATGAGGCAAGCTATTTGTATCTTGAAGTCTCCTCTAACCGAGGTCCATTTTCTCATCTACATTTCCCTCCCAGGCCTGCACATCTTGATCTGTCATCGACAGAATCCCAGAATATCCCATGTTACTCAGATTTGAATTTGCGGATCCCAGAAGGCAAAATTCTACATGATCCAAAGTTGATCTTCTATTTGTTCAAATCTGTGACCTGTTACCATCATCGCTAATACAGATGTAGATCTATACTCTAATTTCTATTCCACTCTTGCGAAAGCAGGAGTTGGATCAGAAGCACTAACAGCTCCGTCAGGATCACCAAGATGATCCCGCAATAGCATAAATAGTGTCTGATCCTTCTCCTTGGTCCCTCACACCAACTCCGACATCTGCTCCAACGTATCACGACATCAGTGCATCACTAAAGTTAAACTGCCAATTGCAAAACCAAAAATGTCAGCTCCAAGAAGGATCAGTCACCCCATGTACTCGATGGGTCCCTTTGACATCATTGCTCCTGTCAGTCAGATGATTTCCTCCTGCATGCCAAGCTTCTCATTGAGTTTGAGATATCTGACCAACCTCTTTCCTGATTGGCTGAATTTACATAGAAAGCCAACACTTTAAACAATAACTCGAACTTTGGACAATTCAATTATTGTTCATTGGTTGTTGTTGTTGACCCGGATAGTGCAAGAGAAGTCAACCTTGAGATTGATCTGTCTGGCAACGGATCCAAGGATAATTCTTTAGCAAAGGATAATGTCTACATCCTTGCGGGCCGGTTTGTTCAGAATCCCGTGTCTTCCGAGACTGACCCGGAGACCGGAGAAAAATTTGAAGTCCAGGGGTACACGTTCTTCTTTGAGCAGGCAATGACCCTTTTGATTGGAACCACGGGTCAATATTGGAGAAGACTGGGTTCGTCATTGCTAAATAAGGTTGGAGTCTTTGGATATGGAATCATAGTCAACCGCGAACAAGTCTCAGTCAGGGGGACTAAGGACTCCGTACAAAACAATCTTCATGTAACGATGAAGCATACTGACTACCATAGCTTAGTGAGTAGATTTATTGATCCAGTTCCTTAAACATGATAATAAATATTTACGTTTACTATTGCTTTTTAGAGCAAAGGAATGATGGAATTTAATACAGTCTATATTATCCCTGGCCTCAAACACTTAGTCAGCACCTTTCACCTGTTTCAAGCTGGACGCGAAGCACTCATCGTCGGCTACTTGAATGGGTTTGACGAAGAAAACGACACTTGGCAAGTCATGGTAAGTTTTTCTGATTGACAGCAAACAGTCACCGCGCAATTCATTAATCTTTCACTCATGATATTTGTTCTTTAGGCATTATTGGTTTCAATGTCCTCGGGGGGACAAACACGGACCATCAATTTGATGTCAACCCCTGCTTCTGCAGGCTCGGAAGAGCCCCTTCAACCCAACCTGTGAGTTCCAATTTGTAATATGTCTTCCTGGGTTTCCAGTGCTAACTACTGCTACAGTAAATGTATCGGGGCCCGTAAAAACCCAACAAAAAACCCCTCCGCAAGAGTTAGCAGGTGGTATGACTGAAATGGCAAAGAAGCGATCACACAGTCCTCCAACCATGCCTCCGATTGCTTTGTCTTCTTCAGTGAGACTTTCTCCCAAGCTTATGGAAGAAGGCGAGGAAGTTGAGGAAGGCGAAGACGGCGAGTTATCTAATGCGGAAGACTATAATCACTTCACTAATACTTATCCCCCCTCCGAGAAAAGTAACCACAAAAGACCAGCCCCCCCAACCCACAACTCTACATCTGCGTCTGGCTCAAATATCCTTGCTGAGGCTCAGAAAAAGCTCAAGGGCCGCGCTTGAATTGGTCCTGTGGATCACTGATAGGTAGCAAATCATGCATGTAGATCATCTCTATCCAAATTATCAGCTCAGCCGTCTTCTATTCACAACTTCTGTCATGGTCTTTTGTATGATTGATAGTAACATGTGTAGTATGGATTTTTAACGCATCAAATTTTATGCATGTCTGATGAATCCTCCTCAACCATCCCGTGAAATGCTATCCTTGGCTTGCTACGACATGATCTGTGGTGATCAAGTGAACAATCTGATCATGTACATCTTATTTGTGCCCCGCTGTAATGGCTTCCTCCGACATGATCTGCAATTCTTGATTGAGTGGACAATCAGAGAATAATCTCTGCCCGACTGCCATTGATAAATAAGCAGTAGAGGGCTTGAACTGGATCCGCAATCCTTGCTCTCAGAAAAATTTTCCGACACGACACCACGACACCAGGAACCATGGCTCTACCACCTAGGCGCCGATTTGGTGATGTACGTCGGCAGTTACCCCCCGCGCGAGCAACCAGTACAAGCACTCGAAATCTAAGGACAAACTCTGCTCAAATCAATCCAACTCGACGTGTCCAACGCTCTGCAAACCCAATGCACAACTTGGGGCTGGGCGCTGTATATCGCTCATCATTGAATACTGAGGCGGCTTTGAGGGAACGGTTCCCCGGTCAATTTCCAGCGCACGTTGGCCAATTGAACGACCCATGTGCATCCTGCGGAGCTCTTCACTGGAAGAAGGAAAGAACAAAGAACAATCTATCAAAACAAACGGCCAGTTACTCAAGCTGCTGCGGGAAAGGGACTGTTAGCATGCCTGTCAGATACGATGAGATTGATTATCCATGGTTCATGCGCAAGCTGCTTACCAAACTTGACCAAGGTAAACTCATTTTTCTCTATTTTGAGACGGCAATAATAAGCAACATCAATTGATAGAGGTCAAATTGCATTTCCAGTTTCTCTACAGTTCCAAAGTCAAGTCAGAGCGTACAACAACGCTCTATCGTTTTCGTTGTGTGGGGCCAAGATAGACCGTTCAGTCCAAGGACAGAGAGGGATCTACACATTCAGGGTTACAGGAGCCCTCTTCCACGACATTGGTACTGTATTCCCTCAAACAGATGCTAGACCTGCTTTCTCTCAAATATATGTTGTTGGCGGTAATGATTTAAATGAAGCTGAATATTGAGCAGGGCAAGCAAGATCACCCGTGGATGTCAACTTGCTTCTACGGATTCAACAGTATTTATCCAGGAATAACTCCTACGCTCGGTTCTTCAGAATGGTTGGACGGGATTCAGAACCAGAAGACAATGTCCAGTATATTCTTAGGAATTATAATTGACCAGGACAAGATCAACGAGTTTATAACGCGCCACGGACCTTGGAAGTTGGCATGGTCATTGATAACGACGACCCCGATGCAATTGCTCCGCGAGATATCGTACTCAGGAAAATCGACGGGGGGCTCTTCCACATCACTGACGAGTTCAGCGGCTATCTTCCCATTCGTTATCCCATCTTTTTCCCTTTTGGGGAGCAAGGGTGGATCCATGGCATAGCCAGCGGAGCGGATCGAGGTAAGCATTCCAGTCTCCTGTTGTTTAGAATCACAAATAGACTGACAGTGCTCCAGATGCATCCATTTTGCAACAAGAATGGTATGCCTCGATGATATTTGATAGACAAGACAAATTTTCCGCAATCCTTAACGGCAAGAATCTGTTCCAGGAAATATTAGTGGACATGTACATCTGTGTCGAATGCTCAAGACTTGATTTTTACATATTCAACCAAGCTCTGATCAAGGCCAAACTCTACCGCAGCATTCAAGAGTCTTTTAGGGACAACATCAATGTCCAAGGAAGACGGATCATACTGCCCTCATCATTTTCTGGATCACCTCGAAATATGCTTCAACTGTACCAAGATTCAATGGCGATTGTCAGGCATTTTGGCAAACCATCTCTATTTATAACAATGACTTCAAATGCTCAATGGCCCGAAGTTTTAGAAGCATTGGAGCCTCACCAAGAGCCATCGGATTGACCAGACTTCGTTACTCGGGTGTTTCACATGAAACTGAATTCTCTACTTGACGATATTGTTAAGACCAAGAAGCTCGGCACCGTTGTAGCTTGGGTCTATACTATTGAATTCCAAAAGCGTGGCTTACCCCATGCTCATATCATGATCATCTTGGCCCCTGGAAGTATCCCGACAACTCCTGAATTGATAGACTGCTTGGTAACCGCTGAAATCCCCAATCCAGAACAAGAACCAACACTCTACTTGATTGTGACTTCTTGCATGCTCCATGGACCCTGTAACCCGAGCAGCATGTGTTGGAAGGAAGGTGCTTGCAGCAAGAAATTCCCTAAACCTTTTGTATCTGAAACAACCTTGGTCGACAGTTCTTATCCAAGTTATTGGCGCCGAGACGATGGACGGCGGGTTTTCAAAAATAATCAAGAGCTTCATAACGGTCACGTGGTTCCCTACAACAAGTATCTCTTACTACGCTACAACTGTCATATCAACACCGAGATCCCTTACGGCATTGAAGGAATGAAATATCTATTCAAGTACATATGCAAGGGTGTTGACCAATCATCAATGAAGATGACTGATGGAGACGAAACCCGGAAATTCATCAACGGGCGTTATATTGGTCCTTCAGAAGGTTAGTTTTGTTGAATGTCATCTTTTGCTGGATAAAAGAACAACTCATGACCTGTCCTGCGGTTTATCTTCAGCTGTTTGGAGGCTTTTACGATTCCCAACGAATGGTTGATACCCGCCTATCCAAAGATTACCAGTTCACTTGAATGGTGAACATACTGTGTACTATCGGGATGAAAATGGTCTCCAGAAACAGATGGAAACCGGATCGGCTGCTCGAACTGCTATGACTGAATTTTTCCGACTCAACCGATTAAATGCCATTGGATACGGTGTTCCGGCCCGGTCTCTGCTGTATCACGAATTCCCAAAATATTTTGCTTGGAACAAGAAAAAGAAACGTTTTGTCGGAAGGAAGCAAAAATCGCACATGATTGGCCGACTATACTTTGCTTCAATCAACAAAGGCAAACGCTACTTTGTCCGACTGCTGTTACTACACCGCAGAGCCGTGATTGACTGGGAAGACCTCCGGACCGTTGATGGTGTGACATTTGCATCGTTCCGTGAAGCTGCCAATGAGCTGGGATTGTTAGTCAGCAATCGTCACTATGTCGAATCCATAAACAATGCAGCCCATTGGATGACAGGTAGTGGGTTAAGATTCATGTTTTGCATGCTCTTGATTCACAGTCCGCCATCAAATTCACAAAAACTCTTGGATGATTTCATTGACCACCTGTCAGACGACCTAACGCACAGCCTTTCGCAGACCTACCACATTCAAGAACCAACGGTCGAAGATTGGAACTCGCTTTGCTATTTCTTGATTCACAAAATTTTGACTGAACATGGGAAAAGTTTATCGGACGTTGGACTTCAAGCCGTGAGCACAGTCAATCACCTGTGGGATCTGTTTGCAAGCAATTCGAGCGAGGAACAAGAAACAATCCAGAGTCACATAGATAACTTCATATCAATGTCCAAACGGCTGAACGGACGACAAACTGTTATAATGGAAGCCGTAATTCAGCTCATTGAACATTCTCAAAGCGGACTCATTTACATCGACGGGCCTGGAGGGTGTGGAAAAACTTACTTACTGAATACAATCATCCATTACTTGAATGCAAATGGCCTCAAGGTGACGACAGTTGCGTCTTCCGGAGTTGCAGGCCTCATGTTATATCACAGAATGACAGCGCACTCTCGATTTAAACTGCCTCTTGACCTAACAGCAAGCTCTCAATGTAATTGGAAAACAAAAGCTCCTGCCACTCAGTTCCTCCGAGAATCAAGTGTTGTAATTTGGGATGAGATATCGATGCAGCACAAACACGCTGTTGAGGCAGTCGATCGTGCCTTTCAAGACTTAATGCAAGATGATCGACCTTTTGGGGGTAAAACCGTGATATTTGGCGGTGATTTTCGGCAAACGTTACCCGTCGTACCTGGCGGAACCATTTTTGATCAAGCCAGAAGCAGTATGATCAATTCTCGAATCTGGAATCATGTATACAGTTTTCAATTGTCCGAAAATCAGAGATTACTGAGCTCAAACGACCCAAACTTGGCGCAAACAAACCGTGATTTCCATCAATGGCTCCTATCGATCGGAAATGGATCTACTCAACAGGACTTTTCTGCTGAAGTTGATCTGAAGTATGGTGCTGTTTTCAAGCACTCAGCAGCTTCGTTTGTCACAAACAAAGCTATTGAGCTGGCTTACGGCAATCTGACTCAAGTCTTCCGGCAAAAGGACGCTGTAGCACTCCGCAATTATTTTGGCAAGCGTCTCATATTGGCTCCGCTTAACGCCGATGTGACTCAAATAAACTCTATATGTACCAACCAATTTCCTGGCCCACTGTTCTTCTCCAAATCCGTTGACCAGATGATGAACGAGGAGGACGGGCAAGAGAGTGACGAAGCTATACCGGAAGAAGTACTGAACACAATTTCGATTCCTGGGTTCCCAGAGCCAAAATTGAACTTCAAAGTAGGCACTCCGGTCATCCTGCTCCGAAATCTTGATCTGAAGAGAGGTCTGTCAAACGGAACACGACTGCTCATTCTGGGCATTAGACGTGGTGCTCTGTGGTGCAGTATTCTTAGTGGCCGTTGCATCGGACAAGAGGTTGTGATCCCCAAACTTAAACTGATCCACGAAGCCGATTGAGTGTATGGGGTGTCTTTTTCAAGATATCAATTCCCAGTGGCTGTGGCTTTTGCGTTGATTATCAACAAGGCTCAAGGACAGTCTCTGTCTGTGGTCTCGGTCTACCTGCCACAGCCAGTCTTTGGTCATGGACAGCTATATGTTGCGCTCTCCCGAGTTACGAATCTTGCCGGGTTATCAATTTGCATGGTTGGAGATCCTGCCTCCGAATCAAAAACTACAAATGTTGTTAATCTTGACGTGATTAGGAGATGTCATGGGAGGACTTGGTAAGTTTTTGTTCCTGTGGGCATGAGGGTTAGAGGGTTAGGGTTAGGGTTAGGGTTAGGGTTAGGGTTAGGGTTAGGGGCGTTTTTTTTAAAAAAAACTCGGTCCCTTGCAAAGCCCCCGCCCTTCTCTATTTACCACTCGCTCACAGGTCACGAAATCAGGCAACAGGTACAGTATAATCAGTTACAATTTACAGTGTTCAAAACTCTGTTTCAGTACCTGCAGCAGTTATCAGTTTCAAGGGAACCCAGCGGCGTTATACGCCGCGGGTTCCCTAGTGGTTGGCCAAAGGGTCTGCTCATGAAAATTATGGCGCGCTAAGAGTTTAAATGTGGCAATCTTACTGAATGTTAACATCCGATATTGGGACCCCGACATACGCATCCTGTAGGAGTGTTCACACATCCAAAAGTCACAGCATAGGTTAAAGTAAGCTGAAGAAGGAAGAGTACGACGATGGTTGCAGCGCTGGTAAAGAGTTTCATTTCGTAGTTGAATGGGGCGGAGGATGGAGACAATTTGTGGATGCAGCTGGTGAAAACTACAATTGAGGCTTTTGGGGAGTTGGGTGAAGTTGGATGGGTACGTGGGGCTTTATAAATGTGCAGAATTTGTCATGGGCCAGGGCAGGCCATGAGAGCTGTCAGATCTCAGCAGAGGAAACTCAACAAACACAGAAAAAACACGCCATGCATATCCCAGCCTCCATGCAGCGGATCACAGAAGCCGAGAGACAAGACCGATCCTGACCAATCGCGCCCAAAGAAGCCATACGTATTGGAGCCTGACTCCCTGAGTTATTGCAAGTGAATGAACAGGATGGAATGAATGAGAGTGAGAGTATACAAACGAGGCAGTTCCCCGGTCCAACCGGAGCAACCACGGAAGTGCGCCGGAGCACAGCCTGTTGGTTGTTTCCTCACCTGAGTGTACACCCGGGGAGTACCTCCACGCGGGACTGACTCGGAAATGAGCAAAAATTTTCCTCAAGCGGTGTTGACTCAAGCTTAACAAAGCCTCTCCAAGGAGGCGCGAAGCGTCTCCGAAGGAGAGGCTTACCTCTAAAGTAACACCACTGGCCCTACAGACTCAAGAATTTCTGGCAAAAAAACACATATTTTCTTTTCAAAATGTTTCTAAAAATGTAGTTTTTAGTTTAAAAAAATCTGAGTAGACAGACTTGTAGCCTGCAATCTCAGCTTCAATTTCAGAGTTTTTTACCTAGCTGACACACATAATTACTAGCCCACTCCACCTACTGTGAAGTGGTTCTGGAGAGGTGATCCAGCGGTTTTTGAGCTCAAAATTTGAAATTCCCTGAGCCCGCGCGGGCTTGAAGGGGGGGATTGGGCACAGAAATCCACCATGTAACAACATTTACAGGACGTTTCTTACAAGGGGGGATGCATATGGGGGAGTTTGAAGTGGGGGAAAATAAGCCAAGAAGCTGGTGATTGTAATGGTGCCAAAGGCAAGGAGAGATTTGGAAGTCTAGAGGGTGATATTGGGGAAAATGGGGGAGCGTAGGGTCCTCCCTGCCATTTGTCTCAATCCTGTAGGGCCAGACATGCGACTTTAGAGGCAAGTCCCTCCTTTGGAGGTTGCTACGCTCCCCCGAGGAGGGTACGCTTGTGTTAAGTTCGGTGTTGACTGCGGTGAAAATTCCGGCGATTGGACCTACGAAGTTCTGGCGTCGGATCTTAGGTATTCTAAGTTCGGCTTGGCCTGAGACTTTGTGCGGGGGTTGCCCCATTGTGGGTCTGCCCCGCAGCCGCAGTGTTGTCGCGCTGTCTGGCTCCGCGCGACGTGGGTTCATTGGGCGCCGCTCCATGGACCAGCCCCACATCCGCTACGCTCCTGTAAGCAGACAGGAATCCACAGCTGACCCTCGCGGGGGGCGGACCAGCGGCTGTCAGTCCACACGCCCACGTGCTCACCACCAAGAATCGTGAGGGTGGCCTCGCCGGGATCATCTCGTGGATCCCACACAAGCCACGGGCATTCCGTGGAGGCGGCGAGCTCCCCTCGTCTTACAAACAACACTATAGGGGCCGTGGATGCCCCGTCTTCTGACAGGAGCATTGGGTCACTCCCCGACAATCTCGAGTCAACTGGCACTATGTAGCTGAACTGAAAGCTGCTACCCACAGGTTAGCAGATGCTGCATTATCATGGATAAAAAAAAACAAATGAGAATAGCAAAAAACGCAATTTTACAACAGGAAAAAAAGAGAAAAAGAAAACGAGGAGAGGGGGGGGGGATGAGATGAAGGATTGCAATGTGAGACGGATAGAGGTGTGATCAAGGGAAGCTCTGGATGGGTGCCACTGCCAGGGGACAAATACAAGGGCAAGGGTGGCGAGTAGATAGAGGAGTCTCCCCATCCGCCGCATCCTTCGCCCAACCATTCATCTGCTGTTGCTGCTTCTCGCATGGCTGGTTATCTTGAGAGAGGGCAGTCTGACAATGCTGCCGAGGGTCTTGGGAGTCGAGCTGCTCAAAAGGATGCCCAGGAGATGCTCATGGCGCCGGGTCTTGATGTCTTGTTGGGCGACGAACTGGTTGAGGATCAACTGGTCATCAACATACACACACTTCCTTGGGTTGGTAAGCTCGGATAATGTGTCCAAAGAGAGATATGTACCTTGTTTTGTTGAGATTGTTGGAGAGTAAAGCATGCACATGATCAATTGCTGCCTGGTTTTTCTCAAGCTCTATGGAGAGAGCCGGGGCTCGGAGCGCAACTTACCGGGTCCGTAGTCAGGAGGTGGTTGAGAAAGGTCGACAAGGGCTCACAGCGTGTTGAGAGGAGCGTGTTGGTATTGGGTGGCGGGCTCGGCGGGGTTTTTTTTTTCTGATCAGGCATGGAGTCAAGCAGAGACTGGACAGGAGGAGTTCGGAGGGAGTTTGGAGGAGTTCAGAGGAGTTTGGAGGAGTTCGGAGGAGTTTGGAGGAGGGGAGGGCAGGCTTCGAGGAGCTCGCATTATGATGACGGGAGGCGGATCGAGGACCTTGGCCTTTTGGATGGATATGAAGTCAAAGAAAACCTAACTGGGCGGAGCATGATGAGACCAGCAATCAACAGTCATGACTGCATACAAGCATGTTCAAAAGCATGATCCTGCCCGATCAGAGCAGCCGTGGAAAGCACATAGCAAATAAGTGAAAGTGTGGTTTCCACAATCACAGATCTGTGCGCTCATGGACTCCACCGGGAGTCCATGACCTGGCGTGGAATCCATGCATTTTTCCCGTCGGATGGATGAGGAATCCACACCTCTGTCCTTTTCCGATGGGGTGCCCACAATTCCTGAATTCCACGTGGGTTTCCCAAATTTGATGCAACCCGTCGTATCCACACGGCCGCGCGGCAAGAAGTACCCCCGGCGTGTAGTTGGCATATTCCCTCCTTGAAGGATCGTTCCCGCACGCGCGGGGGACATCCTTCAAGGGTGTGTTACACCCAACCAGCGGCATGCCAAACTTGCCAAACATGGCAGTTTGGCTGCCATACCTCGCGCGACTTGAAGTTAGGATTTCGACAAAGTCGGAATCCGACAACATCCCACCTCTCAACCACCCCAACCAGCCCTTAGGTTAGGTCCTGGGTTAGGTCCTGGGGGGGATATGAAAAAATGTTGACAAGAGGAACGAAGTCGATCGACTTTTGTGAAGTCGATCGACTGTAAATGGCAGCCAAACTGCCATGTTTGGCAAGTTTGGCATGCCGCTGGTTATGTGTAACACACCCTTGAAGGATGTCCCCCGCGCGCGCGGGAACGATCCTTCAAGGAGGGAATATGCGGACCGGTCGGGTGTGTTTTCTGCGGCAACCCAACCCTGCAAGACCTTAACCCAGGCCACCGTCGGGCTGTCGGGGTTTGAGTTTTGTCCGCAAAACTCTTTGGTTCCAAACCAAAGAAAAACCAGGCATTCTCGTTGGCTTGGAACCAAAGGGGCACCAGAGCTGGCTCAGCCGGGTGAGCTGGGTGATCTGGCTGCGTGAGCTGTGTGAGCCGCATGCGTGAGCTGGCGTGTGAGCTGGGTGAGCTGGGTGAGCTGGTGCGTGAGCTGGGTGAGCTGTGCGTGAGCTGCGTGAGGTGGTGCGGGAGCTGTGTGTGAGCTGCGTGAGCTGGTGCGGGAGCTGGGTGAGCTGTGCGTGAGCTGCGTGAGGTGGTGCGGGAGCTGTGTGTGAGCTGCGTGAGCTGGTGCGGGAGCTGGGTGAGCTGTGCGTGAGCTGCGTGAGCTGGCTGGGTGTATTGTACCTGTATATATATATGTATCTGTATCTGTATCTGTATCTGTATCTGTATCTGTATCTGTATCTGTACATGTACATGTACTATCTGTACTTGTACTATCTGTACATGTACATGTACATATACTATCTGTACATGTATCTGCTGTATAGATATATGTATCTGTATCTGTATCTGTATCTGTATCTGTACATGTATCTGTACTGTACATGTACATGTACTATCTGTACATGTACATGTACTATCTGTACATGTATCTGTATACGACTTGCCAAGGTTTTTTTTTAAAAAAACTGCCCTAACCCCTAACTGCTAACCCCTAACCCCTAACCTCTAAAACCTGACCCCCCACCTGCCCCCTACCCCCAATTATAGGGTGGGACCGGTGGGAATTGAAACCGCAACCTGCCGGGTCAACGGTCCGCTGCAAACCTACTAGGCTATTGACAATTTTCACCCGGCGGCGGGTTTTGAGACTAGGTCCTGCCTGCAAATTGACCCAGCTCATCCTCAGCTCATCCAGCTCTGCCTGGCCTACGGTTCCAAGCCGAAGAGATGGCCACCATTTTCTTTGGTTTGGAACCAAAGAAATTTAGGTGCCACAGGTGCTTGGTTCAGGGCTGAGATTTCTGGGGACGGATTGAGATTCTCGGAGTGCTAGGAGGCGTCAAATGCTTTCTTCTTCTTCTATGTCCCACATGTAATGAAAAAGGCGTTGGTCGGGATCCATTCTTGAGGAAGGTGCTATGTTACCGACAAGACCGGATGGCACGAGGGTGGTGGTGGGCTTGGTATGTAAATTTGTGTTGGCTATCAAGCCAATACCGAGTGGCAAGGGTGAGTTTTGCGTTTAGGTAAGCAACCAAGGCTCGCCAGACTTGCTGGCTACCTAAAGAGTTACCGCAACGAGGGTGGATGCTCTCAAGATGGAATCATGGAAGAAAAGGAGGAGAAAATTGAGGAAGCCTGGAAGTAAGGGAAATTGAAACTGAGAAGGAGGAAAACAAAAACAAAAAAAAAGCAGGAAGAGTAGAAAGGGGAGGGGATATAGAAGCTTTGGATTTTGGAAAGCCTAGCCCATGATCCCATTCCACCAGAAAGCTTTGTGTTAAGTGTGCGTCAAGGACCCCACAACCTGTTGCATGCTGCTGAAGAGACGGGGATCCCCGGATTATCCCCCAATAATCCAAGGTCCGTCAGTCTTCAGGGAGTCTGTGCTAGGTTCCCTAGTCCATTGCTAGTACATACAAGCATTACTGAGTGTGAAATAAGACAAGGGAGCAGAATGGACAGGTTAGGTGGTTTTTGTTGCTGAGATGTATTTCCGGATTTTAGGGAATTGGTTTGTTGCTAGGATGAAATTGGCCACTTCGTCCATTGCGTTTGGGTTGTCCATGTTTGACCTGAAAGAGTCCGGATTCACTCCACATTTTAGGCGCCGCAGGTTCCGCTTGAGAGCCTCCCGAGCTGTTTTATACCTGGTGCAAAACATAAGGAAGTGTGTCGCGTTCTCTTGGACAAAACAGTTAGTACATCTTGGGTCCAAAATGTTTTTTGATTCAAAAAGAAAATTGTTCAGGGGCGCATGATCTGCTCTAAGCTGTAAGATCGTTGCTGCCAATCCTTTTTCCTGTTGATCTAAGGTTAGCAACAATTTTTTGCAGTCTTTGGAGAAGGGAAAGCGTCGGTAGTCGTCTTTAGACCAGTCTTCAGCAACCTGTGTTTGGGCCCAACTAGACTGTTTGATCTTTGCCAGACCGGTAGATGGCTCAAGGGAGGCTAGCAATCCTGCGAAAATGCGCGGGAGAGGTGTTGGATGAAGCAGTGATGGTAGAGGTTGCTGGTGACCGAGTCGACCAGACTGGTTGGAGTCGATGATATTCTGGAATAGAGGAAAGCGAAAGCGGTCAGCAACCGTATACCAATGGTCTGCAAGAGGCTCGAAACTCGGGCTTACCATGCTGGGAGTTATAAGACACTCAGGGATGAGTGAATGCAAATCTGACGACAAGAAGTGCGTCGCAGGTCAGCTCAGGCACGGCCGGTATCGGGTCCAATCTCGGTATTGATTACTCACCTGACGACAAGAAGTGCGTTGCAGGTCAGCTCAGGCACGGCCGGTATCGGGTCCAATCTTGGTGAGGAAAGATTGGAACCGGTACCAGCGTGCTGAACTAAACTAGATACAAGGCGCAGCCGCAACTATGCATGTAGATAGAAGATTTGGTTACATGCATAGTTAAGATGAATAAGCTCTTGATTAAGTTTACCACCTTGGTCATCCCCCCCCAAGTTGGTAAACTTCACCCCGCTAGTCCCAATTTTTCCAGCGCCGCCGCCATCTTGTTTGGCCCCAGTTTCTTGGTGAAGATATCCGCTTGTTGGTGTTGAGTGCTTGTCCATTGTATTTGTATCTTGTTTTCCCGTACAAAATCATTGATAAAGTAGAATGCTCTTATCAAGTACCTTGTTTTCTTCTTGGAAGCGTTGTCACCTGCAATCAGAATTGCCGCCTCGTTGTCGCAAAATATTTTCATTGTCAGTGGGTGATGAATGTCCTCGAGTAGTATTGAAAGGCTGGCAAGGTGTTGTGATCCGTCCGAGAGCGCTACGTATTCTGCCGCACACATCGATAGAGCCACCACCGTCTGCCTTTTTGCTCCCCATGCAATGGCATCGCCTAGATGTTTAATCACAAAACCGGAAGTCGACCTCTTGTGCTCGCCACCCCAATTCGCATCCGACCAAAGATCCAAAGAATCACCTTTCCCTTCCAATTTTAGCTTCATCGACTTTGAGCGCTTCAAATAACCAATCAGGAAGTCCAGCGCCTTCCAGTGCGCGTGAGATGGGTTCTGGCTGTATCGTGCCAAAAGATTCACGCCATACAATATGTCGGGTCTGGTTCCTGCCGCTAGATACATCAATGAACCAAGAACTGATCTGTATTCTGTTTGATCAATTGGTTCTCCCTTGTGTATTTCAAGTGCGGTATCAGGCAGTGTACTTTGTTGAGGGTAAGTTTGTCTTGAGTAGTCGTTGATTATCTGTTCAGCCAGTTTTTCTTGATCTAATTCAACCGCATCCGCCTTCAGCTTGATGTTTATGCCGACGATCTTCGCAACTTTATCTGACCATTTGATTTTCATGTCTTTCTCCATTGCAACTCTCAATTCCGACATGAGTCCGTCGTTCGACGCCACCGCAAATCCGTCGTCCACGTGCAGCCAGATGATAATGAAATCGTTGTCTCGTCGATAGATGTATAGTGATTGCTCCAGTTCTGATGCAATGAATCCTAGACTTTCCATTTTTCCTTTGAAAAACTTCCACCAACAACGCGCTGCTTGTTTGGTTCCGTACATCGCCTTTTTCAACTTCATTATCTTTCCTTTCAGCTCGGGTCGTATTTCTATTGGGGGTTGTAGGTATACTTCTTCCTCTATTGGGCTGTAAAGGTAGGCTGAGCTTACGTCGAATGTTGCTATCGGGTAGTGGTACTTTATCGCCAAAGAAATCAATAGCCGAAGTGTTACTAGCGACGCCGTCGGTGCATACGTCTCGTTATAATCTCACCCCATCACCTGGTTGAATCCCTTTGCCACGTACCTTGCCCGGAAAATTTCTTCATCACCCTCTCCCGGTCCCTCTTTTATCGCAAATACCCATCAACATCCTAATGCTTTTACACCTGCGAACGGCTCTACTACCTCGCACACATCGAGCTCAAAGAATTTGTTGATTTCGTAGTTGGCAGCATCAATCCATTTTGCAGAATTCACGGCGCGTAGTGCAGCGCGGATGTTCAGCGGAAGCCTTCTGTCTTCGTTTACTGGCAGGTTGGCTATAGCTTGCCCTTCAGTTTTAGCGTTCTCTTCCGTCGCTTCTTTGCCTAGCTTCAGCACTAGTTGATTGAGGATAAAATCTAGGTCGCCCTTGCTCTTCTCCTTTATCTTTACGGGAAGGTGTTGGAATTCCGGGAAAATTACTGACGTCGAATGGAGGATCCTTCCATCATATGATGAGTGCACGAGCCATCCACCTCCGGCGGCCGGATAACCAATTAGCTTGCCGACGTGGGCTCGCTGAGATAACTTGTCCCTTTTTTCTGATGGAATGTGCACGATTGCCTCCGCACCAAACGGATATAAAACGTTCGGGTCAATTTCAATTCCATAGAGTGCTGTGAGTGGACACGTCTTGATTTTCTTGTTGGGTATCCAATTGTGAATGTGTGCCGCCATCCTGTACGCGTAGCTCCAATATGGCCTTGGCATTTTCGACTCGTGTAACATTGTTCTCGCCATGTCTCCTAGCGTTTGATTGACCCTCTCGGCTTCGCCGTTGTGTTCTGGACTATACGGTGGCACTGGTGCTAACGAAACTCCTATCGGTACTAGTTGTTTCTTCAGTGAGGCTGTGTATTCCGGCGCGTTGTCGCACCGTAGGTTCTTGGGATACCTGCCGAATGTGTTCTTCAGGTGATGAAGCCACGCCATTATTTTTCCAGGTACCTCGCTCCTCTCGGCCATTACGTCGCACCAGATGTAGGTCGATGCGTGATTGCGCATGGTCAGCACGTATTGTTTTCCTGACATATCGGGCGGGAAAGGTCCTGCCACATCCGAGACCAAGAAGTCCAGCGGTTCATCTCGGGGTATTAGCGAGTTTCCTCCCGGAGACTTCTTGTCGATACTCTTCGAAGTTGCGCATTGTTGACAGAAAAAGAAAGCCCAGACTTTTCCTTCGATTTCTTCTGGATAGTGTTGGTTTAGGTACTTTCTCACAACCTCTTCCAAGACATGGCCGAGGCGACGGTGCCAAAGGAATGGATCAAATGACGGCCTCTGGGTGACTTTATTTAGTAGTAGTGAATCGTTTAAATTACTTAGAAACCAGCAATAGTTTTTGTACAATGTTTTAAAAACTACGTTGGTTGGGCTAGTAAGTAGAGCGTCCTGATTTTGAAATGATAACTTCCACCCAGCGTTGGTTAAACGTGCTATCAACAAGATGATCCCGTCGACCCCCGGACAGTAGTACACGTCTTCAACTGTCACCGTCCCTTGTTTCGTTGGTATTGAAATCGTGCCCTTGAAGCTAACATCGACCGAGCAGTCAGCTACCGCCAGGAGGATCTTTCTAGGAGTTGGCAATCGCTGTCTAGACGTGTATAGATCCAGGGAACCACTCACATGAGTCGAGGCACCTGAATCCAACAGTATCTTGCCGTCGCTGATTTCCGGAACATCGAGTTGCCGGAGGCGATTGTTCTTCCCAAATGGTCGATCTGGTGGTAGATAATTCGAGCCTGGGGAGTCATGTTCTTCAGGTGGCGGACCAATCACGCCAGATGTTACGTCGTCCCAAAAGGCCTTGCAGTTGTTGTACCAGTGACCATGTTGCTTACAGTAATAGCACTGGGGTCCGTGTATGCCGACGAGAGTACTGTTGAGAGGCACACCGCAATAAGCTGTTGCTTTTTCAATGGAGAGGTGGGGCTTTGGTGCTGAGGTTGGTAACGCGTTTTGCTGAATCACTGCTGGTTTATGTGCTTGGGAATACTGCTGAGTTCGGCGATGGGGTGGTGCATATCTTCCTTGGTTTGCTCGGATTGCGTTTATTGCATCAAGGTTGGTACGGATCATCAATAGTTGCTGTCGCCTTTTGTTGAGATTTTCCTGTAGCTGACTGGATTACTGTCATGACATCGCTCATGCTGACGGCGGTCGAGGATTCGAGCTTTTGGCTAACAACGAATTCGAAAGTCTTCGCGTCGATTCCAACTGGTGCCGAGAAACTGTTTTGCAAACATAGCCCTCCCATTTCTTCAAACGAGATTTTCAACTGTGTCATCTCTGCCCATATTTTACTACATTTTGCAAGATCGACGTCGGTGCCGGGGACCGATCTGTTTGCCATCAGATCAGCAAACTGGTTGACAAGGTCGAGTTTGTGCTGTAGATCGGATCGATCGCATTGACTTTTCAGGCTGGTGTAGATGGTCCATGGGTCGTCAGAATTGGATCCGTTGACGATGTCGAGTAGAGATGTCTTGATCGTGGAGCGCAGGAGATAGGCTATGGCTGCTTGGTCTTTGGCCAGTCTTCTCTTGAAGTTGGCTTCTAGAGAGGTGAAAGTGTCGGCGTTCTCGAAGACATACTTGAGGGTGTGATTGATTTCTTGATCCCACACTTTGAAGTTGGCCTTTCCTTTTGCGAGACGTGTTTTCTTCGGGTTATGCATGTAATGGAGGTCGAGTGGCTTCTTATGGAAGCTGTTCAGGACACTGTTACCTCCATTGGCTTGAGCTGGGACCGCCGGGTTGGTGACCATTTCTTTGAGTCGGTCGAACTCAGCTTTGAGATGAAAAAAATTGTCCGCTGTAGGTCCATTCGCCATTTCAATGTTGTTGGATGAAGATGCTATCGGCGTGTTGGATGAGGAGGCTATTGGTGGGTTGGGCTGGGCGTATGAGTTCTTTCTTTCTTCTTCGATCTTTCTGATTGTCTCGAGTCTTTCTTCTTCTTCTAATTCTCGTCGTTCTCTCTGTTTTTCTTCTGTTTCTCTGATTGCTTTCTCTTTTATTTCTTTCAATTTTCCTCCTCTTCCGACCATTCAGTGGTATTGGTCTCCCGAGAGCTGTCCGCAAATCCCAAAAACGTTTCCTAGAGCTCGGCTTTTAACCTATAAGACACTCAGGGATGAGTGAATGCAAATCTGACGACAAGAAGTGCGTCGCAGGTCAGCTCAGGCACGGCCGGTATTGGGTCCAATCTCGGCATTGATTACTCACCTGACGACAAGAAGTGCGTCGCAGGTCAGCTCAGGCACGGCCGGTATCGGGTCCAATCTTGGTGAGGAAAGATTGGAACCAGTACCGGCGTGCTGAACTAAACTAGATACAAGGCGCAGCCGCAACTATGCATGTAGATAGAAGATTTGGTTACATGCATAGTTAAGATGAATAAGCTCTTGATTAAGTTTACCACCTTGGTCATCCCGGCCTCCAACAGGAGTCAGTCCCAGGGCCGCTTTGAATTGGCCGAGATTCGCGCTGATCACGATTGTTCTGTGATGTATGCCCATTTGGCCGCGATCAGGAATGCGGAGCCTGGAAGCTGACGGGGATAATCAGGGTCAAGACGTTTGTGACAGAGATGCGAAAAGAGTCTGATATGGACGGCATTTGCAGCATCTTGTAGTCTACCACCATTCAACTCGGTCCCAGACTCGAGGGATTAAATCAATTGTCCTGGTTGGAACAGACCTGCGGGTGACGCATTCTTACATTCCATGGCATCCCAAGCCAACCACCTGCCCTCATGTGTCTGTGACTTTCGCACATGTTCAGTTTTGGGTTGATTTTTGCGCGGAAATCATGAATTTGGTTAACAAAATATTTTGCCGGATATATGGTGGGATTGGAGATATTTTCCCAAATATTTCGGATTTTTCATCAAGAATATCTTCAAAAAGATTGTAAAAACCACTCTGAGTGGTTTCTGAGATATTTTCAAAATATTTGGGGGGAAATATCCCGGAGAATATTTCCTAAATTTATGCAAAATATTTCAGAAACCACTCAAAGTGGTTTCTGAGATATTCTCAAAATATCCCAAACGCGGATGCTGTGACTCGTTCCTGGCGACGTCCGTTCTGAATGAACTGGAAAATATTTCCAAGCCGGATTCAATCCGGCTTTGGAATATCTTTTTGCACCCGTGGTGTAGCCTGCCTGTCGTGGAGTCCAGAGGAGGGCCTCTCTGTCTCACTCTCACAGGAGGCTGCGCCTGCCCGCGCCTGAGAAGAGGGACTGGCGATTCGGGAAAAGGTGTGGGAGGAGTTGAGGAGCAGTCCACACCCGACATCTGGGGCCACGGGCAGCACCTGACAGCGTGTAACATCTGCAGGCAAGAGGTTTTTTCAGAAGGCTATTAAGAAAGAGAAGCGAATTCCAGAGTTTCAATTCCCTTCCCCCCACCCGCACCATCGCCCAACCCCCCACCAATCTAAATCAAAGCTTTCGCCAGGCCTCTACAGACTTCCTCCATCCCCAGTCTCACACTATTCCAAAATGAAGCTGTTTGCGAGCGCTGCCCCCATCGCCATGCTGCTCATTCTCCTCGCCTCCGCTGGAGGTGCCAATCCGGTATGCCGCGACAAAAATGGGCGTGTAGTACAATGCCCACTAGGGGAAAACGCGGCGCAAACGCCGCGCGATCAGTGATAGGAAAAGTGGAGTGCATGGATGAGGGCAACTGAGATTGTTTCAGCTTCAGGTTGATCCTGAATTGCGGCGCAAACGCCGCGCGATCAGTGATAGGAAAAGGGGTGAGGGTATGGATGAGAGCAACTGGGGTCAATTTGGCTCCAGGCCTTGGGCCCCCGAAGAAATAAATAGTATAACATAGGATTGAAGGCCCATATTGTATATACATGTGCAAAGAATCCTGATCTCTGGTTCACTCAAGCTTGTGCTGGTGAGTTGTGCGCCTCCTGATCACATCAAGGTTAAAAACATTGATTTTGGAATTGGGCTTTGTTGTCTGT